>NC_140655.1:18645576-19265049 GCF_978046115.1 Saccoglossus kowalevskii | reverse complement strand
TGCATTTCATGTTATTTGAGAAATAAATTAATGACTTACGGTACAGCAACCTCCTGACAATTGTTGATAATTTGTTTACCAACCATGATAACCAGCAACTGTTGAGCTAACTCTACTAAACATCCACCTGGTCCACATTCTTCATTACGAAGACCAAATAAAGTATTGTAGTTACCAGGGTAACCATTGAATCTTAGAATATAACAAATAATAGAATAATGTCAGTTTGCATAATATTAAAAAAAAATAAAGAAATTATGCAGTTTTAAATGTTTTTTTTCAGAAAAACTTAATATACGACACATAGAAAAAAATAATACAATATGCGGGCAGGAGACATAAACCATGCCATATGATACGGCAACCAATTCATTCATTTATTTATAAACTGGAAATTAAAGGGGTATGGTTGTCACAACACCTCCTGTCCATCCATCACCATTTTAGTTTTCATTCTCATCATTCTGATTCTTTAGAAAATGAGCTGACTCACCTTCCTTTAAAGAATGCTACATAGAATATTGATGAGTAAAAGTTGACGAATTGAAATACAAATACTTTAAACGTCAATGCATCTTCATATTCAGTCTGTGTACGATGCATTTCTGAAAAAAAACAGTGGAACCAATAAAACATTACCCACAACAACAAATAACATAACTGTAAACAAGTCATTGAAAATGACACAGTCCCCGTTAAATTTTTGAAAGTTCTCTTTGTGTTTGTCATATTAAAGCGAGGGGTTGTCGCAAGCGTGTCCTTGAAACTTGAGTTCCAAGTAGCGTATACAACAGATTGTTTATTTACATCAAAACATGTGTTTCGTGTAGTAGTAATATGGCCAAAAATAAAAACAGCCGTTATTTAGCCATCTTTGATCTGACTATGAAACACACTGATATGTATGATGTTTGTGCTAAATACGAATGAAAATGGTACATAAATTGTGGAAATATACTGTAAAGGGGGTAATTATTCACTGGGTTTTAATTTAGCTTATTTCGCTGACTGGAAAAATGCGCTAAATTAAAACCCAGTGAATATGTAAAATTTAGCATAGAACACATTATCTAAATGATAAAACCGTGAATTTAAAACCTACTGAATATGCCTGAAAAGGTAAATCAGTGAAATTTAAACCCAGTGAAAATTAGTCATTTTACAGTAGTAGAAAGGCCAAAAAGTCAGATTGCTGACAATCGGCCATCCTTGACCGGATTTTGAAACAAATTGTCATGGACTTGCATCCTAACATGTATAAAGTACATGTATGTGCCAAATTTGAATGAAAACTGACAGAGCACTTCCAAGATACCGCATAAAAAAAAAACAAGATGCCTGTCAGTCGACTATCTTTGATCCAATTGCGAAATAAATTGTCATGGACATGTAACCTAACATGTATAATCTATGTACCAAGTTTAAATGACAACTAACAAAGCATGTCCAAAATACAACATTTTCAAAAAACAAGATGGCTGCCAGTCGGCCATTTTGAATCGAATCGCTAAACCACTGCATGTGAATATGTCCCATATAAGGTACTAGGCACATGCAAAGAATGAACGGAATCGGTCAACAGGATTCTGAAATATTACTATTGACAGACTGACGCACGAACGGACGGATGGATGGACAGACAGACAGACTCAGGAACTCACAGATGGTCGGGGACATGTATCCTAACATGTATGATCGATGTACTAAATTTGAATGAAAACTGACAAAGCATGTCCAAAATACGACATTTTCAAAAAACAAGATGGCTGCCAGTCAGCCATTTTGAATCGAATCGCTAAACCACTGCATGTGCATATGTCCCAGATAAAGTACCGGTACTAGAATGAAAAGAATCGGTCCAAGGGATTCTGAGATATGACTCCGGACGAACGGACGAACGCACGCACGCACGGACGCACACACACACAGGCGCACGGACGGAGACCAAATTATAAGTCCCCGTTTTCGGACTTCATTTGAACGGGGACGAATAACCATATTAATTAAATATTTACATGCGTTAATATTAAAATTAACATAATTTAGTTGATTAGGAAACCCCCTTGTTTAAGCAGGTATCAGCCTCCGTGTATTGAGAAATACTGATATTGCTGTATAAGCTAAAATGTTTCTTTTATTATTATTATTATTGTTTGAATATCTGTGTCAACTATGTATCCCAATTGTTGATAATCTTATTAATGTTACTGTTATAAATTATGAATGAATGTAAATAAATATGAATACATTAGGCGAGGCTGAATCAAAGTTTATGTGAAGCTGTCCTTTTGTTTACTCACAGATGATGCAAAACTGTAGCAAAAAACATTATATGACAGTTGTATGGTAAATTTTTAGATTTAAAACGATTTGACTTGTGTCTTGTTTAGAAAAAAAGAAGGTTATGTGACAGCTTTACTGTAAATTTCTATATTTAAAACTATTTGACTTGTGTCTTGTTTTGTGTTCAATCATATGCCATATCACAGTACACACATGTATAAAATCAGAAGTCAAATATATTCCCCTCTATTCAAAACATAAATGTTTTTGGAACCTAACATGTGGTAAATATGGCTAACATGTGAAGTGAAGTGAAGTCTGTTTAAACTGAAGAGCAAAGAAACTGAGAAAACTTGTTTTCAGAGTTTCTATGTTCAGTATAAAATGATATTTTCTACATTTAGAAGGGACCGATTGTGAGAAGATTTTACTGTATGATAATTTTGTTATACATATTCAATTGACAAAGTCCAATTTAATTATACACACAAAAGCAAGACAAAATAATGCCTAACAATTTACTAAAAAAAATTGTTGAAGAGAAGCGATGTACACAAACCAGCAAACACATTTACCATAAATTTAGTAAAATCTTGAAGTACTGAATGTAGTGAAGAATTTCTGAATTAATATTGCAGATCACCAAAACTTACCCCAATCATTCAGTTTGGCAGCTGCTCTAGTGTATACATTACTTAATGCCATAATTAATATCAAGTTTACAACAGCTCCAGACATACTAGCTATACTCTGTGCTTGACTACTCAGTGCTTTACTTTTAAACAGTGGTATACTGACTAAAACACGATATAATATCACACCAATTAAGAATATTATAACCAATGATGCCTGCAATAGATAAAAAATTAAATGTTTATTAATATGTTGTTTATGTTATGCTGTCCTAATATAATATGTAACAGCCACAACCATTGATTAATTCAGTGTATATAAAAGTGCCAGTTTAATGCAAAGGATTGTGGGAAATCTCGAAATCTTGTGGGACTATGATTTCATCCTTACTCATCAAAGATTGTGGAAAATCTCATTAAATCATGTGAGACTATGATTTCATCCTTACTCATCAAGGATTGTGGAAAATCTCATTAAATCTTGTGAGACTATGATTTCATCCTTACTTATCAAGGATTGTGGAAAATCTCATTAAATCTTGTGAGACTATGATTTCATCTTTACTTATCAAGAATTGTGGACAATCTCATTAAATCTTGTGAGACTATGATTTCATCTTTACTTATCAAGGATTGTGGAAAATCTCATTAAATCTTGTGAGACTATGATTTCATCTTTACTTATCAAGAATTGTGGACAATCTCATTAAATCTTGTGAGACTATGATTTCATCCTTACTAATCAAGGATTGTGGAAAATCTCATTAAATCTTGTGAGACTGATTTCATCCTTACTTATCAAGAATTGCGAACAATCTCATTAAATCTTGTGAGACTATGATTTGATCTTTACTTATTAAGAATTGTGGACAATCTCATTAAATCTTGTGAGACTATGATTTCATCTTTACTTATCAAGAATTGTGGACAATCTCATTAAATCTTGTGAGACTATGATTTCATCCTTACTAATCAAGGATTGTGGAAAATCTCATTAAATCTTGTGAGACTGATTTCATCCTTACTTATCAAGAATTGTGGACAATCTCATTAAATCTTGTGAGACTATGATTTCATCTTTACTTATCAGGATTTTGGAAAATCTCATTAAATCTTGTGAGACTATGATTTCATCTTTACTTATCAAGAATTGTGGACAATATCATTAAATCTTGTGAGACTATGATTTCATCCTTACTAATCAAGGATTGTGGAAAATCTCATTAAATCTTGTGAGACTATGATTTCATCCTTACTTATCAAGAATTGTGGAAAATCTCATTAAATCTTGTGAGACGATGATTTCATCGTTACTTATCAAGGATTGAGAAAAATCTCATTAAATCTTGTGAGACTATGATTTCATCTTTACTTATCAAGAATTGTGGACAATCTCATTAAATCTTGTGAGACTATGATTTCATCCTTACTAATCAAGGATTGTGGAAAATCTCATTAAATCTTGTGAGACTGATTTCATCCTTACTTATCAAGAATTGTGGACAATCTCATTAAATCTTGTGAGACTATGATTTCATCTTTACTTATCAAGGATTTTGGAAAATCTCATTAAATCTTGTGAGACTATGATTTCATCTTTACTTATCAAGAATTGTGGACAATATCATTAAATCTTGTGAGACTATGATTTCATCCTTACTAATCAAGGATTGTGGAAAATCTCATTAAATCTTGTGAGACTATGATTTCATCCTTACTTATCAAGAATTGTGGACAATCTCATTAAATCTTGTGAGACTATGATTTCATCCTTACTAATCAAGGATTGTGGAAAATCTCATTAAATCTTGTGAGACTGATTTCATCCTTACTTATCAAGAATTGTGGACAATCTCATTAAATCTTGTGAGACTATGATTTCATCTTTACTTATCAAGGATTTTGGAAAATCTCATTAAATCTTGTGAGACTATGATTTCATCTTTACTTATCAAGAGTTGTGGACAATATCATTAAATCTTGTGAGACTATGATTTCATCCTTACTAATCAAGGATTGTGGAAAATCTCATTAAATCTTGTGAGACTATGATTTCATCCTTACTAATCAAGAATTGTGGAAAATCTCATTAAATCTTGTGAGACTATGATTTCATCCTTACTAATCAAGGATTGTGGAAAATCTCATTAAATCTTGTGAGACTATGATTTCATCGTTACTTATCAAGGATTGAGAAAAATCTCATTAAATCTTGTGAGACTATGATTTCATCCGTGACATCAGCATAAATGAGCCTATTATTTTTTGGCATAATCGAACATGTGCATTAAAAACCAACAAAGTTTCTATTGTTAGTATTGGCAAAAATAAGCACAAGACATTTTGTGCAAAGTTCATAGCTGTCACTAGAGGGCGCCTTATATCAATGACTTACCATTCCAAAGAGTACGCCCAAACCTGACGCTATTCTTTTTGTTCGTTCATCCTCCGGAAAATATGGTTCTTTGATTCCAGTGATTGGATTCTTTTCCATCATGGGTGCTTTGGCTGCAAACTGTGGTCTTGGTCTTTGCTGATAAAAAACATATAAAACACCAATTAAAAACATATCACTACTATGAACTAAGAAGCTATGTGTAATTTTTTTTTATTTTAACAATTTTGAATTTATTGTAACAAAATTTATTATTAAAGAATCCAAATTGTGAGTAATTAAAATTAAATAAATAAAATAATGACTAAATGACTAGTCTACTTTGGGTTTAATTGTTTGTTGTTTACCTCCTCCTCTTCAAAATCCATACAATCCCAATGGTGAGAAAGACTGGCTTGTTTCCTTTTCCAGTACTCCAAGAAAGTCACAGCTGGAATAAAATTAAAACAATTATCATAAAGTATGGGTTTCTGAGAAACAATGTCTATGCATATATATCAATTGAAATGGCAATCTTTAGAATAATAATTATTTGACAAGTGTTCAATTCGATGAACACTTGACATGGAACAAAAACAGAAAAATATGCAGATGTGGCTACCATAAATATTTAATTTAGGAATCTTTCTGATTTTATTCTGAAGAGGGCGCCATACTTTGTGATTTAAAAGTAATGTGTCTTGGCTTTAATGTTTTTGAAAATATACAAGTTGAATTACAAATAAAAACACAGTTGCAATAATCAATGAAAGGGAAAGACAGAGCAATTTTTTCAGGTAAAAACACAACACAAATTATAAGTGTCAGCTTCTGGAAGTATAAATACGGTAACCTCTCATTTCATACCAAAATGTTAGTGTTTGTCTGATGTGTTATTTATTTTTCACAAGGCACAATTGTTCGCATTTACTAATTATTTTGCAGTACTGTTAGTTAATTGTGTTTTTTTCAATTAACAGTTGAAATCACAACGTCAAGTATTGACAGGAACTTATCGGCCCATAAAGACAACAACTTTAAAATTACACAATTAATTATACCAGTGATTGTCACCTAACTGCATGTATGTATGTTTATGGTAACTGCTAAAATTAATAGTAGCTTACCCCAGAACGACATGAAGACAGCATAGAATACTGTACCAGGGTGATCAAATAGATAGGCAGCCTGGAATAGTAATTACACAAACATAACAAAATTATTAAGAAACTTGAAATATATTCTTTTTGTTTTTTGTTTTTAGTGACTGTCAACATCAGTGCCAAATAATTATTTACACTCATGTGACAGACATGATACAAAGTGAAGCCAGTTTATTTTTGTGATTCCTTTATTCTGCTCATAGCATTCATAATGCATTTCTAGCACGAAATTGATGAATCAGTTGTTGAAACAAATGCATGTGTTACATTTGAACATGCTCACTCCAGCCATGTTAGCAAAATGGCTTCAAATATGGCTTTAAAATTATGAATAAAGTCTGTGAAATAACATGACAGGCATTAAGAAACTATTATTTTCAATGGACATACCAAATTTGAATGAAATATGGTCATGCACGACTGAGATCCAGTTCCGGAATAGGAAGAATGCGATTATGATGAATTTAAATATCACTAAAATGGCTGCCATTCGGCCATTTTTATTTGGATCATGAAACAAATCCATGTGCGATGGATGCGTCTAGATTAAAGTAAATCGGCCCAGGCATGTCTGGGATATAGAGTTGCGAACAGACACACAAACGGATGTATGAATGCACAGAAGTGTAATTATAAGTATGTATTTTCTGACAACGTCAGAACAGAGACTAAATAAATAGACTAGACTAGACATTTATGATAGTTGTTAAAAAGGCATTGGTCAACCATGCTTCTATATTTACATGTTACATATCACTATGTGTGTATTCAATCAATACCACAAAGCTATATTTAAACATGGATTCAAAAATACAATAAAATTGATAAAAAAATGCTGCTAATGGCCTGATCGATTTCACTTCCTACATACCTCTGCTTGTATACATGCAGCCGAGAGATTCCAATATTCACAGCCAATTGATTCATCACACAATGGACACATTAAATAATTGTCACCATTTTCACATATATCTTTACTGTTAAACAAACAATGAAATTAGTGAGATGTACAAAAAATATTACCTAAAATGTTCACAAATTTGTGTATTTGGTTTCTATCTTCAGTAATCAATTTATAAACATTGTCCTGAATGTATTAAAGCAGGGGAGTCATCACCTGCGCATGTGTCAGATGGCCATAGTGTGTCATTGTTTACAAACAAGTGTTTACCCATGAGCCTTGGCACTTTCAGCGCATGTTGTTATCGTTTGTTTAGGACTCAATTCTCGCGTGTGCGCAGGTGACGACCCTCCCCCTTTTAAGTTTTGTCGTTGAAAACAGTTTGATTCACATTTATTATCACAAGCAATGTATATTTACTTTGAATCTTTAACATACTCTTGAAATTCATACATTTAATCTCATTTCACTATTTCATATGCGTTGTTTAGGTGTATGTAAACAAGGACAAAAACAAGTCATCTCTCATGCAGTATTGCGGATGTGAGAGACAGCACCACACCAGCCGATCGGAAAGTATGGCGTTTTTTTTCAAATATCCTTCCAAGGGTATATAAGGAGTGGGACAATCTGCCCACATTCTTAAGCCAAAAAGTTGTTGAGTGTGTTATGCTATAACCGCCGGGCACCATCACCATTTGGTTCATGATTACCATCGTCTGCGTCGAGCGACTAACTTTAAATATAGAAATATATAATCCCCAATCACAAGTGTAACTAGAATTATCAATATATAATTACAACGTACAAGCATCACTTACCCAGGTGTGTTATTATCAATTGTGAAAACACCAAATAGAAATACCAGTAACCCAACAAATGATGCAGGTAACAACCAGGCAGTATAAAAACCTACAAAAAACAAAGAAGAAAACATCAACAATTAAGTCCATACAAAGGGCACATATAAAGTATATTGTAACACTGAAAGTGGATTGCCATATATGGTAATGAAAAAATATGTTGCCATATATGGTAATACTAAAAGTAGGTTTCAATATATGGTAATACGAAAAGTAAATTACCATAAATGGCAATACCAAATGTAGGTTTCAATATATGGTAACACTAAAAGTAAATTACCTTATATGGTAATACTAAAAGTAAATTACCATATATGGTATTACCAAAAGTAAATTACCATAAATGGTATTATCAAAAGTAAATTACCATATATGGTAATACTAAAAGTAAATTACCATATATGGCAATGTAAGAAATACTCCATGTATATATGGTGATACCAACAATAGATTACCATCTACTGCAATACCTACATCGGATTACCATATATGGCAATCCCCAAAATAGACTACCATATATGGCAATGTAAAAAATACTCAATGTATATATGATGATACCAACAATAGATTACCATCTACTGCAATACCTATGTTGGATTACCTTATATGGCAATCCCCAAATAGACTACCATATATGGCAATGCAAAAAATTAGCATAAATGCCAAAAGTAGGTAACCATATTGTATGGTTGTCTTACTTGAGTTACTGCAAAGTTACTATCCAATCTTAATAGATAACAGACAGACCAATCAGAGAACAGCTTGTTTGCTATATAGGTTTATTTGCATATCAAATTCTTTTTATATGCCTCGACTCAACTGACTTACCGAGCCATGCAAAATAGATTCCAATCTTCTCTCCAAAATACTCTCTAATATGATCTAAGGGCTGGTATTTGTTCCATTTTCCCCATCTTGCCCAATACTCATACAATACCTGTCGTTTATTCAGATCTTCTGGGCAAAACAGATCTTTAGGTTTCTCCCATGGACCCTGGATGAAATGAGGGATGCATTCATTACAAGGAATCGGTGACACCATCCTAAATCAATTACTGTAAAATATTTCTTCACTAATTTCGCTAAAGGAGTGAATTAGTAAATATAAATAAAATTTAGCAAATATACTATTTTCTTATATTTTACATTCAATTCATCAAAGATCAATGAAAATAAACTCTATACAAAACTCCAAATAAGTCTTCAGTGAAAATTATTTTCAGCTAAGATAAAGTATTTTACAGTACAAAGCATTTTTTGCCCCCGAATCATACGTATAATCACAAGGTTAAAAAAATATGTTTTGGTGTTTAATATTAATTATTTAGTGAATCCTTCCTCCCTCAATATGTCAAAAAAGAGAATGCAATTATTGTATTTCCATACTACTGTGAAAACAAGTATTTTCCATCCAAAATATAAACCAAGATTCGGTTCTCACTTGATAATCTGTGAAACATATTAATTAGTAAGTGAATGTGAAAAAAAAAAAAAAAAGAGTGCAATTTTTTTAATTCAATTAAGCCATAATGTTTTGTTACTCCAAAGTCACCAGACATGAATTTACCATTTAAAACAAAATAGTGTTAATTCAATGAATTAGATCAGATCACAAATTACTGACCTATGCAACCGAAGTAACACTATTTGAGGGGTGAAAACAACCAGCTGTTGCTCTCAATGAGATTTTGCGGCCATTTTTATCATGATTGTATTATGGTTCTGATGACTTACATCATGTAATGGAAAGGCCGCAGTGAATACTTCCTCTTCAAGAAGTCTCTCAATTCCTATTTCAGCTCGTTTTCTTTTACCATATGTTGTACTTTCTAAAATTTCATTCAATATTCTTCCTCTTTCAGCATTAGTAAAGTAGGTGTCTCTAGATTCACTCCCAAGAAATCTATGACGAAATAAAAATGATTTAAACTATTTCTGTAGAGTAGCATTATAATTAACCAGCTGTTCAAAAATGTTTACCAACACCTGTAGCCAATAAAAAATTATATTCATTTTTAAAATTAACAAAAAAATCATAGAAAAATACATGGAAGAGTGAAAAAAGTGGACCCACAATTATCGTTGGAAATAAATACATTCATTTCTGCTATCAAACCAAAATGTTTTTTTAAGTACATATTTTGGGAAATGTGAAGCTTCACATTATATTTTTAATGAAAAATTATGCAAAGTATAGTAAATCATCAAATTCTAAATATAAGGAAAGTTTCATTTGTAGTTTGACAATTTGATGGTCGCATGCACTGTTCTCTGCTTTGTGATTTGGTTTTTGAATTCCGTAATGAAATTCAATTCTTCTTCTTTTCTTTAGGTTGCAACAGCAACGACTTTTTCACTACCACAAAGGACAACAAGGCTGTCAGTGGTTGAAACTTAGCCAGACCAAGGTACAACAAGGGTGTGAGTGTTTATTACTTAGCCAGACCAAGGCACACAAGGTGTAATAGTGTTTGTGACTTAGCCAGACCAAGGTACAACAAGGGTGTGAGTGTTTATTACTTAGCCAGACCAAGGCACAGCAAGGTGTAATAGTGTTTGTGACTTAGCCAGACCAAGGTACAACAAGGGTGTGAGTGTTTATTACTTAGCCAGACCAAGGCACAGCAAGGTGTAATAGTGTTTGTGACTTAGCCAGACCAAGGTACAACAAGGGTGTGAGTGTTTATTACTTAGCCAGACCAAGGCACAGCAAGGTGTAATAGTGTTTGTGACTTAGCCAGACCAAGGTACAACAAGGGTGTGAGTGTTTATTACTTAGCCAGACCAAGGCACAGCAAGGTGTAATAGTGTTTGTGACTTAGCCAGACCAGGGCACAACAAGGGTGTAAAGTGTTTGTGACTTAGCCAGACCAGAGCACAACAAGGGTGTGAGTGTTTGTCATTTAGCCAGACTAGGGCACAACAAGGGTGTAAAGTGTTTGTGACTTAGCCAGACCAGGGCACAACAAGGTGCGAGTGTTTGTGATTTAGCCAGACCAGGGCACAACAAGGGTGTAAAGTGTTTGTGACTAAGCCAGACCAGAGCACAACAAGGGTGTGAGTGTTTATTACTTAGCCAGACCAGAGCACGTACAACAAGGGTGTGAGTGTTTATTACTTAGCCAGACCAAGGCACAGCAAGGTGTAATAGTGTTTGTGACTTAGCCAGACCAAGGTACAACAAGGGTGTGAGTGTTTATTACTTAGCCAGACCAAGGCACAGCAAGGTGTAATAGTGTTTGTGACTTAGCCAGACCAAGGTACAACAAGGGTGTGAGTGTTTATTACTTAGCCAGACCAAGGCACAGCAAGGTGTAATAGTGTTTGTGACTTAGCCAGACCAGGGCACAACAAGGGTGTAAAGTGTTTGTGACTTAGCCAGACCAGAGCACAACAAGGGTGTGAGTGTTTGTCATTTAGCCAGACTAGGGCACAACAAGGGTGTAAAGTGTTTGTGACTTAGCCAGACCAGGGCACAACAAGGTGCGAGTGTTTGTGATTTAGCCAGACCAGGGCACAACAAGGGTGTAAAGTGTTTGTGACTAAGCCAGACCAGAGCACAACAAGGGTGTGAGTGTTTGTCATTTAGCCAGACTAGGGCACAACAAGGGTGTAAAGTGTTTGTGACTTAGCCAGACCAGGGCACAACAAGGTGCGAGTGTTTGTGATTTAGTCAGACCAGGGCACAACAAGGGTGTGAGTGTTTGTGATTTAGCCAGACTAGGGCACAACAAGGGTGTAAAGTGTTTGTGACTTAGCCAGACCAGAGCACAACAAGGGTGTGAGTGTTTGTGATTTAGCCAGACTAGGGCACAACAAGGGTGTAAAGTGTTTGTGACTTAGCCAGACCAGGGCACAACAAGGTGTGAGTGTTTGTGATTTAGTCAGACCAGGGCACAACAAGGGTGTGAGTGTTTGTGATTTAGTCAGACCAGGGCACAACAAGGGTGTGAGTGTTTGTGATTTAGCCAGACTAGGGCACAACAAGGGTGTAAGAGTGTTTGTGATTTAGCCAGACCAGGGCACAACAAGGGTGTAAGAGTGTTTGTGATTTAGCCAGACCAGGGCACAACAAGGGTGTGAGTGTTTGTGATTTAGCCAGACTAGGGCACAACAAGGGTGTGAGTGTTTGTGACTTAGCCAGACCAGGGCACAACAAGGTGTGAGTGTTTGTGACTTAGCCAGACTAGGGCACAACAAGGTGTGAGTGTTTGTGACTTAGCCAGACCAGGGCACAACAAGGTGTAATAGTGTTTGTGACTTGGCCAGACCAGGGCACAACAAGGGTGTAAAGTGTTTGTGACTTAGCCAGACCAGAGCACAACAAGGGTGTGAGTGTTTGTGATTTAGCCAGACTAGGGCACAACAAGGGTGTAAAGTGTTTGTGACTTAGCCAGACCAGGGCACAACAAGGTGTGAGTGTTTGTGATTTAGTCAGACCAGGGCACAACAAGAGTGTGAGTGTTTGTGATTTAGCCAGACTAGGGCACAACAAGGGTGTAAAGTGTTTGTGACTTAGCCAGACCAGAGCACAACAAGGGTGTGAGTGTTTGTGATTTAGCCAGACTAGGGCACAACAAGGGTGTAAAGTGTTTGTGACTTAGCCAGACCAGGGCACAACAAGGTGTGAGTGTTTGTGATTTAGTCAGACCAGGGCACAACAAGGGTGTGAGTGTTTGTGATTTAGTCAGACCAGGGCACAACAAGGGTGTGAGTGTTTGTGATTTAGCCAGACTAGGGCACAACAAGGGTGTAAGAGTGTTTTTGATTTAGCCAGACCAGGGCACAACAAGGGTGTAAGAGTGTTTGTGATTTAGCCAGACCAGGGCACAACAAGGTGTGAGTGTTTGTGATTTAGTCAGACCAGGGCACAACAAGGGTGTGAGTGTTTGTGATTTAGTCAGACCAGGGCACAACAAGGGTGTGAGTGTTTGTGATTTAGCCAGACTAGGGCACAACAAGGGTGTAAGAGTGTTTTTGATTTAGCCAGACCAGGGCACAACAAGGGTGTAAGAGTGTTTGTGATTTAGCCAGACCAGGGCACAACAAGGGTGTGAGTGTTTGTGATTTAGCCAGACTAGGGCACAACAAGGGTGCAAGTGTTTGTGACTTAAATAGCCACAAGGAACAACAAGGATGTCAGTGGTTGAGACTAAACCATACCTGGGCACAATAACACTGAGTGGTTGTGACCAAGCCAACCCTGGGCACAACAAGGGTGTGAGTGGTTGAGATTCAGCCAGGGCACAATAAGGGTGTGAGTGGTTAAGATTCAGCCAGACCAGGGCACAACTAGGGTGTGAATGGTTGTGACTCAGCCAAAACTGGGCTCAACAAGGCTAACAGTGGTTGAGACTCAAGCCAGTGGTTTTGATCTACACATGTACATTGTATTAATGGACAACTGTGGATCCCCTGGTCTTAAACTGCCCTGGGATTGGTCAACAGTTAGAATGATGTTAATGTCACAAGATATGCATGAATTACATACATGATTATTGTGTAAACCTTGTATAAATGAACAAAGTTAACTTTAATCCAAATAGCATTCACTAAAATTAATTAAACGTCATTCACTAAAATTAATTAAGGCTCCATCTTGTTACATTTATAATTTGAATACTAGTAATCTCTAGAGAAGCTAGATTTTTGTGTAAATCAATTAACATTTCTATTTATATACTTCAGGCAGGTGGTTGTTATGATTGCACATCCCATAAGTATTGACTACTATTAAAATATTAATGAATGTAACACTATGAAAACACCTGCAATCAGGGTTATAGCCAGAAAAAAAAAAAATTGCTCATCTAAAAACTTTATCAAAATATCCATAGACTTTAATAGTCAATTTTTTTGTTGATAATTGGTTATTTTGTACGAGGTAATATCAATGAAAATTCGACAGGTTTGTAAAGATTTTGTCTGTCAAATGAAATTTTGTTGTACCTATCTAAAATGTATAGCGTCTAAAATTACAGTCAGACATGTGGCTCGCTGGCTGAAAGCCTGTCTATTGCTTAACAATTTATTTTAGGAGTCAATTGAGATACAAACGTAATTACAATTAGAGCACAGAGACATGTCTGGGTTTAATCTAGTCTCAAGTCTGTTTTGTTAATAATGCTTTACTTGCACCCTTATAAGTAGTTAGACTTGGATAAGAAAAGGAAATAATAAAACCTGAGACCACAGAAATGTTAGTCTATATATATGTGTATGTAGATGTTATGGGCAGCTATACATGTAATTATCAAAGTGATTACATTTTGAAGGCCACAATTGTTCCCAAACATTTCAGAAATTTTTGCATATTTTAAATAATTTCTTTGATAATTTGGAACAAAATAGAGAGTATTTTACATTGGATATACAGATTTTGAGCAAAATTTTTGAAAAATGGAAAGAGGAATTTACAAAGGTTTAACCATATACAACAGAAAAGCTGACAAATGTGTTGCTGGATATGCAGCTGGCCTGACAATCACATTACACCTCATTTACATGTGATGACTATGACTATGATGATCATAAAGAAGAACGGGAATCTCTCTTGATTGTTTATTTCTCATTTTAAATTTCTCATAAAATTCATATTGCATCAATTTGTCTTCATTTGATCTCTATTAGGATATTGTGTTGCCATGGAAATGGTCTGTGAGACTATAACTATACTAAATCATAATCTGAGCCTACTAAAGATAATATGAAAGGTTCAAAAGCATTGGACGTTTTGTAGTTTATAAATAAATAAACGCTGCTCGGACTGAAAAAATATGATATATAGAATATAATATTTGGTAATCGTAGTCCTAAATAACTATTAAAAATAGCTAGACGTTTCGAGCAATGACTCTTTATCGATAGCATAGAAGAAAGTGTAACAGATGCTTCACAACACAAAACTGAAATTACAAAGTTTTTTTTTTATGTTACTTGTACATGTATTACTTTAGTTTTTGTTACCTATATATTTATAACAAGTAACATACAGTGCGACCATAGCACTTTAATGACAGTCTTCATTGGTGTTCTGCATACAGGAGGCAAAAATCAAACACAGAAATGTCCCAGGATAATAATGCCAAAAAAATGTCCTGAGATACCGGTATGTATATACGAATGCCAGTTATGAATAACTACAGAAAATGTTTTTTTTAACAGCTTGGTCATCATGCATTCAAAACTGTGTATGTATCACATGGACTGAAGAAGATATAATGGGATGACTATGACAAATAGCATCTTCGCAAGCCAAGGTCTAAGTTTATTCGGCCAAGCCTCTAAACAGACCTTGGCAGAACGACCATCAAATATGCGTATTCTAACAGCGCCCCCAGTAGTCAGTTGCAGCTTATCATTGTCCAATCAGTTTGCATGTTACAAATCCCTCTTTGGCGTTTCTTTTTAAACGAAATGGTGGCACCCATGAATCGTGATATTTGTGATGATAAAATTGCGAAAGTTTTCGGTGTTGGTGCCCTCAAGCCTCATCAGGTACAGGCAATCAACGCAGTTTTGTGTGGGAAGGATGTCTTCATAGCGACGAAAACAGGAAGTGGAATTTTGTTTTATAATTTGGTACGTCAAAGCTGATTGGGCGCCTTGTTTCAAGGCGCGTCCAATCAGATCTCACTGCTTAAGATACGCAATTAGCCTATGTGATCCCGCACGGTATCGTGTAGAGGCCTATAGGTCGAAGACACAGGACCATGCAATTCGGACGATGTACAAATAGATAATTAAGTATGACTTTCTACATTTGAATTAATATCATGCAGACAAAATAAGACAATAACAGTTCAATCACACAAACAAGAATCAATTAGATGACTTTCCAATCAACTGCAAGATCGCGCGAGTTGCGCGAACGTCTGTCGCAAAAATTCAAACGCAAATTTCTTTATTTGTAAGCTCACATTGAAAGGCTGATCCTTAACAGGGGAATATTGCGTTTGAATACCCTTACGGTACTTCATCGAAAATTGACCATCATCAAATGTGACAGCAAATTAATAAGCGTGGAATTATTCCCCAAAATACTTTCATCAAGTTTGTCAAATCCTACATGTTTGTCACCACTACGATTCTATGACCTTTATAAAATTGTTTGTCGTGTTAATACGTTGATTTCACACATATCGTGGAATATCTCACAGTGAACGAAAAATCGTCAACTCACATTATACATGTAGATAAAAAAGTACATCAAATATCATTTAAGAATTATTTGTAAAATACATTATGTAAGTGTACCCTGCGTTAAAACTTGTGTAAAAAATTTAAAAAAAAAATTATTTTAAAATCACCCCCTGTTGCATTTTATGTTTGAGAAAATTACCTAAACACCTTTTCACCTCTTGATTTCATCGTTCGCTATCTTTTTCTGCTCTGCAAGCAGGGACAGTAAAAACAGCCCAGAGTCTCCCCAGTTGTGAAGTTACATAGCAGTCGAACGAAAACTGGGCAGACTCAAAGAGCCCCGCGTCACCCTGAGGTGATGACGTGAATGCACTCCAGCTAGGACAGCAGCTACACTATGTAATAGATCTTATTGAAATCTGATGGTAGAACAGACCAACATTCATACACAGAGACAGACAGGGTAACCTTAAAGGCTCCGGAGTTCAGTGGTATGTACAAGGCAGGCAAAACACATGCAGTAATGTTTGTTCCCCCCATACATAATATACACATGCACAAAATAATTCAGTCATATAAAATATAGCATACATGATACTAATACTAAACGATAGAAAAGCGAGCTGGCATGACCACGAGAAAAATTTGGTGGGTGGGTGGGTGGGTTGAAAATAACCCGAACAAAAATGACTGCACGAACAGCGTGTGATGTGAACAGTGCATGTAAACAGAACGAAGCAAATGGGCTACAATAAACATGCGCAGTGGAGAAATGAAACAAACAAACAAAGCTTATGCAAATGAAAAATTAACAATTTTGAACTGCTTACAAAATACAACCAGGAAATTTAAAATGTATGAACATAAAATAAAACAAAGTTCTCAAGGATGGAACAGAGATTCATTTCATAGTCTACTGACTTCACATTATTACACAATGTAGAGTACTGAAAATCTCTGAAGTAAATTAATTTTGTATGAAATGGCAAGCTCTCTTAGCTGGTATATGCATATTTATAGTATCATAATAGCAAAATTAAAATCTACTGAAATGTGTATATAATAATTTTCATATATTTATTACTATGGTGTTATATATCATACAAGTAATTACCAATGATGTATGATATTCTAATAACAGAAATCATGAGTGTGAGATTATAGGATATACACATGCATTTATTACAATGTTGCTTTTTTATTTTAGAACATTTTATTAGCTTTTTCTTGATTTCAGCGGTGGGATTAGGAATGCAAAACATCAAATAAACCCATTCAGTGTATCAGTGTAGGAAGTGGGAACCCAGATTGTGCATGGTAAAAATATAATATTGCGCATGGTAAAAATATAATATTGTGCATGGTAAAAATATAATATTTGGACATGGTGAAAATATAATATTTGAACATGGTGAAAATATAATATTTGGACATGGTGAAAATATAATATTTGGACATGGTGAAAATATAATATTTGGACATGGTGAAAATATAATATTTGGACATGGTAAAAATATAATATTTGGACATGGTAAAAATATAATATTTGGACATGGTAAAAATATAATATTTGGACATGGTAAAAATATAATGTTTGGACATGGTAAAAATATAATATTTGGACATGGTAAAAGTTAACAGCTCGACTTATTTTTGTAATGCATATATAACATATTTTTATTTGACTTAAAAATAATTTAAGAAACAAACACTGTCACAGACATCAATAATAAATAAAACAAGAAAACATTTAACAATTAGCATAAATTTCTAAGATTTTATGAATAAAAACCCCTAGACCGTTGGCAATGAAACCATCTTTTGAACTCAAATGCATTCAATTTGACTTTTTTTGATTGATTTATTAAATAAATTTGGCATTTTACAGGACTTCAGTACATTTTTACCAATTGCAGTGAAAGTACAATTAATCATAGTATCACCTGTAACCCAAACATCGTAAACATACCTACTTAATCCACCCACATTTTATTTATTTTAACAATCAACGGTTTATTATCTAGCCATCCCCAAGGTGTTATGCACAGCCTGTTAATGTTTATGACTGAGCAGTAATTACATGAGGTTATGTAAGATGACATCTGTTATATGCTTGTCTGTTTTAATTAGATTGATGTGGTAATGTGTTAGAATAAGTATGTAATAAGCCATATTTAAGGTTCTGCCAGAGTGGCTTAATTTGGTCAAAAGAGTCATCTGGGTTATGCAACAAATATGTAAACAAGTGCAAGCATGTATGTCAGCAAGCATGTCATCAAGCATGTCAGCATGCATGCCAGCAAGCATGTCAGCAGGCATGTCAACAAGCGTGTCAGAAAGCGTGTCAGAAAGCGTGTCAGAAAGCGTGTCAGCAAGCGTGTCAGAAAGCGTGTCAGCAAGCGTGTCAGCAAGCGTGTCAGCAAGCGTGTCAGCAAGCGTGTCAGCAAGAGTGTCAGCAAGCGTGTCAGCAAGCGTGTCAGCAAGCGTGTCAGCAAGCGTATAAACAAGCGTGTCAACAAGCGTGTCTACAAGCGTGTCAACAAGCGTGTCAACAAGCATGTCCACAAGCGTGTCAACAAGTGTGTCAACAAGTGTATCAACAAGCATGTCAAAAGCATGTCAACAAGCATGTCAACAAGCATGTCAACAAGCATGTCAGCAAGCATGTCAGCAAGCATGTCAGCAAGCATGTCAGCAAGCATGTCAGCAAGTAGGTCAGCAAGTAGGTCAGCAAGTATGTCAGCAAGTAGGTCAGCAAGTATGTCAACAAGTATGTCAACAAGTATGTCAACAAGTATGTCAACAAGTATGTCAACAAGTATGTCAACTGTGAAAACTTGCTGGTTAATTTGATGTTTCAGGTGTTCTTGTCAACAAATGAAAGTGATCAGGACATTCCTTTCCAAATTGCTCAACTGAGCATATACATGTTTGCAAAGCATTATAGAAGAGATCTGACTAAATTTTGTTCATTTTTTGAAATGTTTCACGAATGTTAGGTTTTATATTAATAATAATATATACATTTTTTATCCTATGTTACATGAGATATGAAACAATTATTATACAATTCTGACCATTTTCCACAACATTTCTGACCCCAGGCCTTTATTTTTCATTTTCAGCATTCTGATGGCATTGTTTCATATACATATAATTGAAGTATGACATAATTTAATTTGGTTCAAACCTTCATAAATGTTATGAAAAGAAGCACTTATCAGTAATGCATATAAACTATAACAATGTCAGCAAATCAAATTTGAAAAAAAAAACATCAATGTGCATTAACCTTTTCCCCACCAGTTCCCTCTTTTCATCTCAAATTCACAAAATAGTCCCATTTCTAGTCTGCACTTTCCGCCAGAAGATTGGGACAAAAATAGCCAAATTGTTTGAGTAAAAACAGAAAATTGACTCAAATTTTGTCTGTTGGCTCCAAAATTAGGATTCATTTCCAGATATATTGAAGAATATAAGAACAAAATTGCAGAAAAATTTTGTCGAGAAAGTCTATTGGTGAAAAGATTAAGGTTTAATGGTACAATGCATGTACCAAGTTTTAATGAAGTCAGGTCAGAATCGCAATGTCTCGCTATTTGTACAATTTCAATGACCTAGGTTTCTATGTCATCCAAGTGCATGTTCTATTTTTTATCCTCTTGATAAAACACATTTGACCATTTGGGGATAAAAATAAATATTATAAACATTTTTTGACAGAATAAAATTTATTATTTATTTAGGTTTAATTATTACTATAATCATGCATACATTTTCTAAATATGACTTGGTGGTGGCAGCTGATGGCACAATTTTTATAAAGGTTCTATTTATAAACATTTTAAATGTCACTAAGTATTCTACTCTGACATTGATGGATGATAGTTTTTTTTTCTCAGAAAAAACAATTCATTGTCAATTACTTTTGAGTATATTGTGAAAAAGAGTGATACTGAAGGGAAACGGAAGTTGTCATTAAAATTGTGCTTTGATATTGATTTTTCAAAAAAATTATGACAATTAAATACCCTCAGCTGTTAGCAATGCACATACCCATTAAAGAACACAAGATATCATTAGAGAATGAGCAAATCTGGGAGCGGTCTACCTATAGTACTTATATGTATAATATCAAAGCAATCAGACTTGTGGTTTTTAACAAGAAGTCAAAAATATCACTTTTTACCAAAAATTCTAAAAATATTCATCAAAATTAGAGGATTGAAGATACAACGAAAAGAACAAATCTAAGAGAGGTCTGCCCAAGGTACATATATACGAAGTATCAAAGCAATAAGAATTGTAGTTTTCAAGAAGAAGTCGAATAAGTAAAAAGTTGACACGAACGACAATGACGAACAATCACTCATAGTCACTCAAAGTCGACAGCGAAGCTAAAAAGCTGACATTAACCAGAAATGTAAATATTTTTGACTGGACACAATAACCAGAAACATGAATATTTTTTCCCAACATGATGGTTAGAAACAAAAATATTTTTATGAATACAAAATTATTACCCTTTTTATTACTATCCCTACAGGTCAGTTTGCAATAATGTGATTGACAAATGTAGCTGCACAGATTACTAAAATAATTAAAGACTTCCAAGACAAATCAACATCTTGAATGCCAAACAGCAAAATATACACTTTAGATAATCAAAGATTCCTGACCTGAATGTAAAAAATTATATGTATAAAAATGTAATTTGTGGGTGGCCAACCTTTGCCACCATTCCTAGCTATCGATCATTACATTCAATTCTGGCAGTAGATGAGGCGACTATAATGAAAATGAGACAGAGACAGTCTGTTTGAATTAACAAGTACTTACCTATCTAGTTTATTCTTTTTAAATGTACATGTGAAATAATCCATTGGGGTATTGGGGACTTCTTGAGCCATAATGTTGGGAATATGCACTTTAGACAAGAGCTTTTCTGACCAATTGCTACTGGGATTTGAATGAGCCTACAACAGAATTAAACATTACATAATCAACATTTCTCAAATGAAATTATATTGTTACATACAATTAATACCTTTATTCAACTTCTCAACTACCGTGGTAATTAAAACATTGCCCCATGTGACAGCATACAACTTCCATGTGAAAGCATAGCGCCTCCATTAAGTAGCATAGCGCCTCTTTGTGGTAGCACAGTGCCTCCATTAAGGCAACCTTTTGCCCCATGTGACAGCACACAACTTCCATATGTGACAGCACACAACTTCCATATGTGACAGCATAGCACCTCCTTGAGGTAGCATAGCACCTCCTTGAGGTAGCATAGCGCTTCCATCAAGGCAACCTTTTGCCCCATGTGACAGTACACAACTTCCATGAGACAGCATAGCGCCTCCTTGAGGTAGCATCGCGCCTCCTTGATGAAACATAGCGCCTCCATTAAGGCAATCTTTTGCCCCATGTGACAGCATACAACTGCCATGTGACAGCATAGCACCTCCTTGAGGTAACATAGCGCCTCCATTTAGGCAATCTTTTGCCCCATGTGACAGCACACAACTTCCATGTGACAGCATAGCACCTCCTTGAGGTAACATAGCACCCCCATTAAGGCAATCTTTTGCCCCATGTGACAGCATACAACTTCCATGTGAAAGCATAGCGCCTCCATTAAGTAGCATAGCGCCTCTTTGTGGTAGCACAGTGCCTCCATTAAGGCAACCTTTTGCCCCATGTGACAGCACACAACTTCCATATGTGACAGCACACAACTTCCATATGTGACAGCATAGCTCCTCCTTGAGGTAACATAGCGCCTCCATTTAGGCAATCTTTTGCCCCATGTGACAGCACACAACTTCCATATGTGACAGCATAGCACCTCCTTGAGGTAACATAGCGCCTCCATTTAGGCAACCTTTTGCCCCATGTGACAGCACACAACTTCCATATGTGACAGCACACAACTTCCATATGTGACAGCATAGCACCTCCTTGAGGTAACATAGCGCCTCCATTTAGGCAATCTTTTGCCCCATGTGACAGCACACAACTTCCATATGTGACAGCATAGCACCTCCCTGAGGTAACATAGCGCCTCCATTTAGGCAATCTTTTGCCCCATGTGACAGCATACAACTGCCATGTGACAGCATAGCACCTCCTTGAGGTAACATAGCACCTCCATTTAGGCAATCTTTTGCCCCATGTGACAGCACACAACTTCCATATGTGACAGCATAGCACCTCCTTGAGGTAACATAGCACCCCCATTTAGGCAATCTTTTGCCCCATGTGACAGCACACAACTTCCATATGTGACAGCACACAACTTCCATATGTGACAGCATAGCACCTCCTTGAGGTAACATAGCGCCTCCATTTAGGCAATCTTTTGCCCCATGTGACAGCACACAACTTCCATATGTGACAGCACACAACTTCCATATGTGACAGCATAGCACCTCCTTGAGGTAACATAGCGCCTCCATTTAGGCAATCTTTTGCCCCATGTGACAGCACACAACTTCCAAATGTGACAGCACACAACTTCCATATGTGACAGCATAGCACCTCCTTGAGGTAACATAGCGCCTCCATTTAGGCAATCTTTTGCCCCATGTGACAGCACACAACTTCCATATGTGACAGCACACAACTTCCATATGTGACAGCATAGCACCTCCTTGAGGTAACATAGCGCCTCCATTTAGGCAATCTTTTGCCCCATGTGACAGCACACAACTTCCATATGTGACAGCATAGCACCTCCTTGAGGTAACATAGCGCCTCCATTTAGGCAATCTTTTGCCCCATGTGACAGCACACAACTTCCATATGTGACAGCATAGCACCTCCTTGAGGTAACATAGCGCCTCCATTTAGGCAATCTTTTGCCCCATGTGACAGCACACAACTTCCATATGTGACAGCATAGCACCTCCTTGAGGTAACATAGCACCTCCATTTAGGCAATCTTTTGCCCCATGTGACAGCACACAACTTCCATGTGACAGCATAGCACCTCCTTGAGATAATATAGCACCTCCATTAAGGCAATCTTTTGCCCCATGTGACAGCATACAACTGCCATGTGACAGCATAGCACCTCCTTGAGGTAACATAGCGCCTCCATTTAGGCAATCTTTTGCCCCATGTGACAGCATACAACTGCCATGTGACAGCATAGCACCTCCTTGAGGTAACATAGCACCCCCATTAAGGCAATCTTTTGCCCCATGTGACAGCACACAACTTCCATGTGACAGCATAGTGCCTCCTTGAGGTAGCACAGCGCCTCCATTAGGCAACATATCACTTTCCTGCGAATTTGACTCAATGCATGAAATTAACAGAATCTTAATTTAGCTAAAGTGCCAACAATCTCATTGTGAGAATATACTTTATTCTAAATTAGCGACATCTTAATTTAGCAAAATTTAGCTAAATTAGCTAAAATGACATGCTAGTGAAAAAGACATGTTTTTCAGTATAGTATAGCGCTTCAATGATGGGCGGCATAACACTTCCTTGAGATAGTATAGCATCCCTATATTCTGCTCCATGAGGCAGCATACTGCTCCCATGTCACAGCATAACACCTCCAAGTGGAAGCATATATTCTGTGTGCACATGGTAGCATAACTGCCCCATATTCCCATTTTGAACAAATAATTTTTTTCATATTTTAAGGTAGAAGCCTACTTATTTATTTAATCAAAAATTGTACTTCAAAGCAATGAGGATATTGACTTAAAAAAAAAAGTTGGGGGTCACAACAACCTAATTTTCAAGAGAATGATGTATTTTAGTGTATAGTGGCCATTTTGGCAGCACTATATTGCTTTTACCACAAGCTCCTCTGGCAGACATATTATGCCATATCTTAAATTGTAGACTGGTGACATGGGTTGGAAAAAATCATATATTGTTAATGATGGGGTACATTTTGTTGTACTGAATTATTTTAAAAATCGGGCTTTTAAAAAGTATTGAAAAATGCAATTTTTAACATTGTGTTCTATGGAATTGTTCTAAAAATAGCAATTTTTGAAAAATATTAGGACAGGTTTCTCAAAACATGTCACTGTAACACACACAAAATTGTTATTTTTCTGAGCCATGGAACAATTGGTCCATGGTTGCACATAATAAACCAATTTATGACCAATTTTCACAAAAAATTACAAGTAGGCTTCTACCTTAATTTACTTATTTAAATGCCGAGTTCAGATTACCTTTACCAAATGGGGAAACATGGATGCCCCTTCAACAATAAAATTACATGATTTTAAAATGTGTATTTATATTAGATAGCATTATATATCTCTATAAATTGCTTCAGCACCCCACCTATTTCAGGTCAAGACATACTGAGATATAAGAAATATGAGCTGCCATTACTTCCTGGAAAGCCCTGTGGGTCCAGTAAACACCTGCTTTACTATTAAAGGCACTGCATCTAATTTATATCCTTACCTGCAATGGCGCTCTGAAATTCAGCTCCTCAGCAAAAAAACAACACAAATCCCATGGTGCATGTAACTTTACATAAAATATGGTCTTTTTGTCGCCTTCGATTATATCTTCCTCCAGGTCTAACCCAATCTTCTTCAGGTTATCCAAGAATTTGTGTCGCCATTGATCATGCTGTTCATCAGTGTCAACAACTTTTTTGCCTTTCTCTCTCCTTTCTCTGTCTTTCTCTTCTCTCTTTCTTCGTTGTTTTTCTGTCAGATGTTCTTCCTCGTACACAAGAACGAAATCTGTGATTCACAGAAAATAATATTTGAAAATGGAATAAACATTACAGAGCAATCTCTACTTAAACATGATATCAGATACATCAATACTGCTTTTATCAACCTTTTCACCACAAATTCACAAAATAGTCCCATTTATAGTCTGCACTTTCCTTCAGAAGATTGGGACAAAAAAGCCAGATTTTTTGATTAAAAACTGAAAATTGATTCAAATTCTGGTGGTGAAATGGTTGAGAGTCCAGCACTGCTTTAACCACTTGGTATTATATAATATAAACAAATGTAACAATATAATAAAAACAAAGCAAAAAAAATGTCATTATTAACAAACCAAAGGAGAAAATAATGTAATTTCTTTATGGTCATAATGAATACTATTATTAATATTCATTATTCTTTCAACAACATCATATTTTTTTTATGTATTAATGTCAACAGTATTTAATTCTTCATCAATGTTGGAACCAACAATAGTTTTCCTTTAAAAATCTTGGCGCTATATTTTAATAAGGTATTTTTCTATAGTTTTCTATTGGTTACCAATCTTGATAAAAAAATATGATAAATTATACATTGACTCCTGACTCAGTAGGTCACAATATTGACAGGTAATGGGATGGCTCCCAACGAATTTTATTGTTTTTTAAGTGGTAATTTTGAAAGGAAATATCTAATGAATAGTTACTACATGCATTTAATTAGCCGTTAAACAGACGTCGTGAGACAATTGGTGCCAGTGTTTCTTTAAACTGTGTCAATGCCATCAGCATTTAACAACCACTGCAAAAGGTGTTGAGGATTCAGCTCAAGGTGTCAACTTGTGACTTTACGCGTTTCTTGGCACATACTGCTTTAAAAAATTTCCCATAATGTAAACAATCCATCATTTTGATCGTAAATTTCCAATTGAGCAGCATGCTGTCTAAACAAAAGTTTTTAGCGTCTTTCCTAAAAAGTCACATTTTTTGCTTGGATCTCACCAACCATGACATATTTTTCTGAATCAATGGTCGGTGACAGAAATTAAATTTGCAATTCAAATGATTAAACAGGAAATCTCTGAAATTTTCTAAGAATTGGCAGGTTTAAATTGAACGTTGTTAATATTATAAACATTTTGAAGGAAGGGTTTGTCTAATTTTGGCATTTGAGCATAAACCAGAATGTCTTCATGTAGAAATTTGCACTATTCTACTTATAACAGTATAGAGGCTGTCACTGTAAAAACTTGCATGCCACCATGAACCATGCGGAATGGCATGCAGCTTTGGCATGTACATGGTATTCCAACATGCTCATGTACCTGGGCATGATGTCAATAGCATGTGAGAAATGTGAAATATTTGAATGTGCTAAGCACGCATAAATTTATGGTTGTGGAAGAGCTGAATGCTTATTAAGCATGCGAGTTCTGAGATAAGTATATGTAGTGAGATCAACCATGTGCAGGTACAAATTAAGTATGTGTTGCACATTTAGAAAGAAGTAGCATGTGCAAGGCACAACTTTCTAATAAACAATGTATCAACTGAGGGTCAACCAAATAACAGCAAATGTTTTTTCTCACCAATTCTTCGTTTTCCATCATCAAAAAAAACATTTTTTTCACCTCTATCTTCTCTTGACATGATTTCAATTGGCTCATCATCATCTGTGTAGTTTTGCTGTAAAATACAATATTAGAATGAGTAGGAATTTTAGAAAATACACAACATACTCAATAATGTTCGTTACACCCACATCAGTTTATTAATAATTGAATGAGGAAACATGCGTGCCACTAGAGACAGGCTTAAGCTCAAATGGCATGTTTGTTCACCAGGACATATATGGTTTTGTTCATGATCTAAATTGTCCTTATTATTTTTCAATGTCTGGCAAAAATCAATTCCACAAAGGTATCCTTAAAACGAAAATCTATACCAAGTTCTGAATATTATATTACCATCCAAATGAAATCCCCATCATTTATTTCCACAAAACGGTCAGAGATCACAAATTTAGCGACACTGACCAGGCTCAAAAAGGGTTTGAATCTAGAACCTATAAGCCCGGAGAGTGACTGTTCAGTGCATGAATTAATACATGTATATTCTTCAAAACATTCACAAAGAAAGATAAGAAAATAAATAATTTGAAATTCATTTCAAGAAATCGACAACTTGGCCTGTGAATGGGATAATAATATTATTCTCAATATTTCTTTTTTTTTCATTCAGTTGAGGAAAAAATACTTTTGATATTAGAGCCGAATTACTATGAGTCTGACTTGTAAGGCAATTACATCACTTTTCCCAAGCTGAATAACGAAAAATATTGGGGTATAATATATGCATGTAATCCTTTGTGACACCATTCATAATCTCAATTTCATCACAATGTCCTATCGATACAATTTAACTGAACTGAATGTTAGAATTTTTACATTTCTAAAGTAATGCACAATTAATTAACACACTCAAAATTTATTCTTAATTTTTTTTTTTCAATTTTAAGTAGTTTTAATGGAACCATCTGTGGACATTGTAAATCTGCAAGTGGCAAGTTTTTGTGAATCAGTGAAAGTTGTGAAATATTCTAAAAGCGAAAATGTCTCCGGGGTCATACGACAGGTGTCTTCACAAATGCCACAGAAACGAGGAAACATGCAACTTTCTATCGGTTTACAGTTGATGCATACAAGTTAGTAGACACACTGGCAGACTGATAAAAGCATGGACAAACATTGCAATACATTAGTATTTAAGCTCTGTACTAACAGTATGGATCCGATGTTATCTTTCGATATAAAGTTTACAGAACCATGTATGTAGCATCATTGATCTTTAAAAAAAATAAACTATTTAAAGGCTGGTATTTATAGACAACAATTCCAATAATTGCAATTTTCTATAATTATTTCATTTAATTTATTATTTCTAATCAATTATGATTTGAATGGTTGAAAACTTGATAAATAGGATCTTGTCAAGATACAATAGTTCATTGCATACAGCAAAATACATCTGTTAAATTATGCAGGGTCTGCATAGTATCTCATGGGAAAACCATGCAGACAAGGAGCACAGACCAATAATTATAAATTACGTCTGATGCAGTGTTATTTTCCATAAAATAAAGCTGTACTTTTTTTTTCCACAAAATAAACTTTTTAGAATAGTGTAAATTATGTCCAATTCATTCAAATTTTAAAAAAGAAATTAAAGTAAAATTGAATAAATGAATTTATACCTCAGAAAGGATGAACCTCTTATCATCAACATATATATATATACTTATTAGCATACAATTTGCATATTTACTTATTAGCATTAAATTTGCATATTTACTCATTAGCATATACTTATGAGCATATTGTTAAAAAAAAGCAGCCTGTCGGCTAAGATAGCTCTACTGTTAGCAATACACATTTCAATTAAAGAACTGAAGATATAAGAAAATGAACAATATTTATAATATCAAAGCAATCGGACTTGCTGTTTTCAACAAGAATTGGAAAATATTACTTTTTACCAAAAATGACAAAAATAATCATTAAAATTAGAGAATTAGAGAAATTGTCATCAAATGAACAAATCTCAGAGAGGTATACCTGTAGTACCTAAATATATAATAGCAAAGCAATCAGACTTATGGTTTTCAGAAAGAAGTCGAAAATATCACTTTTTACCACAAATTACAAAAATATTCATCAAAATTAGAGAAATAAAGATATCACCACAAAATGAACAAATCTCAGAGAGGTCCACAAATAGTACCTATATATGTAGTATCAAGGCAATCAAACTTGCTGTTTTCGACAAAAAGTCGTAAATATCACTTTTTACCAAAAATATTCACCAAAATTAGAGAATTGAAGATATCATCATGAAATGAACAAATCTAAGAGAGGTCTATGCAAGGTACATATACACCAAGTGTCAAAGCATTCAGACTTGTAGTTTCCAAGAAGAAGTTGAAAAAGTAAAAAGTTTACATGGATGACGGATGCCAGCAGACAATCACTCATATGATAAGATATTATTTCCTTTATCATAATTTGTTTTAATATGAATATGCATTGTCATAATTAATTTTGAATACAAACAAGTTTTAGGATTGAAACAGCAGTGGGAAAGCAGTCTACCAAAAAAACATTGGTGCCCTAAACATTTGTTTAATTATTTTAAGGGACATAATTTCCAGCTTTATTCAAAGTAATTCAGATATTTTAGTATAAATCATCTCAGAAAAAAAGTGCTGCATTTAGACGTGAATGGAATCTTAAAACATGCAAGATAACGGCAAATCTTAGCTGGCTTTTGCCCTAGTATTTTGTATAGGTATCTGTCAAAAATTAATGATTCACTGAGACAAATATGAACTGCCTTATTATATTCATTGTGTGACTACTGTATTATTTAAAAAGTAAAAAAAAACGCCCTCTAGGAATAACTATCATGTTATCAACAGTACTGTTGTCTCCCGAGAATCTACATCCTCAAACACTGCGATCTGTGAAGAGTGTTTTTAAATTTGTATTATAAAATATCTATAATTTTGTTACAATAGCTGAAACAAATTCCTGTGAATTTTGATTTTCAAAATTTACATACTTCAACACAAATAATCTGTCAAATACATAATAAATGTTTTTGAGTAAAATTTTCCTTTCAAAATGTGGATGCAACGTACCGGTATTGCTTTTTATGTATTTTTGCATTGTTTTTGTTTTGATAACTTTGGACTAAACAGAAGTAGTATTCTATTGGCTTCAGATCTTGATCAAAAGTTTGGCACCCAATTCATAGGAGTGTTTATATTGATTATCTGACATCTTGTTTTCTGTTAACATTTTATTGGTAGGTTTGACTGTTTAGACTGTGCAACAACTCTCTCCATGAGTGGGCATTGAAACCCAGTCTTGTATTCCCATGGGATTTGAGAGATACATTCCCAATGATAATATTACAAGATAAATGATTTACTTCATTGAACACACACAACAATGCATATTCCCACTGGGACCAGTGACCTTTGAATGTGTATCACCAGTGATCAGTCAAATAGAAACAGTCAAAATGTGTTTTATACTTTCTCAATTTTTGCATGATATTTTCACACTTGACATCTGTCGTTCGAACTAAGGGAAGATTTTATACTGATGAATTAGGTGACCAAGTTTGATAAAGTCTGGAATAGAATTAGTAAAATTATTGTGCACACATTAACAATTATTAACCATGACAACGACAATGACAACAACAACGACAACGGCGACGACGCGGACATTTTGCCCTTAATATGGTTTCATTTTATTCTTTGATAAGGGCAAAGTAAAAAAAAAATATTTTAAACAGCACAACATTTTTTTTAAGAAAGCTTCACCATTGATTGACAGGTGGTTTGGGAGAACAAACATTAGTTGAACCAAATACAGTTATTCAAGCAAATCAAATATTCAATGAATAATTATGAAATTAATACATATTTTATGTCACTCCAGCTTTACTGCTCTGAATAATGTATACATTTTTTTCTTGAGTTATCAGGCACACAAAATGTCAGTTTCATCCACAGTGGTAAAAGTTATTCATGTTACAGGGCAAACTATTGTAGGGGTTGGCCCTTGCATCTGAACTATTAATAATCAATCAGAATTAAATTGCTAATTTGTCAAAATGTTTGCATTATGTTAGTCGTCAATAACAGATAAAAGTAACACATCAGACAGCAGGTTTTTTAATTTAATTTTCTGACAGCTACTGTTATCAAATATGTGCAATAACTACACAAAACGAGAATGGAGCCTGAATAGAAATATTGTTGTGTATTTATTAAATCTTTGAATACAAAATTCAACTGTAATCACACAAATTAACTTTCATTTTTTTTTTAAATTTTCAGCAAGAACTGCATCAGTGAATTCTTGTGTCAATATAGCCGAAAATTAACAAAGAAATTATTGAAAATTGTTGCATCACAGTTGTTGACAGAAGCAAATTAGACCTCACGAAGGGTTAACCTCTTAGTGCATATTTATTTATTAGCATACATTTTGCATATTTACTTATTAGCATCATTTTGCATATTTACGTATTAGCATCCATTTTGCATATTTACGTATTAGCATCCATTTTGCATATTTACGTATTAGCACCCATTTTGCATATTTACGTATTAGCATACAATTTGCATATTTACTTATTAGCATCTATTTTGCATATTTACGTATTAGCATTCATTTTGCCTATTTACGTATTAGCATCCATTTTGCATATTTACGTATTAGCATTCATTTTGCATATTTACGTATTAGCATTCATTTTGCATATTTACGTATTAGCATCCATTTTGCATATTTACGTATTAGCATACAATTTGCATATTTACTTATTAGCATACAATTTGCATATTTACTTATTAGCATACGATTTGCATATTTACTTATTAGCATACGATTTGCATATTTACTTATTAGCATACGATTTGCATATTTACGTATTAGCATCCATTTTGCATATTTACGTTTTAGCATTCATTTTGCATATTTACGTATTAGCATCCATTTTGCATATTTACGTATTAGCATCCATTTTGCATATTTACGTATTAGCATCCATTTTGCATATTTACGTATTAGCATACAATTTGCATATTTACTTATTAGCATACGATTTGCATATTTACTTATTAGCATACGATTTGCATATTTACTTATTAGCATCCATTTTGCATATTTACTTATTAGCATCCATTTTGCATATTTACTTATTAGCATCCATTTTGCATATTTACGTATTAGCATCCATTTTGCATATTTACTTATTAGCATACGATTTGCATATTTACTTATTAGCATACGATTTGCATATTTACTTATTAGCATACAATTTGCATATTTACTTATTAGCATACGATTTGCATAATTACTTATTAGCATCCATTTTGCATATTTACGTATTAGCATACAATTTGCATATTGATTTTCATATTTACTTATTAGCATATTTTAAACAACATTTTGTTGATGAACACTTCACCATTGATTAACAGGTGGTCTGGGAGAACAAACATTAAATGAACAAAGCATATCAAATATTTAATGAATAATTATGAAATTAATACATATTTTATACCGCTTTAGCTTTACTGCTCTGAATAATGTATACAATTTTTTCTTGAATAATCAGGATCAAAAAATGTCAATTTCATCCACAGTGTAATGTTACAGGGCAAATTATTGTAGGGGTTGGCCCTTGCACTGAACTATTAATACCGGTAATAAATAAATTGCTAATTTGTCAAAATGTTAGTCATCAATATGAGGTTTTTAAATTAATTTTCTGACAGCTACAATTATCAAATATGTGCAATATCTACACAAACATGGAATGAACCCTGAATAGATATATTGTTGTATATTCATTAAATCTTTGAAAAACAAATTCATCTGTAACCACAAAAATAAACTTGTGTAATTTTTACAATATTCTTCACAAAACTTAGATCAAGAACTGCATCAATAAAAGCATGTGACAATATGGTTGAAAATTTATGAAGAAATTCTAGATAATACACAAAAATGTCTAAATTGTTGCATCACAGTTGTTGCTAAGAAAAATTGAAGGTGATCAAAGATTTTATTTTAAAATCAGTTGATTTGAAAATGTTCTCCATACGAGTAGAGCAAATGATCAATCCTGTTATTTTACTGCGTAACCTAATGCCGTTGAAATCCAGTAATTTCACAGGTAGTAACTCATAATTGCCAGTTGTAATATTTTAAAGCCAGGAAATTAGAATCGGAGGAAATGAAATAAATTTATGGAAAATGAATAATTACTACGAGAGGAAATTACGCTGACAAATTCAATGATTGGTTTATTGTATCAGCTGTATATCATGATATTCATCAGCTTAGGTGCAGCCCTTGTAAGGTTTGTGTGTATTCAAACTATTATATACAAGAAAAAATTATAATAATAAATTTTTGATTCAGACATTCATCATCAACTTTTAGGTTTAAAAACAAGTACGAATCACTGTATATTTTTGAAATTCGGTTACTCTATGTTAAAGTTTTTATTCTTTAAAAAAAAAACTGTCACGTCACCACAATTCTTGGCAACATATGATTTTGGCCAAAAAGACATTTTGATAATGGACCTATTTTTTTTTTTTTTTACAAGAAATAGTTCATACATGCTAGATGCATATTTATGATATATATGTATTATGCAAAAAAAATTGCATATTAGACAACATTGCAAAATTCTCACACAATCAGCAATCTATCTACTGTAAACTACTGAAAAGACATTTTGGGTGTTTTTGTATGGAATTTATTTTAACCGATTTTTGACGAGTTGAATTTAAAATATAGGAAGAAAGGTATGTTATTTTCATTGAATTATTCCTTCAGTGAAAATAGCAAAAATAAAGTATTTTACAGTAACTGATTTTATTGTAGTTGCAGTCACACTGCTTTTACCTGTAGAGCTACCTCTACCAAATAATCCCTAGCTACAGTCATGCTGTTTTTCTAACTTTGTAGTTTCAGTCACGTTGTTTCTACATGTGCCTGTAGTTGCAGTCAAACTGCTTCTACCTATATTTACTAATTCTAACAATATCATGGGGCGGGGTGTATAGTACTTTTGAACAATGCTTTTTTTTTTCTTGATTTGAAACAAGACTGTGGGAAGACTATAAAATAAAAACGGATATTAAAAGTACTTTACCATCATTAGCTCTTCATAACAGCACTATATCCACTCAGGGAAGGACATAATGAATCTATTCAAGGATGACACCTTATTACCAAACTGTACTCTTTGGATTTCTGAGAGCTCAATCGCAATCTTGAGTTTATATGTCCAATACAACTCGCACAATAATTTTCCACAATCAATTTGTCAGTTATCTCAGTCATGTGAATTTTTCATCCTTCTCACGGAAAAACAAACAATTCTGATCAATAATTTCAGTATAGTGAAATATTCACACTGTAATCACTACTGCTGCATTCAAGGTGTCTCCATAACAGGTTCTACTGAGAAGTCTAAGTAGTATGGGTATGATAACAATAGTGTATAGTACTCATAGATGAAAATCCAGGTGTTGAAAAGAACATAGGGTCTGGACAGGACTGTTTTATGTCTTTCTATTTGGTCTTAGAAAATAAATACAGAACAGAATGTATTCAGTATGGTGTAAACAGTACATAACATTTATCAATAGGCATTACACTCAATATCCTGGTATACAATATACCTAGAAAGTACCAGGATGTGTGACCTCTAGGGGTCATAAGTCAATTGTCCCATAAAGTAAACCCTGCAACCAAATTTAAACTTTTCATCAAATATAAGTTGAACATATGTTACCACTATATTCTTTTGTGGATTACCATGCAAGTCAACATAATACACAAAAAGTAAAAGTAGAGTATTTAATTTCCTTTCAGTACAGGAACTAATATTTTATTGAACAATAAAACGGATTTGCAGAGCTGTCTATTATAAAATCTGCTGGTAGTCATCAAAATCATATGACAACAAAGTCATTTTTATTATGCCCAATGAATATGATGTTGCATACATAATGTATATCTGATTGTTTGATGCTATGTCTACTGATGCATAGCAAGCTACTCATACATGTATGTGTTTTCATGTTAATGTGGTTTCCTTGGGAGTTTAATTTAAAAAAAAAAAAAAAATTATATTTTCAGTTCTCTATGTTTGAAAACACAAACCCACTTTTTCTAAAAGTAATGTTCTACAGAGAATTTTTTAGCCTGCAGTTGCAGAGTGCTGGTATGATGTTTAACACAAGTAGAATTTCAACGCAGGGTCTCTACCATTGATCAAAATTAGAATTTCTAACCAATTTGACCAATTGAATATTACTGTAAAATCTGTACTAAAAACTGCGGGTTTTATTAAAATGGTACAATGCAACAGAGGGAATGTGGCTTCTATTAGAGCATCTACACATAAAAATGTGGCTTCTAATGCAGATTTTACGTTAATATTTATCATACATCTAACACTGAAAACAATCAAAATTTGTCAGTGTGTAAAATGCGGTATGAACATGTTCCAAAAGATAATGGATGCATCACATTTACTTCATATTCGAATACTAAATTCCTTTTATTTACATCAGACGTGTGATAGAAATAGAGTCCCACCTTGAATACAAATGTTCTTACAGCACCAAACTTTTTTTACGCTATCACGTTGGGCTGTTATTTCTCATTAAATTATTATTACAAAAGCAAAATGATGTAAAACAACAAGGTTAATAATAAGGAGAATACAGAAAAATATGCACTCATCAACATCCACTATGCCTCTGTTTATAAGATCGCCGTACTGCTATATAAATACTTTGCAGTATTTATTGTTTTAAATATTGTATAATATTAAACATTAACAAAAACATCAAGGAAATAAACTATTGGTATAACCCAAAACAGCACAAATATAAGGCCCTGCAAAGAGGACTCAACTAATCTATTGATATGCTATCATGTTGTAACTGTCATTAACTAGTCATTAGGAATGACAAATTAATTTTACTGACAGTGCAATTAATTAATTAATTAATGTGAATCACCAAGGGGTTTTCATAAAATCTGCTCAGGAATACATGTACATTATATATCCAGGCAAACCAAAACATTATTGTTTCTGGTGAGCTTACTTGTCAGTATAAGAGCTTTTTTTCTAAAGATTTTTTTTTTTAATTCTCCTAACTTCAATCCATCCACACATTCAGTCACATAATGGAGGTAGCTATGATGATCAATTCTAATTCTCCTAACCTCAACCCATCCACACATGCAGTCACATAATGGAGATACCTATGATGATCAATTCTAATTCTCCTAACCTCAACCCATCCACACATGTAGTCACATAATGGAGGTAAATGATGATCAATTCTAATTCTCCTAACCTCAACCCATCCACACATGCACATAATAGAAATATATGGTACAGTGATCTGCATCTTAGCAATGTAAAACGTTCTGTGATGTAGTTCAACCCCGAAAACAGCGTTGTTCAGAGATTTCCTTGCGACATTGTGATATAGTGGTTTTTTTTTTGCGCATGTACAGCCGTCATATTGGAATGCAGATAACCCCATTATCTAAAATGTACTATTCGTGCAGTAGCATTAACTCCAAATACTTTACAGACATAGACACTATAGTTGCTAGACTTGTTGTTATGGTGACAGTAATGATTCAAGATATCCAGTGATTAAATGATTACTTTATATAAGTGGTGGGCTATAATAATTCATAAAAATAATACAGAATTTTAATCCCACACAGTGGACAGACACACAGTGAGCTATGTAGATTATTTTCGAGAAATGGAGGCTATCTCAGAATTATACCTTGTAACGAAAATGCACTACAGAATACAATAGAAAAGAATGCTAGGGAGGCTTTCATCATCAATTTAAGTACAATAGAAAAGAAAGCTAGGGAGGCTTTCATCATCAATTTAAGTACAATAGAAAAGAAAGCTAGGTAGGCTTTTTTATCAATTTAAGTACAATAGAAAAGAAAGCTAGGTAGGCTTTTTTTATCAATTTAAGTACAATAGAAAAGAAAGCTAGGTAGGCTTTTTTTATCAATTTAAGTACAATAGAAAAGAAAGCTAGGTAGGCTTTCATCATCAATTTAAGTACAATAGAAAAGAAAGCTAGGTAGGCTTTTTTTATCAATTTAAGTACAATAGAAAAGAATGCTAGGGAGGATTTCATCATCAATTTAAGTACAATAGAAAAGAAAGCTAGGTAGGCTTTTTTTATCAATTTAAGTACAATAGAAAAGAATGCTAGGGAGGCTTTCATCATCAATTTAAGTACAATAGAAAAGAAAGCTAGGTAGGCTTTTTTTATCAATTTAAGTACAATAGAAAAGAATGCTAGGGAGGCTTTCATCATCAATTTAAGTACAATAGAAAAGAAAGCTAGGTAGGCTTTCATCATCAATTTAAGTACAATAGAAAAGAATGCTAGGGAGGCTTTCATCATCAATTTAAGTACAATAGAAAAGAAAGCTAGGTAGGCTTTCATCATCAATTTAAGTACAATAGAAAAGAATGCTAGGGAGGCTTTCAACATCATAAATACTCATCTGATTATCAAACCTTACCAAATAGTGAATTGTTTATTAATGTTTTCTCAAGTGTAGACAAATATGTTTGTAGTATTTTAGCTAATTTTATTTTTCAGATTTTAAAATTATTTTAGTTGTGTTACTTTATGTTTTTTATATTGGACTTTACTCAAGCATTGTTTTTGTGTACGTTCCAAATAAAATATCCTATCCTATCCTATCCTAAATACAAAAGAAAAGAATGCTAGGTAGGCTTTTTCAGTGAATGCTTATTCCTTTCGTGAAAGGCAAGTAAGGTTTTCACTATAAATAATACAAGAGGAATAAGCTATCGTGAATCATGAGCGTATTAGCATCTGATGAGAATGGTATAGTTTTCATGATTTCTCTCCACTCAAGGGCACTGAAGCAAAATAAAATGTACATGTATATTCTTGCTTATGAGTATACTAGTAATGCAACTATCGGTAAGTTGAAATGGCAGTGCAAAATGTGTTCACAGACAGAATCTACAATGAATAATTGAGATTTAATTCACCACAGCTATTCTCAGAGGCAGAGGTATGTCACAGAATGTTCTAGGTTGCTAAGATTAGCAATCGGTGTACCATATTAGGGGTCTATGCGAGCTGCTGTGGAACACAAATCAAGACAATTTTGAACAACAAAATTTTTATACGTTGCACATTTAGAGGTAATCTTGTTACACAGTTCAGATGAGTCTTAACAACTATTCCGAAATACAGTTTTCTCAGAGTTTTCGACAGGCGATGAAAATGCCCGGACATCCACCCCCAGAGTAGGTGGTTTTAAGATTATGTTTGTTGTTTCAAAAAACAATTTACACTTCAGCAACTTACAAATTCAAACTTGTACATTTTTCATATATAAATAAATCTCTTTGGAAATAACTTCCCTTCCCATTGTAATTAACGTCACCAAACATGAAAATGCTAATTAATTAGCCTACAACTCGTAATTATGGTGTTTGCATATGCCTAGCCTTTTTTTGTTCTCAGTTTTGCTCATATCTGTCTTCAGAAATTTGATACAAATATATACACTTTTCAGAGAGTTTCAACAACTAGTCCAACGTACATTTTTTTTTTTTTTTATTTTTTTTTTTTTTTAAATAATTTTCAGCAGTAGTTTTCGGAACTTGGGGGTCACTCTGCCAATTTCCTATTTAATTGGCATCATTTTGGGGGCTTTGCTTTCTTCCTTAAGGCAATCCTCCCCCCCCCCCCTCAAGATAACTGTTTTAATTTATGCATATTTTTAATTCTATTGTTTTTATATTTTCTTTAGTACTGTTTTTGAAATACCTACTTTTCACCATCACTTCATTTTACCATTGTAGTTATGGTGCTCGCCATTTCTATCTTGTAGCTTTGCTACCTACATATACTAATAAATTCTTTGTAGTACAATACCAATGTATCTACCAGTAGAACTACCTCTACCATCTAACATTCCTGTAGTTACAGTTATTCGGTAACTACCTTGTAGTCGCAGTCATGCTGCTTCTACCATTACTCTGTAGTCACAGTCACGCTGCTTCTACCTGTACTCTGTAGTTGCAGTCACACTGCTTCTACCATATATCATTGTAGTTGTAGTCATGCTACATCTACCAGGACATCTCATTGACTAATTTTAACCCATTTTTATACAGTGATGATGATTATACTTTTATTCATGCATTTTTACTATTCTGATACGTTTTTTGGGGGTTTTTTGTTCACTTTTCTCTGTTAGTTATCGTTGCTTTAGTGCAGCTTAGGTGGGATTCGGTGAGCCCCCTCCCCCCTCATTGGCAATATACATCAATTAGGTTTTCACTAAGTATTAATTAGTAAAATATGACTTAAAGCTAGGTATGCTTTTGAGAATACAAACTTTAGTTTCACAGGTATGTCCCACAATGACACAATTCCTAGGAATGGTGGAAACCTTTTAATTGACCATAAATGACATTTGTATGGATGATTTAAATACACTATCGTAGTAGTTTATGCAGGTGTTAAGACATTAAAATTCATTAACATGCATCGCATTCATTTGTCTCAAATAAAAAACGTAATTGTCAACTCAACAGCTGATGCACTGAGCTAATTATAGCATCTCTACATTTGTAACATTTGAATGTACGCTTGAAAGTTCAGTTTATTATCGGAAACGGATTATCTTGAATTGCAGTAAGGATGTTAATATATATGGTTCAGACATCAAACTGTTATAAATTCATAACAGAGATACTCAGTATTCTCACACAGGATTCAATACATGGGGTGGAATTATTCTATCAGTTTAGAAAGTATTACCCATCCATGTGGAACCACAGAGAGCAATGAAAAAGTAGAGACAGTGTATGCAAATGTTCAAAAGCGGATGATATAATGTTTGAAAGATGTGGTACTACCGGTAATATTTATATTAACGAAAGTGCCATTTTCTAAACCAGTGTTAATAGTATATTTATTTTCATCATTTTTTTTTTTTTTTATTTGTGTTTTGTTTCTTAGAATAGTATTTGACTATGTTCTATACAAAATGAATAACGTCAATAAAGTTATTATTATTATTTATAATTAAATAATTTAAACCATGGGTATCAGAACCTAGAAGAGAAAGCAACTTTCACACAAAATAATTCTTTCAATTTTAATAGTTTTTGCTACATCACCATCTTGCAATTGATTGCAACATTCTTATCGTACAATTGATTTAAATTATCTCATTGATAATTGACATCTTTCATTCAAGAATAATATTTTTCACCGACTAAAAAACACTCAAAATTCAAACCAATCAAAAAATCAAATGTTCTGGTTAACAGTTTTAGCTACCACCAAAAATTAGCATTTGTTCATGGTCCAATAAATGAATGGATTACAATTCGTTATAAAGCACGTCACTTGAGTGCAATGCAGCATAATAAACCCACTTGAGATTCAATTCACCAGTTCACAGGTTCAATTATTCATGTGCTGTGAATCAGGAATAACCACAAAGCATCCAAGCAGATTCTGTCACACTGAAAGTCGTGATCTTGATGAGACAGCATGTTGACTTCCTTAGAGATGAGTCTCATCCGAAACAGTGAATAATAATTATACTGTGAATACAGTTTTATTTTCGCTGCTGGAAATATCATGATTTGAAGTTGTTTAGGATCCCAATGTCAATTTTATTGCTACAAACTTTCATGATTTTCACTGATTTGTGAAATTTGTGAATATTTGTCTCTCGCATAATTAAAATGTTATAATATGAGATTATTACGAGAATACCTCAAATTATCCACAAAGACAGTACAGCTGGAGTATCGACCGGCGCGAGGTGATGAGGTGTCTGAGTGCATACTTTGAGGTATTCTCATAATAACCTTATTTATTTATTTATTTATTTATTTATTTATTTATTTATTTATTTATTTATTTATTTATTTATTTATTTATTTATTTATTTATTTATTTATTTATTTATTTATTTATTTATTTATTTATTTATTTATTTATTTATTTATTTATTTATTTATTTATTTATTTATTTATTTATTTATTTATTTATTTATTTATTTATTTATTTATTTATTTATTTATTTATTTATTTATTTATTTATTTATTTATTTATTTATTTATTTATTTATTTATTTATTTATTTATTTATTTATTTATTTATTTATTTATTTATTTATTTATTTATTTATTTATTTATTTATTTATTTATTTATTTATTTATTTATTTATTTATTTATTTATTTATTTATTTATTTATTTATTTATTTATTTATTTATTTATTGCTTCCCTTTTGTAACAGGGGCTCACTATGTAAACTAGAAGCTGCACCAAATAAAAAATACATTTCACTCAAAGACTTATGAAAAAAAAACTTTTGATAGACAAAAAGAAATTAAGTTACATGAACTAAGATAACAAAATATAACAACAACAAAAAACATCTAAAAGTAGCAACAACAACAAAAAATAAGAAAACTAAAATATAAGAAGTACACTGGAAAAATATTAAATATTATCTGTATACCTCTTTCTACTATAATAATTACAGTTATTATAAGCATTGACTGGTATTTAGAGAATACCTTATTACCTTATTATTATACATCTTTTCCTTTCAAGGATACATCATAGGAATGCCGAAATCCAAAAAGTTTAGAACAGAATCAGCAAATTTCTTTGTGTGGAGTCTGGTCAAACCCTAATGGCAGCCATGTTTGTTTTTATTATTAGAGGACACTTACGCGCGTAATAATTCCATATTTGGAATTCGCATTTCCTTATATGGTAGGATGAAAATACCTCGTAAAATACTGCAAAATTACAGCACACTGTATGGCGTTACGGTGACAGATGTATAATAATAACAGTTATTATAAGCATTGACTGGTATTTAGAGAAAAACAGTGAGGTACATCATGGACGTACTAGAGATGGACGCTGCACGATGATTCACACCTGATAAGACACATTGTCTTTCTATTGTACTCATCTTAAATTTATGAATAGGCAAACGTACTTTCATCTTGGCTGAGTTGCCGTCCGATCTTAGTTTTGATTTTTCACGACAAGATTCGAATCTTAAATTTTATATTATATTGGGTCAAAAAAAATAAATACAGACTTTGCCCGTGAGCTGGTGCAATGTTAAGTGTAAATCGAAGGTTTAACGCAGTTTAGGCAAGTTTACGAGCATGTTTGTTCCGATCTTCTGCATTTGTTAACAATTTTAATTTAATATTGCCAGTAAACCCGGTGTAAGCGGATGATGATTTTTTTATCCGATGTTCAACTCAAGTGAAATTTACAGATGGCACATAGCTTGAAATGTTCGGAAAAGTTCAGTCACCGTAATTCGATGTTAAACATGGACTTCTTTAACATTAGCTTTCACGTTCATTTGGTCATCGTTTGCCTCGCCACATAAACAATACTGCTGATTGTCCTCTTCAGGGACGGCTGAGTCGACAGTTTAAATGTCTTCAATATCAAAATCATTATCAGTCTAGTTCTAAAATATCGGGATCAACAAAATCCGAACCGAAACCAAACTTTCTCTGTTGCCAGTTCGTCGCCATTTTGTTTTTTCTTGACGATCGTAAACAGATCGTTGGGGGGCGTTCGGGACAAAATGAAGATGAACCGAGCTATAATTCGGCGTGTTCGCAATCGTTTCCCGTGGACAGGAAATTATGCAGACACGATCTGGATTAACAGTAATCTGGAGGTGGCAACGCACATACATCAAAGCGAGTAAACACCGTGCAGCGTTCATCTCTAGTACGTCCATGGGTACATACACTATAACTACTAGCCCCTGGCATCAACTTCCCAAACCAGAATTTACTGTAGAATACTTTATTTTCGCTTGGAATTTATTTTCGCTATTTTCGCTGAAGGGATGATTCCGTGAAAATAAAATCCAGCGAATAAACTTTTTTTCCTATATTTCACATTAAACTCATCAAAAATCAGTGAAAATAAATTCCATACAAAACGCCCAAAAAGTCTTTTCAGCGAAAATTAATTCCAGCGAAAATAAAGTATTCCACAGTATGCAATAATTAGCAGTGTATGTGTTTACGATTAGAAAAGAAAAATTGAATGTTTTGTTCTAGAGGAACGAAGAGTCTTGACCTGAATTTTTTTAACGAAAACATTTCATTGAGTTGGTTTTAGTCAAACTATCCGAAAGCAGGAAAATACTAAACATCATTGCTAGTTCAAACAGTTTTTTTTTTGTCTGCTTGTTTTTTTGTTCATTGTTCTGATTCGATTAGATAAGAGTACATTTATGATATTCATCAGGCTGTACATACAAACATGTAGCATCCATTGAGCAATGAGAATGCATCATTTTATGTACGCAGCTAACTTGTTAATTTTAGCTGAGTGTAAAGTGTGTTCCACTAAATAAATGACAAAAATCAAGTAAATGCATTACACAGTTCATGTCAGTTATCAACTTTAAGAAATATATCAAGTTTGTACATAAGAAAGTCAGATATTTGGCTTCAAAACTGCATTCACTAAAACAAAATGACCACCGGTCAGCCATTTTGAGTCTGATCTGACAAAAAAAATAACGTGCATTGGGGTCCCATAAAGTTTAATGTACATACCAAGTTTGAACAAAATCTGTCTATACATTTTGATGAATTTTTAACATTAAAACAATTCAGCCATTTTGAGTTAGATAATCAAATAAATAAATATGTGCAGCATGATGTATATGTATAAAGTTTGGGTATGATCGGTCAGGACGCGAGCTCTGGTACTCCATTCACATTAAGACCACCACCAGTCGACCATTTTGAGTCTGATCTGACAAACAAACTAACATGCATTGGGGTCCCATAAAGTTTAATGTACATACCAAGTTTGAACAAAATCTTTTTATACATGACTGAGATCCAGATTCGGAATTGCAGAAATGCTAGATTGTGATGAATTTTTAACATTAAAACAATTCAGCCATTTTGAGTCAGTTAATCAAATGAATAAATATGTGCAACATGATGTATATTTATAAAGTTTGGGCATGATCGGTCAGAACGTGAACTCTTGTACTCCATTCATTAAGACCACCACCAGTCGACCATTTTGAATCGATTTGAAAAAAAAACAAGATACTAAACTTTGAAGTGAGTCATTCATACATAACCAAAATCTGGTTCCGGGATGGTAGAAATGGTTGATTTTGATGAATTATTAACATTAAAATGGCTGTCATTTGAATTGAATTGTCCAATGAATACACATGCATATGTGTGACAGGATATATATAATTATATAAAGTTTGAATATGACCTGTTAAGACATTATTTGTGATTGAATAACAAAATGATGTGCATCAAGGCAATGTCCAATGTATGTATGTACATGGTATGTACATTGTGCGAGTTTGTACGAAATCCATCCATACACGACTGACATTCGGTTTTGGAATGGCAGATGTGCTTCATTTTGATGAATTCTTCGCACAAAAGGGATTGATGCAGCTAACTCGTAAAAGTGCAGAATATTTAAAGACACGTAAATTTATAATTCTGAAAGGCACAGGTACTAACTCAAATTCAGGACATTTCTGTGCATGTGTACATGTTAGCCGCCTCCAAATTCCTAATACTGTATGTGTCCATATTTTATCTGATTTCTATTTAAATTCCCTAGGGCATCATGAAACAAGATCACCAAGTAATTCTTAGTGTTATTTTGTTACCTTGGCAAGAGCACATGTACTGTATAGCTCCTTAACCGTCTATTAAAGCATGTGAGTTAAGTACACTTTTATCACCATGCATTGACAAAATAATTTTTCATATTTTATCAGAAAAAAAAAACTTAAAAATAGGTAAATTATTCACAAGAATTTTGACAAGAAGGATTACATTGCTCTAAAGTTTACATGAAAACACCCACTAAGAAGAAATTCGAGCTTAGGGATACATTCTAGTATACGTAATGTTATTTTTATTAATACAGAGATTGTGAAAATTTCTAATCTGAAATGTATGATAGGTGAATAAAAATAATGTGTTTAATAATGTGTAACTGATTAAATTGGCCAAAGTTTCTAATACTGTCAACAAAAAATTGCTTTTGAGAGTTTTTAAAATCCATTGGTTTTGATTTTTTAATAATGTTCTAATTTTTATCTCATCCAATGAAGAGGAAACTTTATTTTTTTAGTTTCAACTCCTGATATTAGACATACAGTAAAATAGAATAAATAATTATAAATCCTGAGTGTTATATTGAAGATTCAAAATGTCCTAATGGGCAAAATAAAGAGAATACATGAAAATGTGAATGTCGCAAATAATTTTGCATTCAAAAAATTATAATCTCCATATTCCTTGGAAAATAAGTAAGGGAATGCAAGATACATCTCTTCCTTATTTCAACCTGGAATCATAATAGCTACAAATAGGATATAATCGGAATAGTTTAGTCCTCATTCAAACTAAAATTCTATTTAAACCACTTTGATTTGATTAACCAGGACACTTATCAGAAAAGAGAGCTGCCACAGACTTGCTGGTTACCATGGTAATCATCTTGTGTACACGATTCTACACATCAATTACATATCAGGTGGTGATTTGATGGATGATCCATTACGCTAGGTAAAGGTTGCTTTAATATTCATATCACGTATTGTATACAATATCTGTCTAATCTATTAGATATCTGCAACATCTACGAGCTACGATAACACGGAACGAAATATTAGAAACATGTACACCTGCAATATCAGATTCCTTTAGGAGAAAGTTGTGTGTAGAAAAGCGAAAACAGAATTAACTTAAATGGCCTTAATCATCTAGAAGCATTTTGTGCAAACAAATGACATATTTCACACAACAAGACCTATTTTATACGCAGTGAAAGAAAACAACTGAAGCTTTAAAAAACACTGTCATTGTTACAATTCTACTTTAAAATTATTATTTTATTCTCAATTTGATAATTTGAAGTAAAAACAAAAATCTCTCAAGGGATCTGCTTGTCCAACATCAGGCACCTCCCAATTTCAACAGCTCACTGGCTACCAATACATAGTTTGTAAAGCAGGCTTAACATGGAATTAAATTGGAATTCATTATTTTTTAGCTATATTTTTATATAAATGTGCATGACTGTGAATGGGTCTCTGTGGTTTTCACAGAATAAATAAATGATGAATTAAGAAATTAATGAATAAATAAATAAATGAATTATTGAATGAATCACGTGTATTTTGATTTCAGAAGCTACATTTTTATACAAACAAACAAATAAATAATTAACTGCAAGTTTGAAAACGACCGACCGACCCAATTTTTAAATTTTCCAACTTGAGGGCAACATAAGTTGTTGTTTTTTTGGCCTTAAACTCAATTTTATTTTATTTTACTCTATTATTTATTTGTTTTATTTAAATTTTTGGGAATTGTGATAATTAAAAAAAGACCAAATCATAAGAACATGACAAAAAACAGAATAATAAAAAAAATTGTAAAAATAAAATACAATACACTCTGTACAATGCATCAGATTTAAGTCTGATAGATGTAAAGCAATAGAGTAATTTTTATCAGTATTGGATCGGAGAGACTTGACGGGTACATGGAACTAAATATGTCGGATGTAGGTTCTTTTCATAATAATGATATGAATGATGTTCCTGTTAGATATATATCTGTTATATATGTAGAAATTGTGTGTTTTTTTGCAGGATAATAAAATGTGACATTTACTTTTGTTTGACAGTAAACCAAATAACCCTTTTAATGTAGATACAGGAATATAGAAATAAAAAAAAACGTTCAAAAAAACATTATGTTTTATGCTTGCAATTAATTCTGTTTATATTTATATAATTTATAATTTTTTGATAATAATTATATATTTATAATTATAGTTACTTAGAATGCATGCTTTTATCAAATTAAACAGGTTTATTATCTAAATTAAAAAGTGAAATAAATTTCCTGTGAATAACATTAAAAATGAGATGGTATACCAGCATATTAATTATGCATATTGAACAATGAAATGTATTGTGTAATGCAGTTTTGGAATAGCTAAAATGTGCCCACAAATAGAACCACACTGTCACATTTGACAACGCATTAATTGTCTCAAGCTGGTCTGTCTATTATTATTATGGGGGGGGGGGGGGCGCTAAATTATCAGTACTTTATTTAGAACTGTTTTTAACATTTATTTTTAACTCGCCAGGCTTTATTTTATTCTTATTTTCTATTTTTGTATTGTATTGTATTGTGTCGTGTCGTGTCGTGTCGCTTTGTGTCACGTCGTGTCACGTCGTGTCGCGTCGTGTTGCGTTGCGTTGCGTTGCGTTGCATTGTACATTTGTATTGTATTGTATTGTATTGTATTTAGAATTGTCGTAATCTAGTAATACTTTTTTATTTACCATACTGAATACGCTGATGGTTATTATTATTATTATTATTATTATCAACTAAAGCACAGTAAATCGTTTAATTTTTGTTGCTAATTTGATAATTAAAAAGCATTTTAAGATGACATTTTGTAGAAGTTATCATGACTACAAGTCATGAGGGTAAAAAGTTGTTGCGACGCTACGTTATAAAGCACGTACATGTACCAATGCACCGAGAAAAGGTTGACATCTAAATACCAAAGCGAGAATGTTGGTTTGGGCTTCGAATACGATCATGCAACAGAAAAATATAATGTTCACGCTACTACACGTACAGGCTAAGATAAAGCTAATTTTGTAGATTTGTATATCGGATAGACCCAAACGCGTTCGCGTACGAGAGGAAACAGTAGTTAGCATGGGCTAAGGAACGTCCAAACTTGTTAAGAATATATAAAAATCTTCAGTCATTTTAACTATGATTACGGTATAACTGGGAAGGTATACATGTTAGTCCTATGGTTATAAAACAATACCAAAGCAAATTGCAGATTGCAGAAATGGCATATACCAAAATGAATAGTTATGCATATAAATAATTAACGAAGTTGTCCAAGTATAAATCCCTCCGGGAAAACGACAAATTGACGAAAAATTGGGAGGGGGGGGGCCTTATAAACAGACAAAAGTTGAAACTTCTCCCAAGTGATAATTTATCCTAATTTATTCATAAATAAATCGGATAAATGACTTGTTGTAAAATGCTGTATGATTTGGAGGGGGGGGGGCAGGGGTTTATACTCGAACAACTATGGTAGTAAATCTTCCAAATGAACATTGAATACAATGACGTTTTGAAAGCTTAGCCCAAGCTAAGCGATCTCGCACACTTCGTTTATAGCAAATTAAATCCTTCCTTCAGTACGTCGCTCAACCTGGTATATCAATGTACGCAGAGCGTCTTTACTCATAGCTGGGTTCATAAAAAAAAAGCCAAAATTATGCATCAAATGCATAGCCCAAATTAAATTTTTGACAAATGATAAAGAAAAGAAAATCCTTTTTTTTTTAAAGAACATCAGCGAAAGTCAAGTGACTCCCTCGAACCTAAACATTCACTTCTACTAAATGTTGAGCTTTTCGAGAAAATTGAGAAATTTGCGATAATTTGTCTGTCAAGAAAAAAAATGCAAAAATGTACTGAAATGAACAGTCAGTAATTTCTCTATAACAAAAACCCTTGGACAAGACACAAGTTTGAACAGTAATTCAATTTTGGGAAATAGAACAACACGTACAAAATGTACATTATACACACCCTGTCACTATATTTATCATTATCAATTTATGATAAATACCATGTTAAAACATTCTGTATCATATGGCAGAACTTGTATTTTAATTTTAATATATTGTCAAAAACACAGTGAGGTCAGAGGTCGAAGTTTTGTCAGCTGTAATACGATTACCTTGTATTGTATTATGTGAAGCATTTGTATATCGATCATAAACAGAATATTGAGGGGTGTCGCTACTATCCAAAAAATTCAGTAAAAATAGTAAAAAGGTGCATTAATTATATTATACATTCAAGGAATCCATTCCAAAATGACTTTCTTTTAAAGCAATTTCATGGATGTTTTTATTTTGGCTTGACTGTTCTGAAAAAAGTCTGAAACATATTTTTAATCCTGTCATAATTAAAAAAAATCAACACTTTTAAAAAAGCTTATGCATCAATTTTGGAGAATATAATGATCAGAAAAAGTTAGTTACCTATAAAAAGCAGAAAAAAGTTTCAGGTGAAATCTGGTCTTGCTGAACAGGAAACCTTTACAAAAAGCTGTGCACATATGATGACAACAAAGATGAGTACATGTTTTTTTTTCAGGAATTGGAAGATTAATTTTTACCAGAAATTAACAGGTTAGCAAATTAATAGCGTAAAAAACATGAACAATATGTTTTTGAAAAAACGCGACAAAAGTTGACTGGCGCTCAAAGATTTAATCGATTATAATAAATACTTACACTGAGTTTTGAAAATGTAATTGTCAAACTGATAACTTTGAATACATAAAGAATAATAGCACTAAACATAATGTAATAATTTGAGAACACCCTTATCCAGGGATCAACCATGTACATGTATATTGTTATTCAGAGCACATTCACATTCTACCATATTGTGCTCCAATTTAAAAAAAACTGACACTGACCATGCTTGATTCAACTGACACTACTGGCAGCAAGTAGGCCATCGTTGCAACATTTTGACAAAATGTAACATAATGTACTAAAATGTTAGTTTGATTGCTGTCAAAATGATTTTGTTGCTAGGACGTTTGCTCCAATTTCTAGCGAACAGTCGTCAAAAGTCGCAGACTACACGAGTATACAACCAAAAAGGTCAAATTATTCTATTATTCGTGCCCAGAACAATTAGAAAGAATACTGGAAGCAAATAAATCAGATGAGCCATGAATAATCTACGCCTTATATATAAATAATAAAAAAAGATTTAAACTTAAAACAAAGGTCATTGAGAGAACTCGAGACAGGAACGGTTTTAACTATTCATTATTTGAATTCTGATATTTTAATTCCTGTAAATCTACAGAGGAATACCACCTGATGTACTTTGTATACTGGGAATTGAATTTGTTAGTGAGGAACTCAAAGACTTGTATGAATATCAATAAATTTATGACAAGTGAAAATAAGCCATTGTGAGGGATAAACCAATAGAAAATTTGGGGTGTCAATGATAAATTGTAAGATTTTGTATGAAAAACAATAAATTTATGCAAAGTGAAAATATGTAATTATGAGGGATAAACCAATGGCAAATTTGGGGTGTTAGTGAGACGTTCAAATGAAAATCACTTGGAATTAATTTTCAGTGATTCAGTGAAAATAAAATCCAGTGAATATACCTTTTTTCCTATATTTTACATTCAACTTTTCAAAAATCAAGGAAAATAAATTCCATACAAAACACCCAAAAAGTCTTTCTAGCGAATTCTAGCTAAAATAAAGTATTCTACAGTATTTTAAATTATGAATTATTGGTTCAATTATGCAAGACTATCATCTGGGTTCATTTGGTAAGTTAGGAAAAAAAATTTATACCAATATTAATAAAGTTACTGAAATATGACTAATTTTCACTGGGTTTAAATTTCACTGATTAAGCATTTCAGGCATATTCAGTGGGTTTTAAATTCACGGTTTTATCATTCAGATAATGTGTTCTATGCTCAATTTTACATATTTCCTGGAATTCAATTTAGCGCATTTACTGGTCAGCGAAATAAGCAAAATTAAAACCCTGTGAATAATAAACCATTTTACACTACCGGTATATAGGATATCGCAAGGAACGCTTTCAACAAACAATAATTCAGTTTGAGTTGGTAAGAAAGTAGCAATCACGGATCAAAATAATATAGTTACAAAATAAACTTCTGTAGACCATTAATTCATTCTTTATTTTAATTCTTGCCATGGCGACTTTTTATACATGTATTAGTGACGAATGACAAAGCAGGAATCAGCAGCTAGGCCTCATGGGAAATCAATAGATATTCAAAGAACTATGTTTGTCAGTACTGCTTTAATATACACAAGAGATTTGATACAAATTTATCCAGCGATAACAAATTTTTTTTGTTTAAATTAGTCTCCGTCTTACATTCTGCTTGATTCCAAATTTTATAAATTAGAGACATTTAAAGAGTTTTTATAAACTTTATGCAGAAACAAAAAGATCAAAATAAAAAAAAATGTATATAATTATTATTAAATACCTTCAAACTGATTGTTTGTAATAGTGGCCCATTATGACAGTAAACATATGATCCTTTCAATAGTAGATCTTTAGCGTTTGGGTTCCACCAATCAAAGAGCAAACAAAAAAAAGGGTACACTTAAACTTATTTCCAAGAAAACAAAGACTTTGTTATTTCTTGTTAACATTAAATCCCATTTGCGATAGGGAAATGGGCAAAATACATACATTTAAAAACTAATTTTTTGAAGTTCCAGTGTCAAGAGTGCATTACATGTAGCTGATTCCATTTTTCAAGCTCTACAGTCCCCATGCACCGCACCGCACTTCATGTATTATAAAACAATGCATTTCACATGGTTGTTTATGTTGCTATGAGTCCCATATCAAAAACACAACATGGAGCGACGATTATTACGCTTTAACAGGATTACAATGATTACAGACTCCAAAAAAATCAACAATTTGAAAAATGTTAAACTATAGTCCAATTTGTAATAATAATTAACTTGATACACCCCCAAATATTTTGAAGTGGTTCACTCAACTCACAAGTAGAAGCGAAAACAGAAGAATATTGACAGATCAATATCGTTACTATGGTAACAGTAATGCTATTAAAAACTGGTTTAGAAAGAAGAGGGTAGGTTAAACTATTAAAATGTTGGCAAACAATAGAGAAAAAAACAGAGGTAGAGGCATATTGCGAAATAATATTTAGTGTGCTCTTATTAATAGGTTGACAACTCCATTTGCATACAGTAATTAAAATGTATTTAAAAATTTTACTAGTAAATTAAGTATGTGAGCTTTTCACTTTTTTATTTTATTTAGTTTACTCTTTTTTTTCATAATTTTTTAACCTGATAGTCCAACTATTTAGAACATACAATATTAATAATGTTATCCATATTGAGGATTATAAGTGCCTAGGTTGCATTGATGAATGTGAGCCGGATACGAAACTCGATCTTGTTTTTTGTTTTTCTAAAATATAACATAATCAGATCAGCATTTTTACTCTGTAATTTTGCATAATTTTGAGCTTGTTTTCTATTCAAACTTGACTTTTATTTGAGTAGTATTTGGGACATGGATCCTTGCTGTCAAAGTTAATTGACGCCAAATAGAGGCAAGTGTAGTGCATATCCAATAAATAAATGTATGTAAAATAAATGAATGTACGGTGTACGTTCTTAACAAGATTAAATTCAGTTTATACAATAAAGTGGCCAGTGCATCACCATTTGCTGCGTAAAATAAATGTCAGTAAAATGTGACCACTCACTCCTAACAGTATATGATTTCTGATGAGATTAAATTTACTTGATATTTACATTATGTATAAAATTATTAATTAATGACTTGAGTGACCTAGTTGGGCACGTACTCTTCTGTCAGCCGTACAATGAACACAGGCACACTAATCCACTACTGTAAAAGCATTAGGTTTTCCTGTGATTTTAATTTTACTATTTTCATATTTAGAGAAAATTCACATTTTTTAAATTACAATTATTTTATCAACACAACAAACCCATTCCCCTTCATATCTATTAAGAAATGGCAGATGAATCCAACCAGACAATCAGAGTGCAGTGTGCAATAATTAATTGAAAATGTTTTTTTTATTCCATCTGCCAATAGAAACCTCTTGTTTCAGTTTGAATTGTGATATTTGTAAATATCTATTAATATAAATGGAATGCAAAAATAGCAAAATTAAGACAACTAATTACCAGGGATACATAATGAGCATACCTATGTTCTAGGCAATTTTTCACACCTCCATGCATCTAGTCTTAACAGCATGGTACCATCACATACACAAAGTTCTTAATGTAAATTGCACATACCCTTAAATAATATAAATACCTATAAATCCAATTACCATCATGTGGAGTTTTGTTTTGATGTTTTTTTTACACACACCCACTGTTACACACATAAACAGGAATGCAACCCCCCAAATTGAACAGAAACATGTTTTTTTTGTGAAAGTATATTTATCTAACATCTGAACAGTGCTGCATACTGTGATGCCTTAACCTTTGAGTACTATAATTATTCCCGCCATAATTTTGGTACTATATTTTTCAAATTTGTACCTATTTTTCTGGAATTCTTGTTAATTTTGGACTTAATACTTTTATGCTGTCTACAGGTATTAATTAATTTTTTTTTTTTTTTCAATATGTTTGTTTAGATTTGTGAATATTGACAAATGTTGACTTTGGATCTCACAGCATTAGGACACCATCAGAAATAATCATGATTTAATAATTTCAAGTGCATGTTCACAAGAACTATGACTCTTGAATGCTACAATTTTTTTTGCCAAAATGTTGGAGCCACATTGTGCTGATTTTTATGCATTTTTTCTAACAATCATGAGGAAATTAATCTGTGAAAGTTGATTTTGGCACTCAAAAGACCTTCAAATGTTGTAATTTTTTCCGCTAACATTTTTTCTAAAGATTCAGCACACTTTTACATGTTTTACTACATTTTGTATAACTATAATTTTGTGAACCATATGAACATAATTTCTCATTGTCATCATATTTTTTTAAGGTGGAAAAAATTATATGCAGGTTTATTTTGCGAAAGGAGACGCAATTTGACTTGGGCATTCAAACAGTTATATGTGAATGCCCCCCTCCCTCCCAAAGGTAATTTTTCACTGCTACACAATTTCTTGATTTGAGTGAATAATTTAGTGCCATCATAAAGAACAAACTTGAACTCTGTTTTGATATAGAGGATACAACCCAACATTCACTGGTCATTTAATCAGAATTAACTCAACAGCAAAGTTAAATATTTTTTTTTTATTCTAGAGTGAGTATATCTTTAAAATGACAAATTATAAAAATAGCAGTCATTAGGAAAACATTAACCCTCGCTGAACAAATTCCCTTTTAAGAGCCCCACCATTAAAGAAATTAACATCGGTTATTAATTATTAACCGACAGGTAGTGTACAGGGCATTAAACTGACTAAAAGCAGAACATGATAAAATGATGATTTTACGGATCTGCACTGTTTAGCTACCTTGAATGTCACGGTTGTTTTATTTAAATGCATGGAAATTGTATTTAAACGCAATGTGTGCTAGCAAATTTGGTTAATAAATAGGTCTGCACAGTGGATCGGATACAGTACATCAAAAAATACAATGCCTCACTTTCAAACCCGGATTTTGAAACCTTTTTTATTTACACGATTTTCAATGAACGATCGTGTTTGGTTTGACGAAGAGTAATAGAATCGTTTAGTCTACGGAAATGTAGCGCTGAATAAGGCATATTGGAATTCCGATGTACGAGTACAGGTGGATCCACATCATTGAATATGCATTTATGTTACGAAAGTATGAAACGACACTTCCACAGCCAGAACATGCCCTTATTATTAATAAATCCTCAATTAAATGTATATTTTAGATTGTCAGCTACGTTTTTTTTTTACATGAGTGTATAGAATAAATTGAACAACTGTACGTACCATCATCAGTTGGTCCTTGTTTATAAATGAAGCCGTATCGTCAGTGGAACCATACGTGTCCATTGGAACGGTGATGCCATTAGTTTCATTTCGCGACATTTTTTTTTCGTATTCACGCAACTAGACAGATCATTAAAGATTACAGTCCACAACCACAGACTCGGTTAAACGAGAGGGGGAATGTCTGGAAAATTACCATACACCGGCGGTACTGCAGTTTTTAGGAGTTTGACATGGTTCATTTGACAGACGAAACGCTTGTATCCACACTTGTACAATTCGCACACTTGTACTTTCCCCGATACCAGTACTTGTAAACAGAAGCTTAACCAGACTTTTAGACTGACACGAAAACTTTCGACAGTGCTCCTAACTCCAGCGTACTTCAAGCTATAACTGAATCATATTTGGGGCGGTATTTCTTGTCGAATGTTGCACTTTCATGGATCGTTGTTATTATTGACCGCCGTCCTGCTGCATAAACCACGTCCCAAATGATTCTGCTATTTAGGCGCCTTAACTTAATGAAAATATACAAGACGCCTGTGTCTCTGTTAGAAATTATAATATTATTACACCATGCCGACATTTTCCACAATAAAACATAATATATAATGTAAATTGAATCTATTTACCTGACTATAATAGCGTTTCCATCAAATATTACAAATTGTGTAACCACTTTCTAATAAGACCACCTAGGTGTGTGGTCGAAACAACCAACCTGTGGGATGGGCGACGTTGCTTGTTGTGGTGATCCCATTTTGCATAACACCATATTCCCGCAGGGTCACTATTACAATATTTATATTCGAATGAAGTAACAATTACGTGGATATTATATTTACTAGGGTCGACATATACCTAAAATGGCTGATAATAATTTTAGATTAATTAATTAATTAATTTTTTTTTTTAAAGTTAATGGTTTGTCAATTGTTTACGCTCACGTGAAACAAGATAATGTTAGAGATCATTTCTGAACTCCAAAAAAAAAAACACCACAAACAGAATTATTTTCAATGTACATATGACAATTATGAACTGGAATGGATGAAAATCAAATTATTACGTTTTTTCTCATCATAAACTGATAAACTATTGTTTTGGACTAAATGTACATCATCTAAATTAGCTACTAATCAACATTTTACAAAATACATATTAACAATTATGCAGATTTATTGGGCATAAAAGGTGTCAAAAGATGAATTTGGCATTGAAAATCTTAATAGTATAGAGGGCTCTGTTTAAAGCATCTAACCTAGGCTAGGATTTGTGTGATCCTCAAAGAATTGTAAGTGAGATCATTGGTTGGAGAGAAGAAATGAAATCAAATTTTATTCCATGTATAACCTTGTTTCTCATCCGCGTGAGACTTTGGTACTTTGATCATGATATTCCTACGAAAATGCAACTTGGGTTTGTTATGCGGCGGGCGGAAAAAAATGAAGATAAAAATAAGTTTATTTTAGCAATTTTTTTCACTTCGGCGGGTGCGAGAAATTACGCTGAAATAAATTTTTTTTTTTCATTTTCGGCTCCTGTTCATTCGGCGGGTTCGCGAAACAAGGGATAATAAAAGTCTGGCCTTACCTATAACACGCCAGATGTCTGATAAACTTGTTTTTATCACTTTAATACAGTGACTCATTTTATAATGGCCATAACTCATAATTAAATTTACCCTAATGTCATTTTAATTAACACTGTGCAAATACTGGAACCCTCATTTAGGAGAGAGATTTTCATTACAGAAAAGATATCAAAGTTTGTAGTATTGTATTTGCTCTATTACAAGCGCATCTCGAAAATAAGCTCATAAAAACTTAAAATTGTTCTTTCATGAATCCTTCAAATATTACTTATTTTAACCATAAAAACACCTCTAATTCATAATGGTAGTGAATATTTCACCAGGGTAACCTGGTTAATTTTCCCGAGGGCCCTTCTTCCTTTTCCATAATGGTCTGGACTTGTTGACTACATTTCACTTGTACAATCAGTTGGTGGCAGTGAAGTTGGGTGGGTTGATAAATATAACATTTTACTAATTTGAATTTTCCATCAGTGGATGACAGTTATCAAAAATGTTCAGAAAGTTTGAACCCAGACAGAAAATGTTCAGAAAGTTTGAACCCAGACAGAAAATGTTCAGAAAGTTTGAACCCAGACAGAAAATGTTCAGAAAGTTTGAACCCAGACAGAAAATGTTCAGAAAGTTTGAACCCAGACAGAAAATGTTCAGAAAGTTTGAATCCAGACAGAAAATGTTCAGAAAGTTTGAACCCAGACCCAAAATGCTCAGAAAGTTTGAATCCAGATCCGAAATGTTCAGAAAATTTAAATACAGACCCAAAATGTTCAGAAAGTTTGAATTCTAAACCAAAATGTTCAGAAAGTTTGAATCCAGATTCAAAATGTTCAAAAAGTTTGAATCCAGACTCAAAATGTTCAGAACAGTTGAATCCACACCCAAAATATTCAGAAAGTTTTAATTCAGACACAAAATGTTCAGAAAGCTTGGCACAAGGAGACAAGTTGTCCATACCAAATACCCATCCTCATAGCAGCACTTAAACACAAGCAATAGTAAGGCAACAGGTAGTGGCCAGATAAATAGTAAAGAATTGGCTAAAAGGTTAATTTGTAAGTGCACTTAGTGAACTCATAGCAAACGAGATATATGTAACATAACGACTGCCGCTCATGGTATGCAATATGCAATATCATTATACATTGGTATTTTACAGGGTTTGACCGGACAAGGAAGTGCGCTGATTTTGTTCTAAACTTTTTAGATTTCAGCATTCCCATGATGTATCCTTGGAAGGAAAAGATGTATAATAATAAGAATCGCATTGACCTCTAGTGCGCGTCGGTCGATACTCCACCTGTACTGTCTTCGTGCATACTTTGAGGTATCCTCTTAATAGCCCATACCGGTATGTACATCCTAAAAGCCCTCTAGCGATCGAGTTGAGAAAAGAAGTGAAGGAGAAGTTTGTCTTAACAATAGAATCACACTACATTTTAATGGCCGCAGAATCAATATTTTACAAAATACAAAACACTTTGTACTATATCACTGAATTAATGCACCAATCATCAAGCAGCACGAATGTCGTGTAAACCAATGTAATTTGTAGACATTGATATAGGTCCCGAACACTAAGCAAAGCAGTGACTGTAGCGTTTTAAATAAACAACTATCTTTGAAGTTTGAAGATGATATTGTGACGAATGGCTCAGATATACACTTTTATTTCACTATTGGGTAACATTTTGTACATCAAAAACAAAGTGCATTTTGAGAATGCAGTCATATGAAATGCACAATAACTAGTCATTTTATCTGACCAGATGATTTACGTAGGAGTAGATGATGTATTGTAATACAACTATGAATCCAGTCGCCGGGAAACCACCAACATATGGAAGTTTAACAAGTTAAGACACAAAGGAATTCAGCAATGATGTTCTTGTTCTGTGTTGAATACACAATTCATAAAGCAGGCACGATACAATAGGTTCAATGTGATAAAACCAACTTTTATTACAAAACATGTCCCGACTTGAGAGACAATGTACATCTATAGAGTTTTAACAAATCTTCTCACCCACTTCATTTTATATGGTTGACCCACCAATTCCCAATTTGAAAAGTCAAATGTAATAGTCAAGTCCTGGAGTTATTTACGCCTTTCTGAAAAAGTTTTTTCTTGCCAAGGTCAAATCTTAAGTTTACAGGTGAAAGATCTCCATAAATGTAGGAGATTACGCCACATTTTTTGCAATCCAAATTTTGCACATTTTTATGATTTTTTTTATAACCAGATGGATCTTCTAATGGACACGATGTGATCAAAACTTTAAACGAACAATGATGCAGGTTTATGATGTGAATTGTGATAAAAGCTGAATTGGGCACACAAAGTGTTACATTATGAGTTGTAATACCAAACCAGCATTGACACATAATTCATAATTTTGAATGATGTAATCAAAAATAATATCATAAATAACAATAACAACAGCTGTGTCACAAGGTCAAACACAGTCACAGCTGACAACATTAAAGTTGAATGAATGCCAAAGTCAACCACTGTCTTCTTTCACAAAATATACCTGCATACTGTGAAATACTTTATTTTAGCTGGAATTAATTTTTGCTGTAAAGACTTTTTTGGCATTTTGAATGGAATTTATTTTCACTGATTTTTGGCGAGTTGAATATATAGTATAGAAAAAAAGTAATATTCGCTGGATTTTATTTTCACTGAATCATTCTTTCCACGAAAATAGCGAAAATTAATTCCAAACGAAAATAAAGTATTTTACGGTATTTGTTTTCAAATTGTTTCATCATTTATTAAGACCTGTAGCCAATTTAAAATGTACATTTGATCCATAATGCATGAATAATTGATTCAAAATACAAATAAAATCGAGGAAAATTATTTTATGCAAATTAGAGAGTGCAAACATGATACGTAAGAATCAAATTCTCAGTATATTGATGATAAAACCGTGCAACTTTGCAATGTTTTGTTTCATGCACTGCACTCGGATAAAGGCTTCAAGAGAATTTGCTTCAAATCCAAAACAGAATAAATTTTTAAAATTTAAAATACAATTCAAAGAATAGCAGACATAACCAATAATATAGGCAGTTGTATTATGAACGATTATTATCCTCCCCACGCAAAAACGCATATTTATCATGTATTCTATAATACTGACAATCTTTGAAAATCCGACAGGAGATCAAGCGTTAAATCAAACACGGTATATTTGATAAACCAAGGATTCAAACAATCCAGCATATTGGTGATGTCATCAATGAGAATATTACGCATGCCTGAACAGTAGCAGTTTGGATGACGAGGGTTTCAATCCTTAATTCGGTGGGAGCCGGAACCCTTTGCAGTTGATAACGATGGTAGCGTCAACATGTCATTTCTGCAGAACCTACGAAGATAAACAAGATTTAGGAAAATTATTATGCCGATATAGCAGCTACACAGGTTTAACAAAGAATAGTAAGTGTGCCTCCAACACTTGAGGTCAAATCTACTGGCCAAGATTTATTTAACACGAGGGAAATTTTTGAGGGAAAAAGGAGTTTTTAAAGGCATTTACTTTGACTACATTTGTAACTGAACATTCAGAATGAAATAATTCCCATTGAACCATGATAGAGACATTACCGTACTTGCAGTAAAGTTCAGTTAACAAAAATATATTAAAAAGTTTGCAAGCAAAAAAAATAAATTACCAACATCGTAAGATCACTGTAGGATAATACTGTAAAATACTTTATTTTAGCTCGAATTAATTTTCGCTGAATAAACTTTTTTTGTGTTTTGTATGTTTTGTATGGATATGTAAAATATATTCGCTTGATTTTATTTTCACAGAATCAGTCCTTCAGCGAAAATAGTGAAAATTAATTTGAAGTGAAAAGTATATCACAGTACGTCGTGTGCAGGATCCTGGTACACTCTAAAGGTACTGTTGTATGAACCCTAAAGGTCACACATCCTGGTACATTCTGAGGGTATTGTTGTATGAACCCTAAAGGTCACACATCCTGGTACATTCTGAGGGTATTGTTGTATGAACCCTAAAGGTCACACATCCTGGTACATTCTGAGGGTATTGTTGTATGAACCCTAAAGGTCACATATCCTGGTACATTCTGAGGGTATTGTTGTATGAACCCTAAAGGTCACACATCCTGGTACATTCTGAGGGTATTGTTGTATGAACCCTAAAGGTCACACATCCTGGTACATTCTGAGGGTACTGTTGTATGAACCCGAAAGATTACACATCCTGTACATACTGAGGGTATTGTTGTATGAACCCTAAAGGTCACACATCCTGGTACATTCTGATGGTACTGTTGTATAAACCCTAAAGGTCACACATCCTGGTACATTCTGAGGGTACTGTTGTATGAACCCGAAAGATTACACATCCTGGTACATTCTGAGGGTATTGTTGTATGAACCCCAAAGGTCACACATCCTGGTACATTCTGAGGGTACTGTTGTATGAACCCTAAAGGTCACACATCCTGGTACATTCTGAGGGTACTGTTGTATGAACCCTAAAGGTCACACATCCTGGTACATTCTGAGGGTATTGTTATATGAACCCTAAAGGTCACACATCCTGGTACATTCTGAGGGTATTGTTGTATGAACCCTAAAGGTCACACATCCTGGTACATTCTGAGGGTACTGTTGTATGAACCCTAAAGGTCACACATCCTGGTACATTCTGAGGGTACTGTTGTATGAACCCTAAAGGTCACACATCCTGGTACATTCTGAGGGTATTGTTATATGAACCCTAAAGGTCACACATCCTGGTACATTCTGAGGGTATTGTTGTATGAACCCTAAAGGTCACACATCCTGGTACATTCTGAGGGTACTGTTGTATGAACCCTAAAGGTCACACATCCTGGTACATTCTGAGGGTATTGTTGTATGAACCCTAAAGGTCACACATCCTGGTACATTCTGAGGGTATTGTTGTATGAACCCTAAAGGTCACATATCCTGGTACATTCTGAGGGTATTGTATGAACCCTAAAGGTCACACATCCTGGTACATTCTGAGGGTATTGTTGTATGAACCCTAAAGGTCACACATCTTGGTACATTCTGAGGGTATTATTGTATGAACCCTAAAGGTCACACATCCTGGTACATTCTGAGGGTATTGTTGTATGGACCCTAAAGGTCACACATCATGGTACATTCTGAGGGTATTGTTGTATGAACCCTAAAGGTCACACATCCTGGTACATTCTGAGGGTACTGTTGTATGAACCCGAAAGATTACACATCCTGTACATACTGAGGGTATTGTTGTATGAACCCTAAAGGTCACACATCCTGGTACATTCTGAGGGTACTGTTGTATGAACCCGAAAGATTACACATCCTGGTACATTCTGAGGGTATTGTTGTATGAACCCCAAAGGTCACACATCCTGGAACATTCTGAGGGTACTGTTGTATGAACCCTAAAGGTCACACATCCTGGTACATTCTGAGGGTACTGTTGTATGAACCCTAAAGGTCACACATCCTGGTACATTCTGAGGGTATTGTTATATGAACTCTAAAGGTCACACATCCTGGTACATTCTGAGGGTATTGTTGTATGAACCCTAAAGGTCACACATCCTGGTACATTCTGAGGGTATTGTTGTATGAACCCTAAAGGTCACACATCCTGGTACATTCTGAGGGTATTGTTGTATGAACCCTAAAGGTCACACATCCTGGTACATTCTGAGGGTATTGTTGTATGAACCCTAAAGGTCACACATCCTGTACATTCCGAGGGTATTGTTGTATGAACCCTAAAGGTCACACATCCTGGTACATTCTGAGGGTATTGTTGTATGAACCCTAAAGGTCACACATCCTGGTACATTCTGAGGGTACTGTTGTATAAACCTTAAAGGTCACACATCCTGGTACATTCTGAGGGTACTGTTGTATGAACCCGAAAGATTACACATCCTGGTACATTCTGAGGGTGTTGTTGTATGAACCCTAAAGGTCACACATCTTGGTACATTCTGAGGGTATTATTGTATGAACCCTAAAGGTCACACATCCTGGTACATTATGAGGGTATTGTTGTATGAACCCTAAAGGTCACACATCCTGGTACATTCTGAGGGTATTGTTGTATGAACCCTAAAGGTCACACATCCTGGTACATTCTGAGGGTACTGTTGTATAAACCCTAAAGGTCACACATCCTGGTACATTCTGAGGGTACTGTTGTATGAACCCGAAAGATTACACATCCTGGTACATTCTGAGGGTATTGTTGTATGAACCCCAAAGGTCACACATCCTGGTACATTCTGAGGGTACTGTTGTATGAACCCTAAAGGTCACACATCCTGGTACATTCTGAGGGTACTGTTGTATGAACCCTAAAGGTCACACATCCTGGTACATTCTGAGGGTATTGTTGTATGAACCCTAAAGGTCACACATCCTGGTACATTCTGAGGGTATTGTTGTATGAACCCTAAAGGTCACACATCCTGGTACATTCTGAGGGTATTGTTGTATGAACCCTAAAGGTCACACATCCTGGTACATTCTGAGGGTATTGTTGTATGAACCCTAAAGGTCACACATCCTGGTACATTCTGAGGGTATTGTTGTATGAACCCTAAAGGTCACACATCCTGTACATTCCGAGGGTATTGTTGTATGAACCCTAAAGGTCACACATCCTGGTACATTCTGAGGGTACTGTTGTATAAACCTTAAAGGTCACACATCCTGGTACATTCTGAGGGTATTGTTGTATGAACCCTAAAGGTCACACATCCTGTACATTCCGAGGGTATTGTTGTATGAACCCTAAAGGTCACACATCCTGGTACATTCTGAGGGTACTGTTGTATAAACCTTAAAGGTCACACATCCTGTACATTCCGAGGGTATTGTTGTATGAACCCTAAAGGTCACACATCCTGGTACATTCTGAGGGTATTGTTGTATGAACCCTAAAGGTCACACATCCTGGTACATTCTGAGGGTATTGTTGTATGAACCCTAAAGGTCACACATCCTGTACATTCTGAGGGTATTGTTGTATGAACCCTAAAGGTCACACATCCTGGTACATTCTGAGGGTACTGTTGTATAAACCTTAAAGGTCACACATCCTGGTACATTCTGAGGGTACTGTTGTATGAACCCGAAAGATTACACATCCTGGTACATTCTGAGGGTATTGTTGTATGAACCCTAAAGGTCACACATCCTGGTACATTCTGAGGGTATTGTTGTATGAACCCTAAAGGTCACACATCCTGTACATTCTGAGGGTATTGTTGTATGAACCCTAAAGGTCACACATCCTGGTACATTCGGAGGGTACTATTGTATGAACCCTAAAGGTCACACATCCTGGTACATACTGAGGGTATTGTTGTATGAACCCTAAAGGTCACACATCCTGGTACATTCTGAGGGTATTGTTGTATGAACCCTAAAGGTCACATATCCTGGTACATTCTGAGGGTATTGTATGAACCCTAAAGGTCACACATCCTGGTACATTCTGAGGGTATTGTTGTATGAACCCTAAAGGTCACACATCTTGGTACATTCTGAGGGTATTATTGTATGAACCCTAAAGGTCACACATCCTGGTACATTCTGAGGGTATTGTTGTATGGACCCTAAAGGTCACACATCCTGGTACATTCTGAGGGTATTGTTGTATGAACCCTAAAGGTCACACATCCTGGTACATTCTGAGGGTACTGTTGTATGAACCCGAAAGATTACACATCCTGTACATACTGAGGGTATTGTTGTATGAACCCTAAAGGTCACACATCCTGGTACATTCTGAGGGTACTGTTGTATGAACCCGAAAGATTACACATCCTGGTACATTCTGAGGGTATTGTTGTATGAACCCCAAAGGTCACACATCCTGGTACATTCTGAGGGTACTGTTGTATGAACCCTAAAGGTCACACATCCTGGTACATTCTGAGGGTACTGTTGTATGAACCCTAAAGGTCACACATCCTGGTACATTCTGAGGGTATTGTTATATGAACCCTAAAGGTCACACATCCTGGTACATTCTGAGGGTATTGTTGTATGAACCCTAAAGGTCACACATCCTGGTACATTCTGAGGGTATTGTTGTATGAACCCTAAAGGTCACACATCCTGGTACATTCTGAGGGTATTGTTGTATGAACCCTAAAGGTCACACATCCTGGTACATTCTGAGGGTATTGTTGTATGAACCCTAAAGGTCACACATCCTGTACATTCCGAGGGTATTGTTGTATGAACCCTAAAGGTCACACATCCTGGTACATTCTGAGGGTATTGTTGTATGAACCCTAAAGGTCACACATCCTGGTACATTCTGAGGGTACTGTTGTATAAACCTTAAAGGTCACACATCCTGGTACATTCTGAGGGTACTGTTGTATGAACCCGAAAGATTACACATCCTGGTACATTCTGAGGGTATTGTTGTATGAACCCTAAAGGTCACACATCTTGGTACATTCTGAGGGTATTATTGTATGAACCCTAAAGGTCACACATCCTGGTACATTATGAGGGTATTGTTGTATGAACCCTAAAGGTCACACATCCTGGTACATTCTGAGGGTATTGTTGTATGAACCCTAAAGGTCACACATCCTGGTACATTCTGAGGGTACTGTTGTATGAACCCGAAAGATTACACATCCTGTACATACTGAGGGTATTGTTGTATGAACCCTAAAGGTCACACATCCTGGTACATTCTGATGGTACTGTTGTATAAACCCTAAAGGTCACACATCCTGGTACATTCTGAGGGTACTGTTGTATGAACCCGAAAGATTACACATCCTGGTACATTCTGAGGGTATTGTTGTATGAACCCCAAAGGTCACACATCCTGGTACATTCTGAGGGTACTGTTGTATGAACCCTAAAGGTCACACATCCTGGTACATTCTGAGGGTACTGTTGTATGAACCCTAAAGGTCACACATCCTGGTACATTCTGAGGGTATTGTTGTATGAACCCTAAAGGTCACACATCCTGGTACATTCTGAGGGTATTGTTGTATGAACCCTAAAGGTCACACATCCTGGTACATTCTGAGGGTATTGTTGTATGAACCCTAAAGGTCACACATCCTGGTACATTCTGAGGGTATTGTTGTATGAACCCTAAAGGTCACACATCCTGGTACATTCTGAGGGTATTGTTGTATGAACCCTAAAGGTCACACATCCTGTACATTCTGAGGGTATTGTTGTATGAACCCTAAAGGTCACACATCCTGGTACATTCTGAGGGTACTGTTGTATAAACCTTAAAGGTCACACATCCTGGTACATTCTGAGGGTATTGTTGTATGAACCCTAAAGGTCACACATCCTGTACATTCCGAGGGTATTGTTGTATGAACCCTAAAGGTCACACATCCTGGTACATTCTGAGGGTACTGTTGTATAAACCTTAAAGGTCACACATCCTGTACATTCCGAGGGTATTGTTGTATGAACCCTAAAGGTCACACATCCTGGTACATTCTGAGGGTATTGTTGTATGAACCCTAAAGGTCACACATCCTGGTACATTCTGAGGGTATTGTTGTATGAACCCTAAAGGTCACACATCCTGTACATTCTGAGGGTATTGTTGTATGAACCCTAAAGGTCACACATCCTGGTACATTCTGAGGGTACTGTTGTATAAACCTTAAAGGTCACACATCCTGGTACATTCTGAGGGTACTGTTGTATGAACCCGAAAGATTACACATCCTGGTACATTCTGAGGGTATTGTTGTATGAACCCTAAAGGTCACACATCCTGGTACATTCTGAGGGTATTGTTGTATGAACCCTAAAGGTCACACATCCTGTACATTCTGAGGGTATTGTTGTATGAACCCTAAAGGTCACACATCCTGGTACATTCGGAGGGTACTATTGTATGAACCCTAAAGGTCACACATCCTGGTACATTCTGAGGGTATTGTTGTATGAACCCTAAAGGTCACACATCCAGGTACACTGAGGGTATTGTTGTATGAACCCAAAAGGTCACACATCCTGGTACATTCTGAGGGTACTATTGTATAAACCCTAAAGGTCACACATCCTGGTACATTCTGAGGGTATTGTTATATGAACCCTAAAGGTCACACATCCTGTACATTCTGAGGGTATTGTTGTATGAACCCTAAAGGTCACACATCCTGGTACATTCGGAGGGTACTATTGTATGAACCCTAAAGGTCACACATCCTGGTACTTTCTGAGGGTACAACACTACATTACTTGTCATGTTTGACGTAAAAAACATTGAAAACGTCCCATTGCTGGTAAATTTTCCTCTCCGAAGAAGCAGTCTTTTTAGGAATGATATATAACATTTTAATGATATATAACATATAATGATATATTTTCTTTTTTTAGTAATTCCCCAAAAATACATCAATCTTACATAAATTAGAATAGAATGTATTTCCAAAGTTACAAGGGTGTTGTAGTGTAACCAGTAATCAAGTTGAGTTGCCAATTTTGAAATTTCAAAGTCAGTGTATCCAATCTTTATTTCTATATGTTAAAAAATTGCTGAATAATTTTAATGAACACAAAATGAGGCAAGGACTGAAGAGTAACAGTATGGTCAGTAGCAGAATATATCAACGTCACAAATTCAATATGCTGGATAATCTTTAAGCATATTAAGTACATACACAATGGTATATATTAACAACGGCTGTTACCAGCTTGTATCAGTTAAAGACAAAATAAAATGGTTATTAATATTTATGACAACTAATTAGAAGGTTATTTATTGGTGATGATAAATAACTAACAGCAAGTATACGAGAATGCACGCCGAGGTAAACGATGCAAAAAATATATTGGGAATGGAGATGTATAATGATAGGCATCATCATTAAAATGTAACAGTTGTATTAATTAATGTTAGAAGTTTGACTTTTATTACCCATTTGTTGTCAGTCATGAATTTTTTATTTGCATTCAATGCAGTGTCATAATGGTTATGACTAAATTAAAAAAAAATATCTCAAAGAATTTAAGTTGAAAATAAGCATTTCACACTGCAGCTTAACTATTAACCCATTGAATTTTTGTTTGCCACAAATCTGGTGTAACATTTACAAATTTAAATGTAGTTTTCTATAATTTTTTTTTTTTTTTTGAACCAAGTAGACAAAACATTTTGGTGGAATTTTGTGAATTGTGACAAAAGTTGACCTTGGTTCTCAAAAGATTACTCTAATTTTGTAAACTCTTCAAATTACCTTCAAATTACTCCTGGTTAAGTAAATAACTGATTTGAAATATTAGCAGGCATTCCTAGTACCAGTAGTTTGAAATCGTACAATGGCGCCCTCTAGTGGTGAAGACCATTTTTACTTTCTCTCAATGAAAAAGGTCAGCACAGATGGCAGAAATTTACGCTCCTGGATAGTTAGTTTTTTTTTTTTAATGATTTTCACATTTCCTGCTCACCCACTGTTGAACAAATATTTCAGATATTTCTGGATCTATGCTGGGTTTAATTTTGGCCTACTTCACTGATACCTAAATATGTTATAAATAAATATGTTAAGTAAAGAATGTACCAGGATTAAATATTAAAGTTGTTTCTTCACAAACTAGTCAATTTAAAACCTACATCTAACCAGCTAAAATTAAACCCACTAAATATTTCTCTTTAAACAATTCCTTAGACCTTAGGTGCAAATGGTCAACGAGATGAGAACTCATTGACAGAAAGAGGACCACATGACTTGTTTCCACCCTCCTTCAAATAGTGTTGCGTTATCATCCACTTATCTACATAGCTATGAAACATAATAGAGAATTGGAAGGGCAAAAATATGTTGCATCGCATTTAACAAATCACAACTCGTTTGTTTCATACCATGTGTGTGGTCTTACCTGTTTTGTAATAAAATAAATATTATGTTAGAGTCTCTTCATGTCTGATGTATTCTCCTATATCAGCTTGGTGAAATAATACTATACTCATTGGATCTGTACGCCTACAGTCTTGTGTAGATTTGGCAGCCACCCCAAAACCCTATATAGAAAAATAACAAATTTCAGAATAAATTATATCCCCATATAGAATTTAAGATTGTAAGGAATTGTTTATATGCTCTTTAACATTGACATTCAAATTCTGTAAACATTACTAAATTTGAATCCACATTTCATGTTTTTTTCAGAAATATATTTACACTACCTACAAGGTTTTACCGTACTTCCCCGGTCATAAATCTAGGGGCCTGATTATGTATATAAAAAATCAGGGAAAGTAAGAAGAAGGCTTTATATATATATATATATATATATTATCTGAATGACAATTTTCATTTACCAGATTAGGGGGGAAAAAATTGCAAAATGAGTTGCATCATTGATGCCATTGATTGAATATTTTCACAATGAAGAAACAAAAATATGCACATTTTATTACAATATTATTTACACACCATCTGAATTTATGGTGTAAAAATATTAGGGTAGGGGAAAACAGCTCAACACAAGATTTTCATCATTATTATCATTGTGGAATGTTTTCGATCGTACCCAAACTCTTGATGCAAATTAATTTCCGCCATGTTTTTTTGCATGATAGTTTCCCAACATTTCCTACCCTAACAGGTTAAGTCTGTTATTAACCAATTAGAATCTGTTTAATACTGACAATTCTCCAGAAAATTTCTGAATATTGATGACGTAATTTTTTTTAACATAATGCAAAAGTGAATTACCGTGATGTTAAAATACGATCTGCTAGCATTGATTTCAACAAAAAAACAGCAAAATTAAAAAAAAAATTGACGATTCATAATTTTCAACACATTTCGCGGTTGTCAACAAGGTCACACTGAAGCACAGTTTACTCGTTCACACCACATTTATGATAATAAACACTGTAATTATTTGGAAAAGTAATAGTTTTTGTGTTTTGTGCTGTATTCTTTATCTACTCACCAGTGGTACATCACTCATGGAATATACAACAACCCCTTGATATTGTGCAGTATTCTCTGTAATTCTTCCTAAGCCAGATTTCGCAACATGGTTGCCATAGAGAAAAGACTGTTCTGAACCAGGTTTCACCCACACTTTGTACTAGAATAGAAAAATGCATGATCACAACATCTGCTGAGCATTGGCCGATTCAATCGCCATAATGTTGTGTAAACTTCATACATAGCAGTATTGCTTCATATTCTACCAGGGTTTTTTTAGAAAAAAATATGAAGAGGGAGCACACCTCTGAAGAAAGTAATTATAGGTCCAGAAACCTGAGAAATTAAGACATTATGAACTGTTGAGCATTACGGTAAGAGGGCACTGCACCCGGGTATGAGGGCACTGCGCTCCTGTTCTACTTACTTTGGCATATGGAGACAAAAAGTCTAAAGCTGTTATGTGCAGACGAAACTTGTACGATTTTGTGAATTTACCAAAACAAGTGCCAAAGCTAACAAGATGTTTTCTGGTCACATTTGCAGCTCTCTTCATCAAAGCTTCCCTGGAAAAAAAAAATAATAAGTCACTATAAATAGTTTCAACTCCAGAACTTAGAACAATTTCTGTGAAAATAGTGTACCTATGAACAATTCACCGCAGTTAGATCACCTCAGGTTTACCCTGCGATAACAAGAAATTATCAATTTGTGATGCAAAAATGAGGTATGCTCTAATTCTCTGTACTATCCTAAATAGCCACTGCAGTCATGCAGCGCTTTAAAGAGACAAGTTGAGAAACTGCAAGACCATCGTTGAATTGTTTCTGAGTTGGATGTTGATTTTGGTTTCAAAAAACCCGGAAAAGTGTTCTGTGTGTAATTAGGTGTTCGTATGCAAGAGATTTTTTTACACAAAAGCAACGATTTAGAAATATTTTTGCCCAAACAAGTCATTTGTTTGTGATAGCTCAGTATTTTTTTCCTGATTTGTAGGAATCCAAAAAACACGTTTCTCAATTTGTCTATTCAGTTTCAAGGGATAATCAAGATACTGTAGTTTCATGACAAGAATAACCAGCAGCACAAAATACTCTCGTCTTCATTTTCCTTCAGAAATTAAGACAAAATTTTTTTAGTACCAGTAAAAAGTGAAAATTTACTCAAATTTTGTCTGTTGGCTTCAAAATTAGGGTTCATTTCCACAAAAGAATATAAGAAGAAAGTGCAGAAAAATCTGAGCAATAAAATCTGGTGGAGGAAAAGTTAAAAGTATAAACAGCCATCACACATAAATATTACTTTATATGTTCCAACCTGTCTTACCTGACATAGTAGACTCTGTCTCTATGAAATCTAAAACAATATTGCCCATCAGGTCTGTCTATTAATAATTTTATATTTTCACCAATACTGAAAAAAAAGAATACGAGAATACATGATAAGCCGTTTTTTTTGGTAATTTTCCCTGTACAGTTTTCAGTTCAGATTTTTTTTACCCGTCCCCCCCCCTCCCAAAGTTGCTAATGGACAACCCCTAAAACAAAGTCTTTTTGCTGATAAATGAGAATCTTGAATCGGCTTCCTTTCCAGAAAATTTTCACAAAAACATAATAATTACAAGGCTTAAGGTAGAAAATCCCCCAGAGATAGAGGGTGACATATGGTGAAACAATTATGAGTGTCTTACAATAAACTACAAAAAAAGAATGACATTATTTATAGTGTGTTTATAATGATAAAATGTGTTCTTATTCTGGTCTCCATGGAAACTGTTGCTATTGCCATTTTAATGCATATTATTTGACAGTTTTTCTCAAACAGATTGTCAGTGATTTAAAAACGTCCACTTATTGACTAATATTAAAATGATTAATCATAGACTGATATTGCCACTGCTATATGCACCAAACTGTATGCACATTTTACCTTACATTGGCCCCAAATTTGGGTTCAGTCTCATTTTCTAGTTTGAATTATATAGATTTATTATCTGCCTACATGTAACAGTACATCAAAATACATGTCCAACATTTGAGTGCTCATAACCTGCACCACCCTGAGGCTATGAATAGCCTCAATATACAACAGTACATAAATAATATTGTAATAAATTGTGCAAATTTTTTTTTATCATTTTGCTTCATTGTGAATGTGTTTGGGGAAATCAATGACGCAAACCCATTTCACAATTTATTTTCCCCAAAAAGACACAATATTCCCCCTAATATGGAGAACGAAAATTGTCAAAAAAAAACAAAAACATCTATTCTTAGGTGGTAAACACCCACCCCTCTTATTTTTTCAAATTTTACATGTAGAGGCTACTGGGCTTTTGACTGGAGAAGTACCGTAAATATTCTAATTTACGCGTCACATTTCAGAACATTGCTCAGCGACCTCACCAACCTCGCCAACTTGCTCAGTGACCTCGCCAACTTGCTCAGTGACCTCGCCAACTTGCTCAGTGACCTCGCCAACTTGCTCAGTGACCTCGCCAACTTGCTCAGTGACCTCGCCAACTTGCTCAGTGACCTCACCAACTCGCTCAGTGACCTCAACAACTTGCTCAGTGACCTCAACAACTTGCTCAGTGACCTCACCAACTTGCTCAGTGACCTCACCAACTCGCTCAGTGACCTCACCAACTCGCTCAGTGACCTCAACAACTTGCTCAGTGACCTCACCAACTTGCTCAGTGACCTCACCAACTCCCTCAGTGACCTTACCAACTCGCTCAGTGACCTCAACAACTTGCTCAGTGACCTCAACAACTTGCTCAGTGACCTCACAAACTCGCTCAGTGACCTCACCAACTCGCTCAGTGACCTCAACAACTTGCTCAGTGACCTCAACAACTTGCTCTTTACTTTTCATGTAGTTATTTTTCTTTTACTAATACATTTGTTTTTTGTATCTGATTTGTAACCCTTTTCATTCACTCCGGGGGATGTTATATGTTAATAAATAAACTTAAGCTCAGTGACATCACCATGCAACTTCACCAACTTGCTCTGTGTCCTCACAAACTTGATCAGTAGTGCCTTCGCGAATTTGCTCTGTGGAATCATCTGGGTAACTTTTCTCCCAATTCTACATATAATTACCATTCATAAGAAAATTAATATCTAAATTGATATTCTAAGAGAAAATAGAAAAGGTGCTCGGCGCCGAATTTCCCGTAGGTACATGTAATAATAATAATAATGCTTGTTCGCCATAGATTTGATATAGGCAAGACAGAAAGTAAGTGTAAATATACTACACGTTATTTGAAATATTCCATAAAATACAAAACCTGCACTATTACAATGAAAGACTATAGAGATCTTCTCTATAGTCTTTGCTATAATCACGGTTACTGGAGGATTCTAGTAACCGTGCTATAATCGAGGAGGTACCATGTGTGTATGATAAGTCAATATCCCTGAACTACCACAGAAACACAAATACGGTTGAGAACTTGGGATCTATACGAATTATACTTACTATTTAGACAATTTTTCAAACAAAGCTTTAGTTTCTTCATCTGTTAGTGGCCTCATTGTGAATAATTATTCCGGCGTAATGTAAATGTCAGACGTAAAATGAAGAAAACGTGTTGTAAATGATACACCACGTTGTTTTTTTTAATTACCTTTCTGCGCAAGCTCGGTGACTTTAGTCGAGTGCAGTGGATTGTGGGGAAATTGTACATACTAATTTGCATATCTAAAGTCTTCGTATGTACCCAATAACATTGCTTAGTAAGTGTGGTTTGAATTTGTTCATCCGCATTAAAATGTTAAAAAGTAAAAGAATAGCGAAAATTGCATGAATATTTAATAACTAGCTATATAACAATGCATAGTGCGTCCGCGCGTCTGGTCGCTTAGCAACTGCGTATCTAAGTCAGGTGACATCGATAGGGCTTCTGTTTTCAATGTATTGTTTTCGTGTACTGTTCTTCGCTAATGGCTTGGTCGAGGACAGAGTATGTGAGCGCGACATAAAGCGACTCAAGTACTCCTCTTTGCCGGACTTTCCTTTACGTCAGAGTAAAATGGTTAGCAGATAATGGGGAAAACTGTCGGATAGTGGTTAAAACTCGAACTCCGTGCCCAGTGCCACTGCAGAACCCTGTGGACACAGTGTCTGTGTAAAGAAAGAACGCGTCGTTACCGGCAGCTTGCTCGCAGAGCTCGTAACAGCCTACAACGTATCGGTAAATTATATACGCGGTTTCATTGTATTTTGGACGGTCGTAATAATTTTTATACATTCTTACAATATAGAAATATATTGCCTCTGTCGACAGCCTGAGTGTTATTTATCTGGCACATATCCAATGCCATAGATTACTGTTTAAACCACCTATACTATAGTGACGATGATTGGACAACAACCCACTTGTTTTGTCAACGGGTACACTTATTGAAGCGACGAAATGTCGGCCTTTATCCTCGGCCTTAACAATAGGAATTTGGGGTCAGCGAATAGTCAAGGGGTTGGACCAACCGCGCTTGCACCCACGATCTGTCGGGCACCGGTTGTCGAGCACAAATTCAACGAGAGGCGAAGTTCTAGTAATTTGAGTCAGAGATCTGTATTTCAACTTATCAACAACACAAAGAAGCTCGACCAACAGCCGACGTGTTTGCCGCAAATCGTCAGCAACCCTACACTCGACCATACAGAGACTAGGAATATAAGTGTTTCTCATCAAAGACAAGGTGTTTGTTTACCCACATTTTCTCTCAGCCATGCACCATGCCCAAGCGCTAAAAGACGGCAGGATGAACCGATAAGAACGAGTATCGAAAGCACGCTGGTCAAAACAGCCGTGTTATTAGAAGGAGTACATATTGAAAACTCTACAGACTTGAGTCAGTCATTATCATCACAAGAAAGCAGCCTGCCAGCAGATTTAGTCGAAGATTCGGGATTTTGTAGCAGACGCAGCGGCAATGGATTAACACCGCCGACTCAGGAAGACGATATAGCCATTAACAACAGCACAGGTATTATTGTTATCATAATATTTATATGGTTTATCTTAATAATGCTGTTGTGTGTACTAGTGTATATATATATATATTGTTTATATATTTCCACTTATTCCATCGTGAAATTTTGTGAATATTAACAATTCATTCAGGTGGAGGGTGAGGCTATGCTTTTTACTAATGTTAACACAAATAAAAATGCAGCTGCTAACGCTTACAGTGTATGCCATCTAATACAGTAATGTTGTAGAAACGAACTCTGCTCTGGTAATAGTATTTGAATTAAACATTATTACGAAACATGACGTGGAACATTTGTATTATTGAATTACGCCCAGTCTTGATGGAATATACTGTCGGCTCACATAAATCAATACTGTCGCGTATTTTCAATTGTGCTGCATAGACGATATTATCCAAACATTATGTTCACCCAAAAGGTACACGGTATTGTAAGAGTGGCGTGCATGCCATTCATCGATTCAGGCGTACGGTTTATTATATGTAACGCCATGAAATCTTCATTATCGCCACTGTATATGAATATCACTGGGACAATTTACAACGAGATTCTGATTTATTTGGCTTGTAGAGCACACCCTTGTTTAATTTCCTATACAACGCTATTGTATTACAAGCATGTACCGGTCAAGAATTCATTTCCGGATTTTGTCAGACTGATACATGTTGTGCTCTTTTGTCGCCATGGTAACCGGCTGTTACGAAACTGATTACCGCGCTGATTTTTCATTTCAATGCTTCGATGCGTTTTTGCAGTGCAAATGTTTATTCTTAGCCGTATTCGTGGTTCATTTCTTGAATATAGTACATTAACCTTCACGGGAATGTCTTTCGTTTTTCATTGAAAGTTTAATTTAAGTCTATTCCCTCTTATTTGGTAATTTGGAATTGAAATGGGTGTAAACAATTGCTTATTATCGCAGTCCATAGTAGCTGAAGCCATTTTATTTTATTTAAAAAAATACTATTGCTATTTCGAATTCTTCAATTTGGATATTGTGATATGTGTTACAGGTTTCCATGGAAACATGCCGCATATTTGCTCCATATATTCAAATATATGTTGTTCAGTAAGCGTACATGATGATATTGGCTTCCCTACTGTACCAAAGTCCTCTAATTGCAGCAATTTTATTACAGATCTTGAAGCGCTTTGTAGATATGGTGTTATGTCGTTTCCAGGGCACACCTTTAGTTGTTCCAAATTAATGTATTCTACGGGCGTACTAAATTCAAGTCCCGACAAGTACGATAGATGGGAATTAAATAAACGCTTCTTTGAAAATTGAACAGAAAACGATTCTAAATTCAACACCTTGCCACATAAATAGACATATAGTTTTAGGATTTCTTAAAGTTTTTTTATTTGTGCCAGGTGTATTTTCTGTTAATTTCACATATTCGGCGTATATGTGATCTGTCAATGTGTGACTATAAGCATTATGCTATAAGCACAAAAGTGCCGACTCGGTCCCGACTATTCTCACACAGATTTCGGCACGTGCTGAGGTTTAGCTCCATCTCGATCCTGATCGAGTTCGCCAGTGAGAACGCAGCTATTTTGTCCAGCCTTAGTATGTTCCGAGTGCATATATACGGCTAGGCGGGGTAATGGCATGTAACAGTGCAAACATTCGCGAACAATCAAATCGCGTTCACAAGTAAACAAAGTCACCCACTTGGGAATACTTATACAAAGGATTACGATTGCCAGCCAACACTTTCAATATTGGTCCCATCAGCTTTTGTAATTTTTTTTTCAAAATCACACATTTGGTCACCTTTGAAATATTTCAAGCGTGAGACCTTGACAATGGCTGTTGCTACGGAAACCAAGCTATTGAATCTCGGTATGAACAATTCCACTATTATGTGGGAAACAGTAACATTTTATTGCATCTTTAGAAAAAGAACATTTCTGTCAATAAATATTCTGGTAGCAAAAACTAAAAAATAATATATCTACAAGTAACATCAAAACAAAAACTACGTCATTTAATTTCGTGTTGTGAAGTATCTGTTAACAAAACTACCAATGCTTTTGATTATTTCACCACCTATCTTAAAGTAGATATAACAAGTTTCTGGAATAAATTGGTGATTTTAGGATGGAATATGTGTCAGAATTTGTTGTCAGTCAAAATGATAATTAGGATAAAGTAATAATTCATCTCATTATATTTTCTAAGGGTGTCTTCAAGCTGGCTGAGTATGCCTTTCTTGCTCAATTGTTAAATTGTGGTTACTTGTTCTAAATTTAGACATAGTAATTATTTTGTTTGAAATGATGTATAATAGCCCGAGATGCATGTGTTGTCTGTCAGTATGATGTTGAAGCTGGTATAACAAAACTACTGTCGTGTGAGGGCGTTGTACATAATGCGGGTCAGTCTTGACGTGACGCTCCCAGCCTAAACGTTCACACTGTTCTCCAAACCATAGAGCTCTCTTTTTAACTCCATGACCAAACAATGCTTTGACAATACGGTAAGACACTTCATAGAACACGAATCTTCGAACTTTGTTTATCATTTGTTTGATTTCACCAGTTTCGTTTCATCGTCGCTTGGCGTTTATTTTGCGCCACTGTCGTGTGTATGGGGTTGGTCAGACAGTGGGTTTCATTACATTATACGAGTGTGTTTTCTATCTCGTGAAATATTGTTATCGAAGGTCTTTCGATCGCGAATGTACCGCACAATGAAATGCGCCATATATTGACTGTAACCACCGTTGAGGGACGGTGCGTTAGCGGACCTTTGCATTGAATTTTCAACAACTGTTTTACTGGCAACGTTTCGGGACATGTTGAAAGTCGATCGCTAAAGCATAGTCGGTATATTCAGTGTTTTATCTCGCACGCGTTTTCCATATTTCAACAATTGAACGACTTTACGTTCAGTGTCTATTATTATAGTTCGAACTCACTGAATATATATATATATATATATATATATATATATATATATATATATATATATATACTTTTCCCTCATTTGTATCGACGGGTACATATTTCTCAAATGATCTATTTTCGGCTTAACCTTGGATCTCCCGCATTTCAATTGTCACCTTTGTCCTTTTGCTGCAGATACATACAATTCAAATCGCTTTGTTAAACTGCTAGCACACATAAGTGCTGTATTCTTTCTTCCTCAACATTTGTTTGTCATCATTGTTACCGCATTTCACGGAATATTTGCTTTTTACATTACCTCTATAAAGGAATGCCAGAGCTTGGCCAGACCATAGTCTCTCTCGTACAAGTCATATGGCTATCAGGCCGAACATCATAAAAATATACTAAACTCATAGTAGGTGCTAACATAGAAAGTTGGACAAGTGAATGAGATCGAACACGACGAGGTCTATAAATCAAAATAAACAAGTACTGCGTGCTTGAATCAAACCTCGGACTCTGAGATCAAACCGACGCATATCTCTGCACGTAACGAATGACACGGTCTCTGTGCGTATTAAGCGCCTGTACGAGTCGAACACACAGTACCTGTTTACTTTTATTCAGTTGTAGTAATGTGTTGTTTATTTTAGTGACGTGCGCCATTGAATACTCACATATAACTATGAAAGAACAAAACACAAAATATTATTTTTATCACCCAGCTTGTGTTAGTATAAATACATTAGACGGAAGCGTGCATTTTTCCATCGACTATTTATATAATAGTGCGTTTCTATCGACTAAGTCAAATGTTTTGCGAAGGTGTAAAAAAGTAGCAAAAAATGGTAAATTTTCATTTAACCTATTATTAATTTTGGAGGTCAAGAACCTATTCTGTTCATCCACCAAAATGAATATTGCTCTCAAAATAATTCACAAGCCTAAAGTTTAAAAGTGAGCTGTATCAGTGTATGACTTTGATATCACGCGCGCGCCTCCCCCTTCAGCCCCGCAAAAACAAATTAACAAATCAATTGACAAAACCAGCTCATCGGAGGTGCGCGGACATATAATACTAATATACTAGTATATAGTATAGCAAGCAAATAAGACCGAACACATCATTCCTATAAATAACGCCCTCTAGTGGTGAGATGTTTCTGTGACGTAAATGGGTGAAGGCAATATCGTTCAAATTGACCACTGTGTTTGTCTTTGTACTATTTCGACGTTAAAAGATCGATGTCGGATAACAAAACTTATTTCCTTTAGTTTGGGGGTGGGGGGTTTTGACCTCAAAAAGTTTCCATTCTACAAAAACGATTTTATTTTTTAATGAAGTCAAAAAAATCTTCGAGTATTTGTAGTTCGTTTTTTTTTTTCTATCCAATCATGGACAGAAATAACCGAAAAGGGAAAGAAACAGAAAAATAGTTTGGTTCGAGTGTAAATCTGTGCGTCAAATGAGGTGCATTTGTAAAATCTTTTTACACCCACCCGACAACCAACTGCTATGCAATACTACTGTCCGATTATCAATTTGTATTTAATGGTGAATGTAGTCTGACACCATGACCAATATTTATCAATTAAGTTTCAGTGGGGGGGTAGGAGGTTTGGAAAAAAACTAAAGGAATTAAGTTTTTTTTTATCCGACATCGATCTTTTGACGTCGTCCCTTAGATGGACAACTATAGATCAACACGACGATATCGATCACTTGTACGTCTTGTCACTAGAGGGCACGTTTCATAGGAAACACAATCAACATGAAACAATATAAAACGGGCTGGACTAAAACATTTTAACTCCATCCAAACAGATGTTTTTTCAGTATTTTGTCGCCAGACATTTTCAATAATATGAATTGTATTTCACCGCTGGAGCAGTCAAATAACAATTTTGAACTTGAAGGAACCTAGTGTTCAACTGCTGAACTTTTAAATTCGTGAATCGTTTACCCGTTACGGGAAAAAACAAATGTAACTATTTTAACTTATAGACTTTGCTTTATTTTCATTTCAGAAGAATCAATTGAGACGCCGTCACCGCTTGTCGCGGAACGATCATTGGTAAAAGTGACTAGACACAAGTCTCGCTCTAAGATTAGATGTTTTAATCGAAACGGAAAGAAATCTAGAGCTAGGTCATCGAGACCAAGAAAAAAGTCTGCCCAGTCAAGAAAGCATCCGATTAACTGTCGAACTGTAATCAAAGCAACGAATATTGCTGAGACGCCTCGAGTGGAAATCAGCGAACTGACGGACACTGACTGTCCCGTAGACGTGTCTATGTGCCTGGGCGGTCAAGTAGCCGATATTAAAAAACCCTCTCCCACAAGAAAATCAAAATACGGCAACCAACTACAGAGCATTCAACAGGCTACTTTGATTTACGGTCAACAATTGCCTCGTGTGACGAAAGCGTGTAGTTTCCACGGCGTCAATGTCTCTGCAAACTCATTAATATTGAAGTCGGGTACAGGTGAATGGAAACTGGATGATTATCACGTGACTCGGGTGTATCTGTCTCAAAAACAGTCCGGTGTGATAAAGGAATGTGGAAATGTCTATCCATGTGCGCCCCCAGCGACGCCAACTGTAGAGCAACAACAGAAATATGAGTATGTTCCTTGCATGAGCGATATCAGGGTAAGTAAAGCGCCCCCTTCTTGAAAAAGAAAGAAATTTACAGGATTCAGTCCTGAGTTCTTGTAAACAAACGCATTTTACACGCGCTATGTACGTTGCTATGGGTCCCATATCGAACACGAACCGGTGCGACGACAACCACCCTACATATGTCCAAAAACATTTCCCCCTGGATACGGTAAATACTAGTACAGTCGATATAACATAGAAAAGAAGTCAGATGTACTTATCACGAGAAAATCATATCAAATAGCACATTAAAGCTGGAGAGTCGTCACCTGCGCATGCGCGGAATTGAGTCCCAAGCGATGATGACAACACACGCAAAAAACGCAAGGGCTCATGGGTAGACGCTTATTAGTAAACAATGACACGCTATGGCCGTCTGACATATGCGCAGATGACGACTTCCCTGCTTTAATCTAAATTGTTTTTATTTTATCGGAAATTCACTATACTATGAATATAACAACCAGTACGTTTCCATGACGATGGCATAATGTAATCTATATGCAAAACATGGTACATTGTATACCTCACCTGCATGTTTTGTATATACCTATTATATACATTGTAGTTGGTATTTCTGTAATTAAGATACTCTGAGATCAAAGGTCGTGATAACTTAATTAATACACACTTCGTTTGGCTTTCTGTTCATATATATTGCGTTTTATCAGTAGCACTCAGGCTCATTGTGATAGCTGATGGAGATGTTTGTTGCTGCATGCTTTTCTGGAATATACATCGTGTACTTTTAGATTCGGTATATCAACTATGTTCTAAATTACATTACGATGTAATTTAGAACATAATGTTCTAAATACATGTTGTGTATTATGTGACGATTTCATGTGTAATATAAGTGTACTGACATAAAATTGTCGCCAAACTTACCAATAATCAATGTTGTAATGACCACATTTGCATATTTTCACTGCTTCCTGTAATTTGATATCGATTGGATAGTATGACTTAATATTTTGGAGTTTTTATTATTTAGTCATGAAAATTAACACCTCTCTGTGTTTACCTATAGCGATTACATCAGTCACATGACCGCACTGATTTTTTAGTTCGATCACACAGCTAATATTAACAAAATGTCCAAATACAGCATCGTAAATGTCTTCAAGTGTCTACAGGGTCTCAAGTGTGGTCTGAGATTATAAATGACAACTGGTTAACCGAGTCGAACGTGTGTCATTGGATACAGTTTATTTGCACGTACATGTAATTGTGTGGTACACCCTATGTCGTTGATTTTAAGAATCTGATATCATCATGTCGATAACTTCTAGAGTGACAAGTAAACCTAAAACCGCTTCAAGAAGTGACCTTATAAACGAGTGTTTTGATCCCTGCTATTTTCTCCGAGGCGGAATAATGCCGCACCATTCACTCTCAGGCATTGATGCAGAACCAATATAAACCTTCCATTGTTGTCGTAAACTATTTAATTCTACACGAAAACAAGTTGTTAAAAGTGTGCGTAACCACGATTAAACATATCAGACTGGAATCAACACTGCTGAAACCAATGAACTGTTTTTTTTCGTCCTCTGCACAACTGCCATGCCCGATGAATCGGTTGGCTGTCACGCAACTAATCACTGGAGATATCCCGTGGGTAGACTCATTTCTCATTTTCAGCGAAATCATGTGAAAATATACGATTAACTTTTAAAAATGCGTGGTCTGCGGATACTATTAATATTACAGCAATGTCACTTTTGGGAATAATACAGCAGTTTTTTGCAAGATTATTAGTATTTCAAAACACCAGTGTATTTTATAATAATATCATTAATAACAATATACAAATGTACAGTCGTGTCATAATTTATATTAATATTCTGTCGCACTGCAATTCGAAGAACGAGTCATAAAACTTCTGTTTGGCAGTCAAGAGATATTATTACATCGACATTGATTTTTCTGTAACCATGGTTATTACAAAATTATTGTGAATATACACTGATAAATCAATGAATTCATAATTATTTTATTTTATGTATGTATGTTTTGAAAGTGACAACACGTCCATAAATCCACGCGATACTCCATGGTGTTGAAAAGGAAATCATTGTCGATTGTGTGAGCATGCTCAGCACTATCACTTAAAAAAACGCAGTTGACTGTGGTCTGACACTAGTATCGGAGCAGTGTTATTTCGTAATCACAACCACTTTTGTCGTTTTTTTATTTGCAGAGCCAACGAGCGGTGAAGTCACGTCTAACTGATATGCAAATGGTCGAAAAGAAGAAAAAGGAAAAACGCAAAGAAGAGGCAAAACGAGCTGAAATACAGAAACAGCGAGACAATATAGCAGAACAGCGACAGAGACAAAGACTCGAGATTTACGCACTCAATAAAGTCATGACACAATTCGAAAACGATAATTTTCGCAAATTTTGTGCAATGCAATTAAACCAGGAAAAATCGGGATGAAAACATTGCAATGAATTCAAGAATTACTAACGGGATGGGGCCTACCCCAAAGCAAGGTCGACCGACTGGAAGACGACCCCGTCTGTTGCAATCCGTACCGCAAAGGAGGGAGCCGACTGTGCGACGCCAACTAATAGAACGGCAATCCACCACCGTTCTCACTACACATATCATGAAAGCGCCAAGGAAAACTGCTCATGACGTAAAAGAACAACAGCGAAAAGAAATATATGCGCTCAACACAAAAATGAGAGAGTTAGAACACAGAAATTTCAAGAGATTTTGCGAAATGCAAAAAACAAAAAAACACCCCAAAAACGCGCCCCCACGATGAAAACAATTGGGGCGTTTTTTGTATACCTTTTCAGCCCTAGAGGGCTCTCTACCAAATGTTGTTGATAAAACACGAGGTTTGTAATGGTTTCTACGGTCGAAGGTTTTATATACATTTTCAAACGAGTACAAGTCTTTCAAGAATGTTTGTTAAAATCAAAATGTTTAAGCAATTGACTTTTAATATTTTGATTCAAATCAGTGTTCGGTCCAGTTGCAAAATGATTATTATCGTGTTTTTTTTTTATTTACATGAATAGGAATTCCATTACAGTGAAGGGTTGTACAGAGTGGGAGCGGGTTCGTATTCATAATACTAATTCATAGAGGGTTTCATAATAGATATTTTCAGTGAGATTTTAAAATGGAATAATTTGTTGAACACTATGCAAAAACAAGATTTACTATTGTGTGATTCGCTGAGACTGAATTGTTATTTAAGGAACCTAATCCATTTATTTTTAAAGGTCAAAGACCAATACGGTATGAAATTCTACAAATCATGGAACATCGATATTTATTTAAACATTTGGTGCGGCTATTTACTATTCAGCCAAAGTTTTTTTTTCTACTATAGCTTGGGGGATTATAAACAGTATTTTTTAAATAAACCAATTCACAAAGTTATTTGATACAGCAAAATTGCTGAATTATTTTTTTAATTATAAAGGTTTTTAATGGATTTACAACTTTCATGGATACATGTACATCATTTTTCAAATTTAAAGGTATGTGAATGAAATAGAACGTTTCAGTGTTCAACATTTGTGTTGACAAACATTGATTTTCCCATAATCCAATGCGCTCTTCTAATGGGAATCACAAGTTTTTGACCAGGGCACAATATGTTGCTTTGATACCGTTCAATCACCAAAAAAACTCATTGGTTTGCGCAAGTCAAAGTCGCCATCTTTGTTCATATGAAACCCATATCTCACACATGCGTGGCGAGACAACCACCATCCTCTAACTCTGCATATTCACTGGGCTCATTTAGTTATCAACAAAATATTTGAAGTGATCTTGTAGTGACACAGAACGAAATAAATGCTGTTGAATTGTGTGGATGAAACCTGTCTTCCATGCTGTCCTACAATATTTCTGTACATTGAGTATTTTAGTTGTCAGCTATAAGACATAAATGGTGCAAAAAGATCAGGGAGTTTTATTTGCAATCTTTCCCATTTACATTTTTGATGTAAAATCAGTATTTGTTATAAGGTTGACTTCACTATATGTTCAGCAAGGCTTCACTCCATAACATATAGATAAAATCTAGGCTGATACAGGAATCGGCACATATCTCAGGCTGACTATGTCTATGTCTGATTGGATGAATAATACACACAAGACTGGTCCCAAACTAAATACTGTAAACACAAATCATCATTTAATACTAATAACATCATTTACAGTCAGTGTATTCATCCAATTAATATTTAATGTTACATTTCTAGTTGTACATTCATATATAAATAACATATCGCACAAAGTATTAAAGTGACTGGCTTCACACATTCCAAAAAGCTTTCTAATATTATATTTTTTTTTGTAAATGCATATTAAAGTGCAATAAATACATTTTAGAAGCTATAATAAATTGAGTTGTAACTTTTTCTAAAATAGGCAATTAGGTGTATTCAGGACTGTGAGATTAGAGGTAAGTAACCGCCCTGCTTTGATTTACGGATATTACATTAAAATTGTATTGTTGGCAAAACTTAGTTGAAAGCCCTTACTATTTTGGGTAACTCGGCTAAAATTCCAATCTAAAAGTTGTGAATTATACTGATTAAAACCCGATACATTGTGTCATTTATCAAATTAGTTATTGTCTTCACGACAATAAATCTCATCATGCATCATGTCCACTGAACACAACTGACTGAGGATGTACATATGTTTGCTCGATTACTGTGGTGACATGAGTAAAAAAAAATCGTGAACATTGTAACTATTGCATTTATTACAGTATGCATATTACTTATTACGCATATTACTTTGCATGCCAAAACACTTCAAACTAAATTTTGCAGACAATGCAACATAAAAATGTTGAAGGGTGGAGGATTGTAAATCTAGAGTGCTTTTGTAGATTGAATGTTTTTTCCTTATTACTGTAGCTTGATCTTTTCTGTGGTTTCATCATCAAAGCTTCCACCCCACATTTTCAAATGGTTTGCTCCTTCAGCGATGGGTACCAAGTCTTTGTTAATTAAATTTTTTTTCTTAATTTCAGCACAAGCGGGAACATGCATTTTGCAATTTGAACAGTATGAAAAAAAAATTGTTTTGCAAAAGTTACATGAAATATAAAATCTGCTACAATAACATACATATATGAGAAAGTAAAATCCCATGATTATTGAATTGAATAATTGTATAGAAAGATGGCTTTGATAAAAGTATGACGAAAAAAGTATTCTGGTTATCATGGATTTTGCACTTTTTTGTATGATATCATTTTTTCAATGTAAAACATACTAAATGAAGCCTTTGGCTTTTAAAAATGGCAAGCTCTTATGAAAAGCGGTCTCAACAAGTCAAAAAATTCTCATTCAAAAAAGTATGCACACATGACACTTCAAAGTTGGTAAACGCAAAGCGGTATGAAAAATAAGTGGTATAACAATTTACTTAACACTATAAGAAAATAATAAATAACAACATTTTTATGACAGCGAGAATCAACTCAAGGTGCAGTAAGGCTGAACAAAAAAATACATCACTAGTTTTTCAATCCATACTAAAAATAAAAAAAATAAATCTATATGCATTTTTGTTATGGGGAAATCAAACTTACATTCAGGACACAAAAATTCTTTTTAAAATAAAGAATCAAACAACAGTTTATATAATTTATATTTCAGTTTTCATAGGTGTACTCTGTATACATCCTTAATTTTGCGAGGTACGTATTTTCACAATTCGGGTAAAATAGACTAGATGTAAATGGCTGAGAGATCTTGTGAAGAACGGAAGAATCATATAAACCCTGTTTTTAACTTAAATAGCGTTCTATACTCTCCCGTACTTATTGTCCAAAATGGTCCAAAATTAGGGTTCATTTCCAGAAATATTAAAGAATATGAGAAAAAAAATGGAAAAAAAATTGGGCAAGGAAATCTGGTGGTGAAAAGGTCAACAAGATCTGGGCAGCCCTTTTTCATCCAAGATCTAACGAGGACTTTGGGAAAAAGTCATTCTTGTCATTCTGACACAGTATTGAAACTTTTTCTGGCAATGAAAAATTTTCCAACATTTTACCCACATTTTGCTGATTACCTGTCAGTTGACCATTCAGACACAGTGTAACATTTCATTGATACCATACATGTATATACATACATAATATCATTTTAACCAAGTTTGTAACATTTCTCTTTAGAATAATGTCTGACTAACAATCTCTGTATACCAGTGAAATATATACTGGTATAATAACTGAAGGGTTACTTGGGAATGGGCAATTTTCTGGTCACTACAAGATTTTGCATAGCACATGAAAAGTGTGAACAAAAATGTTTGCTACAAAAAATCAACTTTTTTTTAGCATTGAGATACCCTTACTTCATTAAAATTACCATTATTTTAGCAGATTAATAAGCATGGAAATACTTGACAAATATTTTTATGATGTTTTGACACTCCCACGGTGCTATGACCTTTGTTTGTCCTGTTTTTAATTTAATTCACACATAATGCAGGATCTCGTAGTGAACAGAAATTTGTGCATACTACAATGTAATCTATCAAATCACATTCACAAAATTTAAGTAAATATACATGCAATGTAAATACACAATTCTTTTAGCTCACATAATTTATATTGCTCTAAGCTCTGTCAGTAAAAAACTTGTTTTATAGAACAGATACAGATACATTCAAGCTTAACAGCATGCATCTACGGCACACTAATCACAGTATGCAACACATATAATCAAGATTTTGTTTTAAAAACTGGATGGTCACTGAAATCTCCCAATGGCCCATATTCTAAAATGAGTACTGTTGTTTTAAAAGTCATGAAGAAGGGAAAGAATGTGTTGTCACTTAGCAACAGCTTTCTTACATTTGCCACCACTCATGTCTGGATCTATGTTGTTTATTAAAATAATAGACAAGATGTGAACAAATATGGTTTTAAGGAAACTGTTGCTGAGAACATGTATTGTCATGGTGACCACATAATACATGGATCATCTCTAAGGATTAATGCTAAAACTCATCCATCATTCTTCTGTCTTCTCCATTTATTAATCCAATTAATCTGATGAAGGCATAACCTTTAACCTTTCAAAGGATGCTCTCTCCAAAGATTCTCGGTGGTCTGGATGTGCGATGTTAATCAATGCGTGTGCACGCTGTCGAAGATTTTTACCAAACAAATAAGCAATGCCAAACTCGGTGACAATGTAGTGAACATGAGCACGGGTAGTCACGACACCAGCACCTGATAAAGATAGGAAAACATATACATGTATACATGCTAATTACAAGACCTAATTGGTGAAAATGTTATAACGTGATAGCAAGCTAGTTGTGGCTTACAAAACAGATTCTTACCCTTATTAATTTTGAATGATTTCTATGACCCATGAGTGACTAAATAAACACAATATGCCTGGTACGCGATGTTTGAAAAATGCATGAGAAGCAGACGAAAGGTATTGAAAATGGCTTTGTAAATATCCAGCAAATGGCCAACTGACACTAAGCATCTAATTAATAATGATGACTGAATAGATATGTGAATATTTAATAGTCATTCCTTTCAAAGCCTGAGTATGCATTTACAGTACAGTCCTGTTAATAACAGTCAGAGCTTTCAATGCTTGAGTATGCATTTACAGTACAGTCCTTTTAATAACAGTCAGAGCTTTCAATGCCTGAGTATGTGTTTACAGTACAGTCCTTCTACCAGGCAGAGCTTTCAATGCCTGAGTCCTTCTACCAGTCAGAGCTTTCAATGCCTGAGTATGCATTTACAGTACAGTTCTTCTACCAGGCAGAGCTTTCAATGCCTGAGTCCTTCTAACAGTCAGAGCTTTCAATGCCTTAGTATGCATTTACAGTACAGTCCTTCTACCAGTCAGAGCTTTCAAAGCCTGAGTATGCGTTTACAGTACAGTCTTTCTAACAGTCAGAGCTTTCAATGCCTGAGTATGCATTTACAGTACAGTCCTTCTACCAGGCAGAGCTTTCAATGCCTGAGTATGCGTTTACAGTACAGTCTTTCTAACAGTCAGAGCTTTCAAAGCCTGAGTATGCGTTTACAGTACAGTCTTTCTACCAGTCAGAGCTTTCAAAGCCTGAGTATGCGTTTACAGTACAGTCCTTCTACCAGTCAGAGCTTTCAAACCCTGAGTATGCATTTACAGTACAGTCCTTCTACCAGTCAGAGCTTTCAAAGCCTGAGTATGTGTTTACAGTACAGTCTTTCTAACAGTCAGAGCTTTCAAAGCCTGAGTATGCGTTTACAGTACAGTCTTTCTACCAGTCAGAGCTTTCAAAGCCTGAGTATGCGTTTACAGTACAGTCTTTCTAACAGTCAGAGCTTTCAATGCCTGAGTATGCATTTACAGTACAGTCCTTCTACCAGTCAGAGCTTTCAAACCCTGAGTATGCATTTACAGTACAGTCCTTCTACCAGGCAGAGCTTTCAAACCCTGAGTATCCGTTTACAGTACAGTCCTTCTACCAGTCAGAGCTTTCAATGCCTGAGTATGCATTTACAGTACAGTCCTTCTACCAGTCAGAGCTTTCAATGCCTGAGTATGCGTTTACAGTACAGTCCTTCTACCAGGCAGAGCTTTCAAACCCCGAGTCCTTCTACCAGTCAGAGCTTTCAATGCCTGAGTATGCATTTACAGTACAGTCCTTCTAACAGTCAGAGCTTTCAATGCCTGAGTATGCGTTTACAGTACAGTCCTTATACCAGTCAGAGCTTTCAAACCCTGAGTCCTTTTACCAGTCAGAGCTTTCAATGCCTGAGTATGCGTTTACAGTACAGTCCTTCTACCAGTCAGAGCTTTCAAAGCCTGAGTATGCATTTACAGTACAGTCCTTCTACCAGTCAGAGCTTTCAATGCCTGAGTATGCGTTTACAGTACAGTCCTTCTACCAGTCAGAGCTTTCAATGCCTGAGTATGCGTTTACAGTACAGTCCTTCTACCAGGCAGAGCTTTCAAACCCTGAGTCCTTCTACCAGTCAGAGCTTTCAATGCCTGAGTATGCGTTTACAGTACAGTCCTTCTACCAGTCAGAGCTTTCAATGCCTGAGTATGCGTTTACAGTACAGTCCTTCTACCAGGCAGAGCTTTCAATGCCTGAGTATGCGTTTACAGTACAGTCCTTCTACCAGGCAGAGCTTTCAAACCCTGAGTCCTTCTAACAGTCAGAGCTTTCAAAGCCTGAGTATGCGTTTACAGTACAGTCCTTATACCAGTCAGAGCTTTCAAACCCTGAGTCCTTCTACCAGTCAGAGCTTTCAATGCCTGAGTATGCGTTTACAGTACAGTCCTTCTACCAGTCAGAGCTTTCAAAGCCTGAGTATGCATTTACAGTACAGTCCTTCTACCAGTCAGAGCTTTCAATGCCTGAGTATGCGTTTACAGTACAGTCCTTCTACCAGTCAGAGCTTTCAATGCCTGAGTATGCGTTTACAGTACAGTCCTTCTACCAGGCAGAGCTTTCAAACCCTGAGTCCTTCTACCAGTCAGAGCTTTCAATGCCTGAGTATGCGTTTACAGTACAGTCCTTCTACCAGTCAGAGCTTTCAATGCCTGAGTATGCGTTTACAGTACAGTCCTTCTACCAGGCAGAGCTTTCAATGCCTGAGTATGCGTTTACAGTACAGTCCTTCTACCAGGCAGAGCTTTCAAACCCTGAGTCCTTCTAACAGTCAGAGCTTTCAAAGCCTGAGTATGCGTTTACAGTACAGTCCTTCTACCAGTCAGAGCTTTCAATGCCTGAGTATGCGTTTACAGTACAGTCCTTCTACCAAGCAGAGCTTTCAATGCCTGAGTATGCGTTTACAGTACAGTCCTTCTACCAGGCAGAGCTTTCAAACCCTGAGTCCTTCTAACAGTCAGAGCTTTCAAAGCCTGAGTATGCATTTACAGTACAGTCCTTCTACCAGTCAGAGCTTTCAAACCCTGAGTATGCGTTTACAGTACAGTCCTTCTACCAGGCAGAGCTTTCAAACCCTGAGTCCTTCTAACAGTCAGAGCTTTCAAAGCCTGAGTATGCGTTTACAGTACAGTCCTTCTACCAGTCAGAGCTTTCAATGCCTGAGTATGCGTTTACAGTACAGTCCTTCTACCAGGCAGAGCTTTCAATGCCTGAGTATGCGTTTACAGTACAGTCCTTCTACCAGGCAGAGCTTTCAAACCCTGAGTCCTTCTAACAGTCAGAGCTTTCAAAGCCTGAGTATGCATTTACAGTACAGTCTTTCTAACAGTCAGAGCTTTCAATGCCTGAGTATGCATTTACAGTACAGTCCTTCTACCAGGCAGAGCTTTCAATGCCTGAGTATGCGTTTACAGTACAGTCTTTCTAACAGTCAGAGCTTTCAAAGCCTGAGTATGCGTTTACAGTACAGTCTTTCTACCAGTCAGAGCTTTCAAAGCCTGAGTATGCGTTTACAGTACAGTCCTTCTACCAGTCAGAGCTTTCAAACCCTGAGTATGCGTTTACAGTACAGTCCTTCTACCAGTCAGAGCTTTCAAAGCCTGAGTATGCGTTTACAGTACAGTCTTTCTAACAGTCAGAGCTTTCAAAGCCTGAGTATGCGTTTACAGTACAGTCTTTCTACCAGTCAGAGCTTTCAAAGCCTGAGTATGCGTTTACAGTACAGTCTTTCTAACAGTCAGAGCTTTCAATGCCTGAGTATGCATTTACAGTACAGTCCTTCTACCAGTCAGAGCTTTCAAACCCTGAGTATGCGTTTACAGTACAGTCCTTCTACCAGTCAGAGCTTTCAAAGCCTGAGTATGCGTTTACAGTACAGTCTTTCTAACAGTCAGAGCTTTCAATGCCTGAGTATGCATTTACAGTACAGTCCTTCTACCAGTCAGAGCTTTCAAACCCTGAGTATGCATTTACAGTACAGTCCTTCTACCAGGCAGAGCTTTCAAACCCTGAGTATCCGTTTACAGTACAGTCCTTCTACCAGTCAGAGCTTTCAATGCCTGAGTATGCATTTACAGTACAGTCCTTCTAACAGTCAGAGCTTTCAATGCCTGAGTATGCGTTTACAGTACAGTCCTTCTACCAGGCAGAGCTTTCAAACCCCGAGTCCTTCTACCAGTCAGAGCTTTCAATGCCTGAGTATGCATTTACAGTACAGTCCTTCTAACAGTCAGAGCTTTCAATGCCTGAGTATGCGTTTACAGTACAGTCCTTCTACCAGGCAGAGCTTTCAATGCCTGAGTATGCGTTTACAGTACAGTCCTTCTACCAGGCAGAGCTTTCAAACCCTGAGTCCTTCTAACAGTCAGAGCTTTCAATGCCTGAGTATGCGTTTACAGTACAGTCCTTATACCAGTCAGAGCTTTCAAACCCTGAGTCTTTCTACCAGTCAGAGCTTTCAATGCCTGAGTATGCGTTTACAGTACAGTCCTTCTACCAGTCAGAGCTTTCAAAGCCTGAGTATGCGTTTACAGTACAGTCCTTCTACCAGTCAGAGCTTTCAAAGCCTGAGTATGCGTTTACAGTACAGTCTTTCTAACAGTCAGAGCTTTCAATGCCTGAGTATGCATTTACAGTACAGTCCTTCTACCAGTCAGAGCTTTCAAACCCTGAGTATGCATTTACAGTACAGTCCTTCTACCAGGCAGAGCTTTCAAACCCTGAGTATCCGTTTACAGTACAGTCCTTCTACCAGTCAGAGCTTTCAATGCCTGAGTATGCATTTACAGTACAGTCCTTCTAACAGTCAGAGCTTTCAATGCCTGAGTATGCGTTTACAGTACAGTCCTTCTACCAGGCAGAGCTTTCAAACCCCGAGTCCTTCTACCAGTCAGAGCTTTCAATGCCTGAGTATGCATTTACAGTACAGTCCTTCTAACAGTCAGAGCTTTCAATGCCTGAGTATGCGTTTACAGTACAGTCCTTATACCAGTCAGAGCTTTCAAACCCTGAGTCTTTCTACCAGTCAGAGCTTTCAATGCCTGAGTATGCGTTTACAGTACAGTCCTTCTACCAGTCAGAGCTTTCAAAGCCTGAGTATGCATTTACAGTACAGTCCTTCTACCAGTCAGAGCTTTCAATGCCTGAGTATGCGTTTACAGTACAGTCCTTCTACCAGTCAGAGCTTTCAATGCCTGAGTATGCGTTTACAGTACAGTCCTTCTACCAGGCAGAGCTTTCAAACCCTGAGTCCTTCTACCAGTCAGAGCTTTCAATGCCTGAGTATGCGTTTACAGTACAGTCCTTCTACCAGTCAGAGCTTTCAATGCCTGAGTATGCGTTTACAGTACAGTCCTTCTACCAGGCAGAGCTTTCAATGCCTGAGTATGCGTTTACAGTACAGTCCTTCTACCAGGCAGAGCTTTCAAACCCTGAGTCCTTCTAACAGTCAGAGCTTTCAAAGCCTGAGTATGCGTTTACAGTACAGTCCTTATACCAGTCAGAGCTTTCAAACCCTGAGTCCTTCTACCAGTCAGAGCTTTCAATGCCTGAGTATGCGTTTACAGTACAGTCCTTCTACCAGTCAGAGCTTTCAAAGCCTGAGTATGCATTTACAGTACAGTCCTTCTACCAGTCAGAGCTTTCAATGCCTGAGTATGCGTTTACAGTACAGTCCTTCTACCAGTCAGAGCTTTCAATGCCTGAGTATGCGTTTACAGTACAGTCCTTCTACCAGGCAGAGCTTTCAAACCCTGAGTCCTTCTACCAGTCAGAGCTTTCAATGCCTGAGTATGCGTTTACAGTACAGTCCTTCTACCAGTCAGAGCTTTCAATGCCTGAGTATGCGTTTACAGTACAGTCCTTCTACCAGGCAGAGCTTTCAATGCCTGAGTATGCGTTTACAGTACAGTCCTTCTACCAGGCAGAGCTTTCAAACCCTGAGTCCTTCTAACAGTCAGAGCTTTCAAAGCCTGAGTATGCGTTTACAGTACAGTCCTTCTACCAGTCAGAGCTTTCAATGCCTGAGTATGCGTTTACAGTACAGTCCTTCTACCAGGCAGAGCTTTCAATGCCTGAGTATGCGTTTACAGTACAGTCCTTCTACCAGGCAGAGCTTTCAAACCCTGAGTCCTTCTAACAGTCAGAGCTTTCAAAGCCTGAGTATGCATTTACAGTACAGTCCTTCTACCAGTCAGAGCTTTCAAACCCTGAGTATGCGTTTACAGTACAGTCCTTCTACCAGTCAGAGCTTTCAAACCCTGAGTCCTTCTACCAGTCAGAGCTTTCAAAGCCTGAGTATGCGTTTACAGTACAGTCCTTCTACCAGTCAGAGCTTTCAATGCCTGAGTATGCGTTTACAGTACAGTCCTTCTACCAGGCAGAGCTTTCAAACCCTGAGTCCTTCTACCAGTCAGAGCTTTCAAAGCCTGAGTATGCGTTTACAGTACAGTCCTTCTACCAGTCAGAGCTTTCAATGCCTGAGTATGCGTTTACAGTACAGTCCTTCTACCAGTCAGAGCTTTCAATGCCTGAGTATGCGTTTACAGTACAGTCCTTCTACCAGGCAGAGCTTTCAATGCCTGAGTATGCGTTTACAGTACAGTCCTTCTACCAGGCAGAGCTTTCAAACCCTGAGTCCTTCTAACAGTCAGAGCTTTCAAAGCCTGAGTATGCGTTTACAGTACAGTCCTTCTACTAGTCAGAGCTTTCAATGCCTGAGTATGCGTTTACAGTACAGTCCTTCTACCAGGCAGAGCTTTCAATGCCTGAGTATGCGTTTACAGTACAGTCCTTCTACCAGGCAGAGCTTTCAAACCCTGAGTCCTTCTAACAGTCAGAGCTTTCAAAGCCTGAGTATGCATTTACAGTACAGTCCTTCTACCAGTCAGAGCTTTCAAACCCTGAGTATGCGTTTACAGTACAGTCCTTCTACCAGTCAGAGCTTTCAAACCCTGAGTCCTTCTACCAGTCAGAGCTTTCAAAGCCTGAGTATGCGTTTACAGTACAGTCCTTCTACCAGGCAGAGCTTTCAAAGCCTGAGTATGCATTTACAGTACAGTCCAGTCCTTCTAACAGTCAGAGCTTTCAAAGCCTGAGTATGCAAACACACCACATAGATGAGAAGACCAATTTTTGTAACAGTTCCTTACCTTCTTTTATGAATGGTGAAATTTTGGAATCTCCTTTCTTGGTGGTGGATGGAAGGGCAATAATGGGTTTTCCTCTCCCATCCAAACCCAATGCAGCACCACGAATGAAGTCTATCTGACCACCAACACCTGTAAACGATTAGTGTAAACATTAACATTACACCACAAGAAATGTTGACAATTTAGGGCATTCATGACTATGATTTGATAAACCCTGTGAATGCCATCACCAAAACTTTTACTTAATATGTACACAAATGGCAATTCTTTACAGTTCTTGATCAAAAATGTTGAAAAAATTATATGAAGAAATTAAATTAGGTGACAAAAATGTTCAAAAGTGCGATAATTTTTTTTACAATTTCAGGCATTCGTGAAGAAAAAATTTCACGATCTTTAATTGACTCGCAAAATTCACAAAAAATAGTCTCTCAAAAAATTATAGCAGTTAACAGTACTGTAAAATACTTTATTTTAGCTTGAATTTTTGCTGAAGAGTATTTGCAGGTTTTGTATGTAATTTGTTTTTAATGTTTCTAATGAGTTGAATGTAAAACATAGGAAAAAAAGGTATATTTGCTACATTTTATTTTCACTGAACATTCCTTCAGTGAAAATGACAAAAATAGATTCCAAACAAAAATAAAAAAGTATTTTACAGTAGTAGCTCATTTATAATACCCAGTAGTTTAAAATCTTGCTGTAACATAATGTACTAGTCTTAGGGTCTACTCAAATTTCATGTAAACAATGTTTTTTTACATATGCTGTATATAAACAAACATGACATGATGTCACAAAAGTGGAAATTTAAGGTAGCAAGAAGGGTTTGGTGACGTTTTTAAATAAAGCATTCTCTGTCTGTCTCATTTAGAGCTGTAACTTTGCATATATGATTTAAAAGTATATAGGAATATATTCGCACAAACTGGACAGAGGTTGTTTACATATGTAAATACGGTAAAAATGATGAACCTTGTAAAAATGACTAAATCCACGATCGCAAGAGCACAGTACTGCAGAATTTTGAAAAGTTGGGATGATGTATCAAGCTCTAAAGTAACCATTTTATAAATTTTTAAAAAATCAAGAAGAAAATTAAAATTTCCCATCTTGTTACCTTATTAATAGTGTTTCAAATGCTGGGACTAAGCATTATGTCTAATTTGTAAGGTTGTTAGACTCAGACAAACAAATAAAGACGTAATTACTGTGGCTTTCAGAAGATGCATAGTTTACGTTATTTGCTTTAATAGTAGCAATCGTATGTCTATGGTCAAAATAAGGAATTCCATAAAATATGTCTTTTTAGCTAGATGTTATTTTAGTTAAAGCAAGAATTGGGAATTGAGTTCCAAGCGACGAGAACAACACACGCTAAAAACACAAAGGCTCATGGGTAGATGCTTCTTTGTAAACAATGACACGCTATGGCCATCTGACGTATGCGTAGGTGACGACTCCCCTGCTTTAATTTAACTAATCCATAATTTTGCTGATTCAAGATGTCACTAATTTAAAAACAAGCAGCCTCTCGGCTGAGATAGCTCCGCTGTTAGCAATGCACATTTCAATTAAAGAACAGAAGATATCATTAGAAAATGAACAATATGCATAGTATCAATGCAATGGGACTTGCTGTTTTCAACAAGAATTCAAAAATATCATTTTTCACCATAAATGATTGTGGTTTTTAACAAAAAGAAAATATCACTTTTTACCAAAAATGACAAAAATATTCACCAAAATTAGAGAATTAAAGATATCATTACAAAATGAACAAATCTGAGAGAGGTTCACATGTAGTACCTATACATGTAATATCAAAGCAATTGGACTTGCGGTTTTTAACAAGAAGTCGAAAATATCACTTTTTACCAAAAATGACAAAAATATTCACCAAAATTAGAGAATTGAAGATATGATCATGAAATGAACAAATCTGAGAGAGGTCTACCCAAGGTACATATACACCAAGTATCAAAGCATTCAGACTTGTAGTTTTCAAGAAGAAGTCGAAAAAGTAAAACATTGACACAGACAACGGACGACGGACGACAACAGGCGACGACGTCGGACAATCACTCATATGATAAGCTCCGCTCGACAAAGTCGACAGCGGAGCTAATAAAATATATTCTAACAATGAGATTGTTGACATTCCAGCTAAATTAAGATTCTGTTAATTTATGCATTTGATTGAATTCGCTAGAATGGCATGATGGCTATTTCAACATGTTTTACAGTAAATTAATAATCCAATTAATAACTTTTGTGCGCTTCTAAAAGAGCAAATAAAACTTAAATAAATGACCTTACCGGAATACATCCTAGTACCGATAGAATCAGACACAACTTGTCCAGTAAGGTCAACTTCCACACATGAATTAATAGCAGTTACTCTGGGATTCTGGGATATAATTGAAGTGTTGTTGACAAATGCAATATCGCACATCACTGTAGAGAAATAAGAGAATAATGATGAAGGAGAACTATGCAAATAGCATTTGTTACAAATATTTATTGGTATGTGAAACAGGATCATGCCATAACCTTATTTATTGTATTTGACCAAATTGTAACATTTTCATGAATAATTACACAATATAGTGTTTTGTCATTTCATTCATAAAGTAAGGTAAACACTAATACAGACACTATTGCGACCCAAAGAACTACTTTTATGGAAACACAGACTACAATAATACTTTCAAAATAATACTTTGGTATGAATGTTTGCTGTAATATTCTTCCTTTTTCAAATTGTTTTTAAACAAAAATGATAGAATAGAAGATTGTTCATAGATTTGGTCAAAATAAGCTTTTCTCTTGGAAACGAGGAAACTATTTGTGGAATGATACATAATTGGCAGTGGTGGTGAAAGGGTTAACAGGACTATTTGTGGACTGATACATAAGTTAACAGTGGTGGTGAAGAGGCCAATATTGAGTGCTTACCAATAAATGGATTATCATCCATGTAATCATACAGACTTCTTGTACCAACACAAAAACCACCAACTATTTTGCCTTGATGAATTTTTTTATGTGCATTAGTAACTGCACCACTTTTTATGAGGTCAACAACGCCGTCACTGAACATTTCTGAGTGGATTCCTAAATTTTGATGATTCTGGAGTTGTTCAAGTACAGCATCAGGAATTGATCCAATACCTGGAAAAAACAAGAATAGGAGTGATTAGATGCTATGCTGACTGATTGGTGGAAAGTAATTTTTTATGTATTGCATATTACCGTATGTTACACAGTCTGTGATTGGTGGAAAGTTTCTTGTCTGTTTTGAATCATACCTTAGAGAGTCTATGATTGGGGTAAAATCTTTTGTCTGTTTTGCATCATATGTTACAGGTCTGTGATTGGTGGAAAATATCTTGCGTATCTTGTGTCATAATACACAGTTTGTGATTGGTGGAATTTATTTTTGTAAAATTGTTAGTACTGTTTATTTGGCTTGCTGGTGATGTTTTTTATATTAATTTCAAATCAATTTATGGTTTCTAAGACAACAACAATTCTTCAAGACCAAAAACACAATAGAGCTGATATATTCCAATAATATAAAATAATAGAAATTGTGCTACATACAACAAAAAACAATATCATGGTCAGTAGCAACAGAAATATAAGAAATGAAATGTGCTGCTTAAATTTTGCTTTTGTACTAAAGGGTCCTCATTACAGTTTCCCGACCATGGATGGTTCGATGTGGATGCAAATTGTTCTTTGCATTCCATTCCCTATGTATTAGCATAAGGCAAATTACTGAAACTGCCTTATTATTAAAAATAGGTCTGCACCTCCAATTTTTTATTTTTCAGAATATAGTTCAAAACAATGTTATATTACCTAGAGTTTAAAAAAATCATAAGAACTTTTTCTGATTAAACAGGTTGTGTTTTACTTTTCCCATAGTCCCACGTAAAGTAATATCACATTTATCTCATAAAATAGGTCCGTACTCCACGTAGGTGATCTATTTGCAAAATACAAATACTGTTATGAGCAAGATTGATGTACATTTGTAGTTGCAACATGTCACACAACAGCGGAATGTGATAACTAATAGTTCCACTAGAAATGTCTATATTGAATTAAACAGTAATGTAATTGCAGTTACAGCATTGTTTTTAAATCAAAGTTTATCAAAACTTTTGTTCAGAAATGAAATAATATATAAAAAGCTATTCTGTAAAATGATGAGGATGAAAGGTCATACAAGTTGTGAAGGTAAGAGGTCACACAAGTTGAGTATAGAGGTGTGCGTGTACATGTGTGTGCGTGCGTGCATGTGTACATGTGTGTGCGTGCGTGCATGTGCACGCGTGAGCGTGCATGTGTATGTGTATGTGTATATATATATATATATACTGATGGTGGTTGACAAAGGTGATTTATTCTGATGATGAACAAAAAATATGAAATGCTGTATTTGTGCCGATGAGAGCCAATACGACAAATCTGTTTCATCAAAAATAATAAACTAACATTTAGGTAGATCGGAAGCCACCTCTACAATTTTCAAATCGTAACTTCATAATCAATACTTGATGAATGCAAATTAGCTGAAAGCTCTGGCCAACCACACTTTTAAAAAACAAACATCCAAATGCAATGAAGCAGACAAAAACTCCAGCTGAAACATATCATGCTTTTAATGAGCGCCCTCTATAGGTAAAGTGTCGTAACAAATCGTTCAAAACAGTTGTTGGATGGAATTGGTTATACATAGGGTTTTGATTGATTGTTAGTGCAGGTTGATGTAACTTGGTGGAGATCACATGACTTCCTTAAAAAGCAAAACACAAAATCATTGATTGAACTTTGACACAATTCTTACAATTAAAGCAAGCATATTCATATATAACCAGCCAAGCATCGTAACAATTTATTTTATTAATATGTGAAAATGACTCACCATATTTTGAGGACAAATTATAGCCTTGCAAATAAATTAATGTAGAAAAGAAATGAAGTCATAAGAAATGAGCCAAACAATGTCTTTAGTTGCCAGATATGCAAATTAAATAATTATAATCTTTGAAGTTTTGTAACAGAATCCCGCTTTCAGCATTAGAGCACAGTCCCTCAACACCCGGTTGGGAAACGCTATTGTTCTAAGGTGTGAATCATCTGAGTTCCGTGCACAGTGCGTGTTGCGCTTGTGGGGAGACAGCGGTGACGTCATAGCATTTTCTTCAAGCTCGTTTGAAGCACTTCTGTTCTGTGTTACGTCTACAAATATTGCATGTTTTAAAGTAAAGTCGTTAAATTTGATTTAAAGTTACAAGTCTCTGTGTGATCATATCTGATTTGTGAAAAGGCACGTGTAGTTTAAAATCCATATTCATTATAAATAAAGAAAAAATTTTGATTTCAAATTTTAGCACTCTAATAAATTCATTACCCCGAAAGTTTCAAACCTGGTAAATTGCGATATCACACCCAAAACAATCAGTCTTTATTAATTTGTGATTTGATACACTAATTGTTGGGCAATATTTTTACTTTGTGCATAAGTGCCGGGAAGGTGTTCATTTCAGTCATTCATTTTGCATTTGATTTTGCCGTAGGTGTTGTGTATGAAATAAGATTTTTGGTGTCACTAACAAAAAATGTTATTCCGTGAGAAATATGAACAACTGAAACTTAAAAGATGGAATTAATTGTAGCTTTCTGATAATCATACCAAGACCCATTCTAATCATATTAAATAACAGTATGTTACGTTACTTGGTATGTGTGCTCGGCAGATTTTTTGTTTTCAAGATGGCGACACCCACCATTGTCGCCGATATGCTGAGAGTATCCGATTGTATCGACCCTCGTATCTGCACATTTCGGCTTAAACTATCACATAGTTAGTACTGTTTCAGGGTTAGATATCCCAAAAAAATGTCAAATATTATTTCCATTGCTGTTCTCTTATTATTTCATTACTTTTTTTTCTGTTAAAAATTCAGTCTCGTTTGTGGCCAGGTGTCAACTTGAAGCCATACATGACGACGGTGGTGGTGGTGGTGACGATGTAGTCTGTGTTTTGTTCACATCCTCTTCATGCATATATCCTACATCTGAATACTGGGGACATTCTTCCATTATGTCATTCTAATGAAAATCACTGTCGCTGAAATTGACAACATCTTTGTATTTTCCCCGCATTTCATCGAAATAAATACCCGGTAGTCAGAAAGTTTTGCGCAGAAATGAATCACGTGGTATTCTGGGTGAAAATGATGTCATACTACTGGTATATGCTAATTTTATGTTAATGTAGACAGTGTGGGGATTACCGGTAAGCTAATTTCACGCGAAACACGCATTGTGACAATAGAATTCAGAGTTTTGTAACAAATGAACAACAAATATATCAGCTTGTTTAATATTTCATTGAATGAATCCTTCAACTGGTATTTGTCAAGAATTATAATGGTTTTTGGTCTTTGAACTGGTTATTACTATCATGTAGTTACCACCAGCTAACACTCCCACACCTCAACACCACCCCTTATAAGGCTTCTATATTGGATTTCAGACCTGTTGATAAGACTTTATAACTCGATCCATGAGATTACCTCACCCAATGATAAGACTCCCTAACTCAATCTATGAGATTTCCCCACCAAATCATAAGATTCCCTATTAAACTCAATTCATAAGATTTCATTTCATAAGATTCAATTCCAACATATTGATAAGACTTTCCAACTCCATCCAGTAATATAGTTATTTGTTAGCTATCACAAAACCTAATTGTTTGTACACTACTTGACACATGCGAGTAGAGAGGTATTAAAGTGCAAAAGTCTATAATATTTTGTGAGGTGAAGCATGAATGAAATATAAAAAGCAGAAATAACATGTATGGAGTAAGGTTTGTGCAGGAGGCATAGCATTAATACAAAACAGAATTTATTCTTAATGTTTTATGGCATAATATTTGATGTAGATTTTCAAAACAATTGTTAATTATAAACTAATTTATTATACAAAGAAACAAGCCATGCATGGCACAGTCTCTGTTAGTTATAAAACTTAAGATATCCATAAACGACCAAGATCCAGTTCCACAATGCCAGAAATGCTTTATTTGCACAAAAATGGCCGCCACTTGGAGATATGACACTAGAACTGCATTCATTAAAACAAAATGGCTGCCAGTCGGCCATTTTAAATTCAATCTGAAAAACAAAATGACACAAAAGGTCCCATAATGTCCAACGTGTGCACCAAGTTTGAACAAAATCCATCCATAAATGCTTGATTTTGAACGATCCAGGATAAAAATCTTTGTTTTTTGGTGTTTCCCCATGTGATCTGAATCATAAATTCTTGTTTAGTATCGTCTATAAATTGTTGTTTGTTGGCAAATCAATTTTCTGTTTGTCTTCATTCAATCTTAATTGCCCTCAATGCATAAACAAGGTTTCAGTCATATTGTAAAATCTTTGTACTCATCTGACAAAAATTGTCCTCTAAATATACTGACACCATTCTTAGTTCAGAATAGTACAAAAATTCCACCCTATAATGCCATTACACATAACTAGAACAGACTGCTTGAAATGTAAGTTTTGGTACAAGTATTGGAAAAGGAGGTGAGTAAACACACATATGCTAACAGCTTTTTGATGTTTACCATATCAGTCAGCAATGGTTTGAATAACTGTTGTAAAATTAATAACCAAATAAGATGATTTATTGAAAAATATTGCTGTTATAAAATACCCCAGCAAGTACGAGAATGTTTAATCTTTATAGCCATATATATAGTACAAACAATATTTACCCATCTGTAAGGTGGCACCATCTTCTACCAAATTTTCAGCAATGTATCTGCCAATGGATTTCTCTTCATCTGTTAAGACATGCCTTGGTTTTTCAGGTAGATCAAATTCATCTTCCACCAAGGCATCAAAATGAGATTTATGAATTATACCATCTCCAAATGTACGTGGCATTTTAGGATTCACCAGTCCTGACAAAATTATACAAGAAAATTACTGTTAATTAAATACTGAAAATTAATAAGTAATGTGCACTGTTTCAACTAAACCTATTATCTCTAACAGAAATGTGCATAAAGTAAACATAGGGTAACTACTAAAACCTTGCCTCTAGATCTAGATTTTAATTCACTAATAAGAATTCAATTCAAGAATGGATACATGTACTAACTAATAATGTACTGGCTGCCTAGTACAATCTTTTCCCTTTTGAAATACGAAATTGAAGTTTCTGAAACTTAAATTTGCACTAGATATTTTCTGTAAATAAATTGACAGTGTAAATTGACAACCTGTTGAAACATAACCATGCATGAGGTTTTGGATGGGTGGTTTATTAAAAAAATAATCTAATAACATTCTGTGCACTTATTTATAGTATGTAACCACAATATATTCAACATACCTATGATATATTTAATGTAACCACAATATATTCAACATACCTATGATATATTTAATGTAAGTATGATATTTTTAACATACCTATGATATATTTAATGTAAGTATGATATTTTTAACATACCTATGATGTGTTTTAATGTAAGTATGATATTTTTAACATACCTATGATATGTTTCGCATTCTGTATTGCAGCTCTTGTACAATCCACACTTGGTCCCAAGGTACAAAATCCATGATCATCTGGACGACTGACCATAATTAATGCCACATCTAAATTGATGATATTCCTTCTAAACAGCAGGGGAATCTCACCAAGAAATATGGGAGTGAAATCGGCTCTACCGGCATTGACGGCCTCACGACAGTTACCACCAATGAAAAACGAGTTACTCCTGAAAATACCTGTGGATTGGGAGATAAATATTATGGTACTCAATACATGGTAGGTTAACGGTGATAATAGTACGCAGCATGCCCATTTAATAATACTGTGAAATACTTTTATTAAATATTTTAGTGGGAATTAATTTTCCCTGACTTTTGATGAGTTGAACGTAAAATAAAGGAAACAAGTTAATGACATAGTCCTCGTTGGAATTAAGAGAAATATTATTCATGCCAAAAATAAAGTAATATGCACCAAAAGCAAACTGTAGTTTGTAATTGAAAGCAGATAATTGGCTGGTCTATTATCAACATAAATTACTCTTTCCAAATCGAAATATAGGGTCACAAATTAAACAGGATATGCTATTCATGCATTTTTTGTATCAAAACTGAATTTCCTTTGTCCAGGCTCATGTAAAAAGATATAGTAGTATGGTCAAAAAGCAAGATTGCAAGCAGTCAACCATCTTTGATCCAATTGTGAAACTAATTGTCATGGACATGTATCCTAACATGTATAATTTGAAGAGAAAAAAAAAAACATGTCAACAATACATTTTGAAAAAACAAGATGGCTGCCAGTTGGTCATCATGGACATAAAAAACCAACAAATTCTGTCCAAGATACCACATTTAAAAAAAAACAAGATCTGATTATGGAACAAACTGACATGAACATGTCAAATAGGAGAGATAGTATATATATATACGTAGTATGGGCAAATTCTACAAGATCAATGCTCGGAGCATGAAAGAAAAAAGTTATGCATGATTATATTTGGTCTACGCAAAACATTAATCTTTCTAACCATTTTCTGAGCACATGCATGATATATATTCACAAAACAATGCGATTTTATATTATGTTGATCTCTACGTATTTACAATGTCTTGGACAGGCACCCCATACTTACAGAAACGGTTTTAGCATGTGTGAACAGTAGTGCCGCCTTAAAAGCAAGCTCTCAATGTCAGCCTCGCCCCGGTTTCCATTCATTACAAACATGGCAGCCGATAACAACAAATGCGATGAGATGAAGTCAAGTTATTATTAGAAAGGGATGAAAAAATAACAACTTTGATGGATGCAAATACAACAAGAGATAGTCGTATTTACAAGATTATACGGAACAAGGCCAGAGAAATGGGACGAGACAGATCATCGAGCAAATGCCACAGAAAAATGAAAAGACTATGGTACACAATTTAAAAAAGTTTTGGACCACAACAAACAAGGTGAAAATGGTTGATCACCTTGGATTTTTACGATGACCTTCTCGAGATATTGGGCATCACCCCGGTGTGAACCCCAATAGGGAAATGATTCAAGAAGGTGGAATTTCTGGTGATGATAGTGATAATAAAGTTAGAGTAGAAATGATGAAAAATGATGTTGATGTTGATGATTAATGAACATCTAAATCATCTGGACCGTAAAAACATAAAGAACACAAGCAAAGCCATCACCAACATTATTTCCTGGTCCATCATTTTGAATTTAGAATCTGGTTGCTTGAGGGCGCAGAGTTGATGACATCAACGTTGACTCAGTTTAGTCTTTATACATGTATAAGCACACATTAAAACCACTGATAACGTTTGTTTACCAAGCTAGTCATGCCGACTCTGTAGCACACATGTGAACATAGTTATACATTGACAAATAACAGTCAATATAAAAAATAAATATCCAAATAGTGACAATTTTGTCGAACTAATTAAAGACCTCAACTTCAGAGATTCTTTAGGCACATCAACACTACGATAACATTATATAAATATTGAGCTGTGAAGGAAGTAGTTTTTGTTAGGAAGTCAATATTCACCTTCATATTCAGGTCTTGTGTATGGTGCTATTCCTTCAGTGTGGATATGAAACAGTTTGATATTTGTCAGGTTATTTTCGGCTCCATACTCAGTCATAGCATTCACTAAAGTGATGGGCGTGGCTGCTGCACCATGGATATATACATTATCATCTGTAGATAAATGGAAACAACATTACTAACATGTATACTACAATACAAAAATGTTTAAAAAAATATACCATATTTCATCTGTTAGCAGTGCAGATCTAATACTAGTATATGTATGCCTGCACGTCAGGAAGGACAGGAATTTACGCTAAAAACCACAAGAATTTTGTTATTGAGGTTGCTTTGGATGTTGTAAGATTAGAAAAAGTGATTACCTACTTTGTTTCAAAACATATCAGGAAGCTGTAGAGGTTTTTCCAGTCAAGATGGATTTATATTATTTTTACATGTATGTCTAAATATGTCGGAACTGTAGACAAAGTCGATAGGTAATCAACAATGTTTTGAAACAAAGTATGTAATCAGTTGGGATAATCTTACAACATCCAATCCCAATGATTTAATCTTGGTGGTTTTCAGTGTGATTACATTTCAAATCAAAGCATCACCATGTATATATTCTTGTTGCGGGAGTGGCACCAAAGTCAACTTTGGCACCATTTACAAAATAGTTTTATATACCATCTGTGCATATTAATTAGGTAATTTACATATTATTAACCATTTGAGCACCAAAGTCAACTTTTGTCACCATTTACAAAAACTAATATACCATCTGTGAATATTAATTAGGTAATTTGCATATCTTTAACCATTTGAGCACCAAAATCAACTTTTGTCACTATTCACAAAATAGTTCTATATACCCTTGGTGCATATTAATTAGGTAATTTGCATATCATTAACCATTTGAGCACCAAATCAACTTTTGTCACTATTCACAAAATAGTTCTATATACCATCTGTGCATATTAATTAGGTAATTTGCATATCATTAACCATTTGAGCACCAAATCAACTTTTGTCACCATTCACAAATTTTAAATCATTTTTCATTATTTTTCCCAAATTTTGATCAAGACTTGATTATGACCCTCAAGAGTTGAACTTAAGTTATGTAATTGCTTATAATTCTTATATTGTAAATACAGTAGGAATATGAAATAGAAAAAAAAAATATTTTAATATTTATTTGGAAATTAATTAGTTTTACAAGAATTATTTATTTTACAAATTATCCCAACCAAAATGCTGTTTTGGTCGCACACAAAAAAATATTTGTTTATAAAAATAATGACCTATGCAAATATGTCCATCTTTTGAATTATTGATATGTACTATAAATTTGAAGTGTTGGCAGCATGGGGGTGCTGCACTCTTGTTCATGTTTTTGAGAGTTCTGAGTACAAGTTATTTAAAAAATTTAATGTGGAATGTGTTAGCTGGAGCATTGCGGAATTGACATTTGGAGCAGAATTAGTACTGATCTAACTGAGAATATTGCCAGATGTCTGACATTGAGGGAGTCTAATGATCTCATTAACTCGGGAGATAAATAAGGGGATCTATAGTTCTATAGCACTAAGCAATAACAAAAAATGGGCTTGATGAACGAAGATTTTATGATGAAGTATAGATTTTGAATAAATTATATATATTCTAGTATGTTGTATTACATGAATCGATTTATATATCAGTTTAAAACAATTGAGATATTGAGATCAAACTTTAAATAAGTGATAGTGGTAACCAGTGTAGTATGGCAGGGAATTTTTTAAACAAGAGAACAGGGTCGTAGCACCCTCATGCCATGGTCATGCGCCCCCTTACCCTGGGGAGCAGATCCTCTGGCAACCATAAAATTCTGAATGACCAGAGATCACATGTGGCCACAGTCTTCAACTGTGACTTGTCTGATAGTAATTTTGGCCCCAAGGAAGCCATAGAATGCTCCATTTTAACTTAGAATTATTAAAAATTCCACACCCTGGTTGGGAGAACCCTATCTCCCCCACTTGGTGGTGCCGCTGAATGCAGTGCTCCCTCTTACAGTTTTTTTTCTAGAAAAACCCCTGGTATGGTATACAGACTCTGTTGAATTGTTTTCATTATCAGTTATGCCTCCTACAGCATAGCAGATAAATGCAACAATAATATAATGTTAATTGCAAAATAGTAAAATAATAACTTTATACGGCTGATAATTTATTCTGAAGTGAATAGTTATTGTCATGATTATTAAATATTACTATAAATAGAACTGATATAATCACAGAACACATATACACGCATAACGCAGGAAAAAGATCAAATGAAGACGTGTGTAGATTATAAAGATATTTTTAGCACCTAATATGTTATTTGTTGTGAATCTCAAAAAAGACTATTGCCTGAAATTTGAGAAATTTGAGAAATTTATTTATAAATATGTCTGTCGCTATTTTAGTTTTTGTTTGTCTGATGTATCATCTTATGAACATTTAATTAATCTTCGACGTAATGCTTCGTGACGTAATCATTCATAAACCAATTAAGACTAAGATTAAAGCGGAGGGGTCTTAGGCTGTGCACATGCGGGAATTGAGTACCAAGCGACGATTACAACGCATGCTAAAAACGCAAAGGCGCATGGGTAGACGCTTGTTTGTAAACAATGACACACTATGGCCATCTGACGCATGCGCACGTAACTACTCCCCTGCTTTAAGTAAAGGTTAGATTTCTGTTTTTTGTACATTTCCTTCATTTACGGATTTGAACGTAAACCTAGAAATAGCTACATGGAATTAACTTTTAAGCATTTATGTTCCACTGCACATTTAATGCCACTGCACATAATCTCTTTATTCAAAATACTTGATGAATAATAACTATTATTATACATCTGTCACCGCAATGCCATAAGTTACAGCGTGCCGTAATTTTGCGGTATTGCACTGGGTATTTTCATCCTACAATATTAGGAAATGCAAATTCCAAATATGGAACAATTACGCGCATAAGCGTCCTCTAATAATAAAAACAAACATGGCTGCCACCAGGGTTTGACCGGACCCCATACAAAGAAGTTTGCTCAATCTGTTCTAAACTTTTTTAATTTCGGCATTCCCATGATGTATCCTTGGTAGGAAAAGATGTATAATAAGGCTATTATGAAGATACCGAAAAGTATGCACTCAGACAGTATGTGTTCGCATCAGACAATACTCCCGATGTACTGTCTTCGTGCATACTTTTCGGTATCCTCAAAATAACCTCATATGAATGAGATGAGAGAATTCATAGTGCAGTTCATATTTACTACAATAAACAATTCTCCTTAAAAAGCTTTAAAAACAAGTCATTGTCAATAAAAAGTCTCCATCGAGTAGTACCAAATAATTGTTTACAGTCATGTGACAGACATGATACAAAGTGGAGCCAATGAATTCACAATGCATTTCTAGCATGAAAATGATGATCACCCATCTTGAATCAAATTCTGAAACACATACATGTGCAAATGTGTTACATGATGTATGTGTAAAATTTGAACATGATCATTCCAGCCATGATAGCAATATGGCTCCAAAAACAGCATTTGTAAAAAAAACAAAATGGCCATCAGTCAGCCATTTTGAATCAAATCTGAGAAAAAATTACGTGCACCAAAGACCTATTATGTTTAGTGGACATACAGTACTAAGTTTGAATAAAATATGTCCATGTACAACTGAGATCCAGTTCCGGAATGGCAGAAATGCTCGACTTTGATGAATTTTTAGGACTTAAATGGTCGCCATTTGGCCATCTTGAATTGGATCATGAAACAAATGCATGTGCTTATGTATGACGTACCGGTACGTGTCAAGTTTGAAGTAAATTGGCCCAAGCATGTCCGACATACAGGTGCGGATAGGCACACAGATGCACAAGGATGAAATTAAAGTCCCCAAGGACTACAAGTACAACAATAGGTGAGGAAATCAATAACAAACTTTATTCATGAACACTATTACATCCTGGTACTTTCTTAGGATAGAGGTCATTTATATGTGATAGATATTGGTAAGCTCAATCATAGTGACCTGATCTCCTTATTGGTTTGAAAAATTAATTTGAGTGTACACTCAGACTATTCTAAGTATGCACAGCTTTTATGTCTACTAAACCAACATTGTAACATCTCCGCAGTTAAATTTACATCTACCTTTTAAAACCAAATATATTATTGATCAAATATATTTGCACACTAATTAATAAAAGATTGCAAGTCCTGATAGTGAGGGAAAGTAAGCAACATGTAATTGAGCAGAGATAATCTTGCAGTCAATTTTTTTTTCTCAGAGTTTGATTTATAGAATCATTATTTGCACGGTTTTTATTCATAATATATTTTTCTGTGATTATGCAATAAAAACGAGGCATATAGAATTGTCTATATACTACATATGCATGAAGTGCAAAGTGTAAACCCCTGGGTAGGGAGAACCTTTACTTTGAATTATTTACTGTATTTTTATAGTGCAGGAACAAAAAAAGGCCATTAATGGAGCCCATCTTGTTGTAATGTAGACAACAATTAAATGAGTCTTGAATAATAGAAAAACAACAATGAGGCACAAAATAAAGAAATTGTGAAAACATAAATAAAACTCTATCACTGAGAATTTAACAGAAAAGTTTTCAGTCATTGTATGGTTGCCAGGTGATGAAAATGCCAGGATTGACACAACCCCCCCCCACCACCACCACCACCACCACCACCCCCACCCCCGGGAATATGCTCTTTAAGTCATCTGTGTATGTATGTATGTTTGTGCTTATATAGGTGTTGTATGGTGAAAATAAGTAATCTTTTTCAGCTACTCGTATTTTGAAAATGAAAGAAAAATTTTACTGGAAAACTGCGCAATTACCTCAAGTGAAGACGTAATATTCTCAAAAATTATGAAAAATAACATTGCACTTTCATTACAACTAAAAAAATACCATATACGAAGTATCGTCTGTGTAAACCCCTGGGGAGGGAGAACCTTTACTTTGATTGATTTACTGTATTTTTAATACCTCCTGATTTTTTGTAGTTATTAGACCTTTTAAATTTGTAGTTATTTTTTAATAGTTGCATTACTCAAATTTTATTTTACACTATTTTTTACCTTACTGTATCCACAGCAGATTACAGTTGCTTTAATAATAAACTACTATTATTATTATTTAATGATTCAATATACAACAAATTTTTAGTTTATATTTGGCTTTCATTTAGATTAGATTTTCATTCATTTTCTGTACAAAACATTTTGTAGATTACAAGGCCCAGGGTGAATATAAGCAAGGTCACAATAGTGTAGTAATTACAGCAAGCACAGTGGGAACAAAAAAAAGACCATTAATGGAGTCCATCTTGTTGTAATGTAGACAATAATTGAAAGAGTCTTGAATATTAGAAAAACAACAATGAGGAACAAAATAAAGAAATTGTGAAAACATGAATAAAACGTCATCACTGAGAATTTAACAGATAACTTTAATGTTTTTACAGAGCGTTTTTGCATCATTCTAGCTATTTTATTGCTAGTATTTTTAACCACAAATTTTGTATGAAAGAGGATCATGTATTATCAAGTTTGATGCCTTCCCAAATAGTAAACAAAATCTAACCTACAAAATTGCATGGTCAATTTATATGAAATTATTAAACAAAATTGACCCATGTATATGATCTCTGCTCTGTACAGAACTCACAGGTAGAGGGATATCACATGTAATTAATACAATACATTCAAACAAACTTTATGACAAAAATGGCTGACAATTAGTTGCTCAAATTTGACTGAAACAAATCGACTATTCACAACTTGGAACAAAATTGACAGACAAACTGGTTAGACCTTACCCAACACGTTTGTAGATGTCCCAATAGGGACAAACGGCAGCTGATAAAGCCCCCCCCCCACCCCACCACCCCCCCAAATTTAAATCAATGCTATTGCCTTCAGCACGGTTACTTACACCGTGCCTACAGCCTAGCAAAAAAAAAATAACACTCATCAATTACTTTAGCAGTCACTAATACTGTGAATTCAATATGATGGTGTTTCATTTCAGAAAATCTGAGGCTAATACAATTTTAAACTCCTCGCTTTAATTTAAATTCAAACCCAAAATATTTAGTTCTACAAACTTGATAAGCTTTTTTTCTCTCTTGCATCTTCCACAAAGAATATAAAGATTAATAATACACAAGTAATAATAATAATAATAAAAAATAATGTTGAAATTGCCCAATAATATAGTAGTACACAACAATTCAATAAGTTACAATCTAATTGACCAATTGCCTGTACTGCTACACTGGAAAATTATTCCATTTCTTTCAAAAATCTCTTGTTGTGCCCTTTCTGCTTGAGAGTAGTACAAATTTGATACATGTATTAACAAAATATGACTCAACTCCACAAAGTTGGACGCTCTACCAGTTGATATAGCAAAATGACAATTGACCAAAGCAATGAAATGGAGACAAGTTATATTATATTTCACTGAAAGCATTATAAGTACATGTACTCATGCCATGCCATACATGTTCGGCATTGGTTCTATGCATATCATGGAAATTCATTAACAATTGTACTTTGGCAAGTTTACTTTGGCAATGAAATCAGCAAACGAACAATAAATAACGAAATGTTAGTGGTGATATGCACTGGCCTATAAAAACTTTGCCAGTGTTACCTGACAGCTGTTTTCAACTACATGACTTTAAAATGACCTGATCTAAAGAGCAATGACCTGTGAGTATTCATGTTATTCAATACATTTAAAGTTCATTGCTTGGTAACTACCAGTAATCAACCACTAAATAAACACACAGAAAGCCATATTGTAAATCTGGGGTACATTCATCAGCAGTTTCACTCATGAGAGACAATACATACATGATACCAAACAACAGATTTGTTTATGGTTAGAATATGTGAATCAGTCACACCTTTCATTTTAATATTGTGTTTCTGAAAAAATTGAAAAAAAAAAAACTGAAAAAAACAGCAATTATCAAACTGTTTTATGAACATTTAAGTATCAGAACAAATTTTTCAACCATTTGGATCACTGTCGCAGTGTAAAAATCCAAATCAACAGGTTATCTATCAAGAGAGATTTGCATAAGGATAATAAAGAGACATGTAGGTAGAATATTGTATTTTAGAAGAATAACTCTAAATAGCGCAAAAAGTTAATTTATTTAATTCTTGAATAGTGAAAGATTATTTAGACCAAAGTCATTTGTGAAAGTGCATGCACTATTTAATAAAGAAAACACAGTAATTGGCCATCATTTATATTTGAAGACAAGGACAGAACAATTTCTGTATAAGACCCTGACCTCACCTCCTCTACTGACTTGTGTAAGATCATAGTAAACTATTACATTATCCTAGACTAGATGGTGTTTATGATCGTGAGACTTTTAAAAAAAATGTACGAATAATAGACTAGTGGATCCATAAAAGTGTTTTGGATGGGCCTGACCTGCAGATCAGTAGTCAAATAGCGATCAAACAAACCATTCTTAGATTGGCTGAATTCTAGGCAAATAATCGCAAGACATCTTTTAATTGCTGCTTTTTTTAACAACCCTGGGGCTTAGGGACCGGAGGGTTGCAAATGACAAGACTTTCAATGCAAAAGAACCTGCATAATTGTTTTATTGATAATGTTTTTTCTTGTTTTAAAATAGATAACCAAACCATTCTAAGGTTACTCAGATTGGCTGAATTCCAGGCTAATAAAAACAGGACACATTTCTAATTACAGGTATTAAACAGCCCTGGGGCTTAGGGACCGGAGGGTTACAAATAACAATACTTTCAAAAGTTTTCTTAAGTTTTGGAACAAGATCTGTAGCTTATAAGTTATTATTATTATACATCTGTCACTGTAACGCATAAGTTACAGGGTACCGTAACTTTGCGGTATTTTACGGGGAATTTCATCCTACCATATAAGGAAATGCGAATTCCAATTATGGAATGATTATGATTGTAAGCGTTCTATAATAATAAAAACAAACACAGCTGCCACCACGGTTTGACCAGACTCCACACAAAGAAGTTCACTGATTCTGTTCTAAACATTTTGGATTTTGGCTCAGACAGTACACCGTCGCATCGACCTCCGCTGCACGTCAGTTGATACTCCTGCTGCACTGTTTTTGTGCATACTTTGAGGTATCCTCATAATATAACCTCATATTATATTCATCTGGTCCAAAAGTAACAAAGAAATTATAGAAAATTACATAACCATAAATTCTAGGTGTGCTCTCGCTGTGGCTAAAAAATGTAGGTCAGTGGAGGAAAGAATCAATGAACATGAGAATTAAGCAAATAATGCACAGATATGAATCAACAAATCAATACGCAACTGAGTGACCGTTTATTGTCAAATGCCTGTCTTTTTTCAGACAAGCTGTTGTTTACTTTTAGTTTGTCTATTGTCTTAATAATCAGGACAACAGCAACCTGATGATTATTTTTCATAGAAATGTACATACATTTATTTACGAAATTCCTGAAAGCAACAAATGATCCCCAACATAAATTTCTTTATCTTCATGTCATCAGTTGTACAAAAAACACGTCATCAAGTCAATAACAAAGTCAGAAGATGATTTTGATGATTTTTGGTCGAAAAAAATAGCTAAAAATATTTGCCACATTGTAACTCTAAAATGCTTTGATTAATTCCCACCCACCACCAGAGGTATATCACTAAAGCATACAGATACACATAAATTTTGATTTGGGATATGTGAATGTTAAGTATGGTTTTTGAGGGAAATCATTCAATGCATTGTCAAGAACAGACAAACACATCATTTTCAGCCTATTTTTTGAACGAAAAGAACCTATTTTTTACCAAAAAGACATTCCTAATACATTTTAATAGATTGTATCTAGAGTAGTTGAGTCAAATTGATCAATGTATTGCCGAACACAGGCAAAAATATTTAAAAAAAATATTTTTGACCAAAAATGACATATTTTTAACCAAAGGGACGCTGTGATAGATTGAATATGAAATTGTGTCTATCAATATATGTAATTTATATGCATTATTTATATGGAAAGTTTGAATGTCAATGCTTTGCTAAGAACAGATAAAAAAAAATCATTTTCAATTTTACAATTGTTCACTAGTTTATTTATTTATTTATTTATTAACACACAACATCCCCCGGAGGGGATGAAAAGGGTTACAAATCAGATATTAGTAAAAGAAAAATAACCACAAAAAAAGTAAGGGAACAAAAAGGCATAAAAAAAAAAAAAAGATAATAATTTGAATACAAGGAATGTATTACTGGCTTAGTTTATGTAGGTGCTGCTGTCTTGTATTAAAACAGTTTTTTAAACATTGCGCTAAAGGAATAGACATTTTCTCGTCACTTAGTAATGATATGAATTTATTTTCATTACTAAATTTGTCAAAATTTAGTATACAATGACTACAAATACTATACTTGTATACAAATACTAGTATACAATGACTGTTAAGTTCATGTGAATCTGTTCTATGACTCTTAAATATCAATGTCATATCATATTAATTTTCCTAATTGATTGTTGGAACTAAACATACTCGCATCTTGCAATTACCCAATAGTATATGACTGCTCTATTTCATTTGATTCTGATCACTGATTTAGAAGATACAATGTATTACGTTCAAAAATTTGCCATACAGACAACACCAAAACATAAGCACCCACTGACTGTCAATGGAAGCTAAAAATATGCAAAATGTTGCAAAAAAATATTGATGGCAAAATAATGATATTCAAAAGGGTTAAACAAGTGTCAATGACACCATAAACTAGATTTGTAAATCACCAGACAGTTGCAATGTAAACGTAGTCTGACCTCACCTTGAGGATGATAATGACTAATAAAGTTAATTTTTAATGGAATGTCACAGAAAAAATTAATATGAATTTTGAAAAGGAAAATACTTTTTATAGTACAATGTATGTACAAAGAACACATTTCAATAATTTCTGATCAGACCTTTATCTGGAATGAGAGTGATTGAAGGGATTATACGTACTGTAAAATACTTTATTTTAGCTGGAATTTATTTTTGCTGAAAGACTTTTTTGGTGTTTTGTTAGGAATTTATTTTTACTGACTTTTGACCAGTTGAATGTAAAAAAAAAAGAAATATTTTATTTTCACTGAATCATCCTTTCAACAAAAATAAAACTCCAAGCGACAAAAAAAAAAGTATTTCACAGTACTAGTTTTTATAACTTTGAATATGCCTGTTAATGATTACATGCCGTTTATAGTGATTGATAATGAGAAATAATTTGTAAATAATATGTGGTATTGTGAGAATATTTATTATTTGTATGTTTTGTTTGGTTTATTATTCATTTTATAACTGATGCACACCCTTGTGATTTTAAAATGAACCTGTTTAGTGCATTTCCTAATTTTCTGAAATGTGCAATGAATAACTCTCCTGCCATAAACACCTGATTGCTGTGAGTGTGTATTAGTCTGCTGTTACACTATCTCTAGTTGACAGATTGATGACTCACATGGGTAAAGAGTCAATGAGTGATGTACGTGTACCTAATGATCTGTTAATAACCAAATTTATTTTTTCAGGTACAGAAAGTTGACCTGACCAATTTATACAAGTAAATTGAATGCTGTTCATAGCATACCTTATGGTTACGGAATTTTTCAACTCCCCTCCAGATCTGTTTGATTTTTTTGTCCCCCCCCCCCATATTTTTTAGGAGGGCTAGTTCCCTCCCACACTTTTTTTGCACAAGTTTTCCCTGTCTGCATGATATTTCTGTGTTTTTTACCTACGTCCAGAAATTTGTACAGGCTTTCTTTATTTTAAATACAGAAACATAGACTGCACAAATATATTTTTGGGAGGGCTAGTTCCCTCCCACACTTTTTTTGCACAAGTTTTCCCTGTCCGCATAATATTTCTGTGTTTTTCACCTACGTCCAGAAATTTGTACAGGATTTCTTTATTTTAAATACAGCGAAACATGGACTGCACAAATATTGTCTAATTATATGGACAAAATTTCCACTCAAATTGCATGTCCTAACAAATATTAGCAAGATAATCGAACCTCAAGTTTTACAAATTTCAAAACTGTTCTCTACACCAAAGAAATAACAATATTCTCTGTCCTTAAAAAATTGCAAAATTCTCCCCTGTGAAAACCTTTTCCTTGCTTTCAAAACAAATCTTCATGAAACAGCTTTTTTGATGAACAGCTCCACTGACGGCACCTGCTGACACACAGTATGGTTTGGTACTTTATTTATTTATTTATATTGCCCATCTGTAGGTATAGATTTAGTTGCCATCTCTAGTTAATGCTGGTACCGTTCCAAAGGCAGCACAAACACATTCCACAATAATTGCACATTTATGCATTCGCATGTATCATTCACATCTATGCGTTGTGCACTGTAAATCAAATACTGTAGAATACTTTATTTTCGCTTGGAATTTATTTTCGCTATTTTCGCTGAAGGGATGATTCTGTGAAAATAAAATCCAGCGAATATACTTTTTTTCCTATATTTCACATCAAACTCATCAAAAATCAGTGAAAATAAATTCCATACAAAACGCCCAAAAAGCCTTTTCAGCGAAAATTAATTCCAGCGAAAATAAGTATTCCACAGTACACTTGACGCAAAACAAAAAAATGCTGTCTTTAACCGATAGTTCCGACATGAAATAAACATTAAGAAATGAGCGGGCACAAAAGTATATGCTAAGAAATAGAGTGCTGCAGCTAAAATGTAAACTTTGGCTTAAGTGTAATGGAAAGGTGAAGATTGCACGACCAGGATGTGATCTATTGTCTACTTGATAACACAAAACGAATGAAATAAACGTGATAAATCACGGCCTTATGCGATAAATTTATATAAAGGAAAGCTTAGAAAATACTTCTGTTTGGTGAGAGTATTATATGTTCATGAATGAGAAATAGGGTACATTTAAAAATGCTTTCAAACTAGCCTTTTGAATAAGAAGCTTAGTGACTAATACAGCTCTGCAAAACGACTCACAGTTTATGATATCATTCATTTCCTCCAAGGGGAGTTCTATGGTTTCCAATGGAGTCTAACACTTTAAAACATTGTCTGTTAGTTGTGAATTTGATATGCTGACTTAACCTTACCACCAGACTTATATATATGTCTTTTACAGGCAATGACCATTGCCCTTTAATTTTGCAATATGCATTATTTTTATTCTATTTCTTTCGCCATGAATGATTTCTATTTGGGTTTTGTACCTGTATATTAAATACAAAGTAAATATACATTTACAAAATTAATATTGTATGATAAGTTGTTTTGAATTCAAAAGTACCGTAAATGACCATCTCCCTTTAATTTTGCAATATGCATTATTTTTATTCTATTTTTTTTGCCATGAATGATTTCTATGTGGGTTATGTACCTGTATATTAAATAGAGAATAAATATATATTTACAAAATTAATATTGTATGATAAGTTGTTTTGAATTCAAAAATACCATAAAGTGATTACTGTATTAACAGTGCATGATATTTGTTCCTCAAAATTTATCACAAGAATTTTAGCAGAAGTTCATTTGAAAATTTACAAAAGTGAACATATGACAAAATATAACCAGAAATATTTTCTAAAACTATATGTCACAGTGCCACTATACCTGTCAAGGCTGCCCAGCAATGTCACCTGGTGATGTCACCAGGGGATTCTCATATGCAAATAAGGACTAATGAGTAACCTCCTTGTGAAAAGCAATAAATGACTGGTTGAATGCAGCAACTTTGATATTTTTTCAATAAAATGCTAGATTACTGGTTCAAAATTGCATAGTTGTCACAGTGGGTGGCACAGTTGGTCAAGATTTAAAGCGAAACCTATCCCTCCCTTGGATTGCACCAGGAAATCACCATTTTGTATGTGGTTTACATTTAATCTGTCTTGAGGTTAAATAAGCTGTAAGCAAAATTTGAAGAGCAAAACTTGGTAAGCAAAGTTGCTCAAATTCGACAAGAAATTACAAAACAGCGAACAGCATTTTGCTCATCACTTACATTTGTATTACAATTCCCCATCTGTTTTCCAATGTAATTTTAATCCAGAATTAACTTTATAATTTGCTGTGATATACCGGTAATTAGCCTTTTTAAATGCCATCATTTTTTATGTAATTTTCTGTTAAATTTTGTATTAGATGGGTGTTATTTTTTATTACCTATAGATCTTGATCAAAATTTGTGAACAAAATAAGCAAATTTTTCTTATAGGTTTATCTATCTATCTTTATCTAGAATTGGAGTTTGGCGTTCAAAAATTTTAGGATGAGACCCAGGTTTGTTGGTTATTTTTGGCTACTTTTTGTTTTAGACAGATTTCCTAATCTTATTATATGAGCACTATAGTTATTGCCAGAAAAGAAAAAGTACATGTACCTGTCTAAAAAATATTGAAATGCAAGATATCAAGATGTAAGATGTAAAGTGCATGTTTGACAGGTAGACAGATGGCTGGCTAAAACCCTCATGAGCTCAACAACTAATGGTATCATGACATGACCTTAAATTTCATTTCAAAAAAAAAAGAAATATAAAAAATTGCCTAGTCAAATGCAATCTTCATTGTGAAAATATAAGTTAGAAAATATTCGAGATGAAAAAAATTCAGACTAATTTCTGTTTTTTTATTGACTGTGATATTTTATGTTGTAAGGACAGGGAAAGTGAATATTGGTTGAAATTAATGGGTGACAAGATCAAATTTGTTTTTCAAAGAAATTTTACCAGAGTTTTAAATGGGAAAAAATCATTGCCATTTTGACATGAAAAATATTTTAAATCAAGACAAATTCCACCAGTGGCGGATCCAGAAGGGGGGCCAGGGGGGCCATGCCCCCCCCCAAACGCATGACGATTCATATCATCTGGATTACGCATAGCTTCTCTGCGATTTTCGCTCCGTAATGTTAAGCGAAGCTTGCCCCCCCCCCCCCCCCCCATACATTTTGCTGGATCTGCCACTGAATTCTACTCCTGTTTTATGTTAAACTTCCATTTTTAGATTACATATGTTGATATAAAGATAGTTTGTCCATTTAGCGTTAAAGTTCACTGACAGTAATATACAATAGTGTTGTGATATCACAAGAGGGTATTAGCTAGCCATGAATGTCAGGCAAGGGGGGGTCTTGTTACTTCATTATCTATTTAAAGTGCAGTAGAGCGAGTAATTAGAATTCTGTCTGGGTCTTTTAGAAATCCTTATATACACTAAAATGTTGCCATGGCAACCATGACAGTGAAATACATGACGTTTATTTTATCCTCACTGTGAATTATGTCACATTCAATTATTTTTTTTTCATAATCTGATCAACTACAGAATATATGGTTTCCACAAAATATATATAAACCAAATCATAATATTTCAAAATATGAAATAGCAATATTGTATTAGTTTTTAAACTAAAAATAAATTTAGAGAAAATGAATGAATGCATATTCACTGAATCAAAACCAGGCTGTGAACAGCTGATATTATATGAATAAAGAAATTGATATGGCTTCCTCAGATACATGCTGTGAATAATTTACGAACTGCAATATGTACAGTGAAGGATAAAAATTTATAAATATACATTTTTTTATAAATCAACATGATCCAATCAGAAAGCACATCGTTTGGATTAAGTATAAATACATTTATAAGCCCCCAGCTTTGTACCTTTCAACTTGAATGTAATCAAATTTAAGAAAGAACCACTGTTGAAAATCGTAAATATGCTAGCAAGTTCATCATGATTCCAGGCAATACCAAATTTTTGAATTTAAATGTAGCTAGTTTTTTTTTTTGTATATTGATTTAGATAAGATTTTTTTTTTGGATTTGTGTTTAAAAAACAAGATGTTTTTAGTTTTTACTTAGAAACTATCACTTTCAATGTCAATGTCCAGGGAAGTAACATTTGTTTAGATTAAAAATATGCATTTATCCGTTTTTTGACGAAAATTTCAACTTTTGTTATCAAAAACTAGTTATGTCGTGTTTTGACTGTTTGATGTTGACAAATTGAATACAACCGAACTCGGCCAGATTTCAACTCGGCCAGGAAAAAAATGCACAACTCGGCCAGTCGCCAACTCCCGTGACTATTTTGTTGTCGATTTCAACAACGCAAGTTTACAAACACACACACACAAACGCTACTGGTTCTCCGACATGTTGTTGATTTCAACATTGGCTGAACATTGTCGATTTCAGTGACGCAAATTTTCTTTTCAAAGGAAAAACACAGACATTACATTGAATCACAGACATCACATCGGCGACCGTCTATTTTTTTTTACATTTTACTGTGATATGACAAAAGACACAGCGCTGGCTGTTTCGTCACTGAAATCGACATCCCTTTTTTTATTAACAAAGCACGATAGGCATCACTGAAATCGACACCCTTTGACGCCCGTACATTTTTTATATTTTGTTGTGATATGACTCTGACAGTCTGTAATACAGCGCTCGCTGTTGTTGCTGCAGTTTAGCAGCTCTTATTGGCCGCTTAAGCTATTTTGATATTACGTTGCGGCCACAGAGCTGCAGATCGCGTCCATTGAGAACCGCACAGTTCGCCGCCCCGGGATCCCGGGGCGCACGCTATTTTTGATGTTATCGAACGATTTCAATGAAATTTAAAACGAATAAAAGTTATCCTTGCAAACACAAACATCTTAGGTATCTACTGACCGAAAATGAAGGACTATTTCTTCTTGAAAAGTATATATTTCTGTGTATAATTAGACCGAACGTAATTTAATCGATTGAACGACGGATTTCAAGATGACCTCTGTCATGTGTCCTGATCACATGACAATGACGAAGCATGCGCAGTTGACATTTTAACTGAAAATTGAGAATGGCAGGCTCTTGCATTCATTGTGGAGATGAGTTCCAGAAGAAAGTTAAAGGGTATCGCAGGCAATCCATTGCATCTAGACTTAAAACCTCAGAAACTGTTGACAATGCATTAGTGAATGTTCTAAAGCTGAAACCCATTACCCCGTTGGCTTGTTGTCTCTTTCCGCATAATATTGAGGAGCATTGGTGGTAAAATATACATCATACTTTTGCCATACCCTGTTGGTAATATGGCCGATGTGTGTATATTATTTAAAATACAAGTAGTACCTTCTACTTGTTGAGCTTTTAGGTCAAATTTAAAAATATCTTTCAGATTCTGGTCAAAAGATTCCATGCTGTCTGCTGTCTGCTCCTGTCACTTGTAACACTCTTTGGCAAGTTACAAGATTATTTTTAGATTTTTCACAATATATAAATAAAACTGCTTGAAAAAAATATTTTTAATAATACATGTACTTTATTTGATTTTTTTCAAAAAAAGATGAGTCACTTAATGGTGAAATGAAATTAAAATTATAAAAAGCCGTCTGCCGTTGTTTCGTCACATGAAGCGCTGTCCCAGACAGGCGCCGATGGCCGTCTGCTGTAGTCACGTGATTGCACTCGTCACTAAAAGAGCCAAGTCACGTGATAGAGGTCGGCTTCAAAATGGCGGCGTTCAATCGGAGGTTTCACTTCGGCACAGTTTTAACGTGAAATAGTCTCATTTACACGGGCAAATTTGCTTAAAGCTTGCTGTAATCAGTAACAGATATATTTGTGAGAACATATTTGTCTATTTTTTTCTGCAAGTCGAGGTAATTTTATTACAATCACAATTTTAATGATACATAACTGGCATATTTAAAAATCTGTGCATTTCTTTAGGGAAGGGAACTGCAGCTCTCTGGTCGCCCCGCAACGTATACCACGACCAAGAGAGCTGCATAAACTGCAGCAATCGCTGTTGCATCATTGACACCCTTATGCACATATGCTGGCCGAGTACGGTCACTGGCCGTGATCGGTCATTGGCCGAGTAGAAATCTGGCCGAGTTCGGTGGTCACCGACAAATTTACCCAAATTTAAATGGGGAAAAGAATTTAGCACTAACGAAGGGTTAAAATAATAAATGGTTAGACAAATAGAGAAATAGTTTGACAAAACTATTCACTCTATTAACCAGCTAGTGTCAACTATTGGTCATTGACCTCTCACAAGAAATATTTGTAAGTACACTATTGTGAGTGTCGACTACTACGTGCAAAGTACAGTCGCACCCAATAAACGAAATAATTTACCACATCCTTTGCGACCACTATGTATGACGTCACAGTTGTAGTGTGTCATTCTTGTCGAATAGTTTGAAATAAACGCTAAAATGCACGAGTGAAGAATGTTATGTACGAACGTTGAATATCCAGGACATTGCCGGTTTGTTACGTAACTTAATTTCAACACAAGGCACGCCCACCCAACCGATTTAAGTTTTTGACCCGTCTTCAAGATTAGCTTATCAAAATAAAAATAAATAAAACAAAATGAAACAAAAGTGTTACCAGCCTTGTCGGCCATCTCCTTCGTATATTATTATCACTATGCGCAAATGTACGTAACGAACAACATGATTTGCGCAGCTCAGCTGACTGACAACTTACTCGATTTGATCACCGATACAGCTTCTTCAACGGTTTGCCATCTAGGGACGCGATTTGGTAGCGGATAAAACGGTTCGTGCGCATAATCGTAAAAGAATCTGTGTTTCTGCTGAGACAATGCACCAGACACCCGCTGTATATTCTTCAACGGTTTCAAAAAAGCTCTCGTCAAATTAGCTGCCATCGTTAACACCACAGAAACAGCAGCGGAGATACCTCTTCTTGCTTGACAATCCTAGATTTAAACTCTCGCGTGATAACGAAAATAATCCCAGAGAGCGAGAAGTTAGCTTTTCAAATGTCAAAGTTCATCGTACATGCGTTTTTGCGCACCGTGTATTTTCCGCGGAAATTTGATCACGTTGAGAAGTTTTCGGGATAAGAACAAAAAATGTAAGTATCCAGTGACCAGTAGAGCAATATTGTATATCTATATTTCGTATATATTAATATTGATTGTATATGATGTGCGGAGATCGCGACAAATTCCACAGTTGTTTAAAAAACAGTTAGAAATGACAAGCATGCATCGTCCTCGAGATTTTGTCGCCATAACTTCGATTCTCGTTGATTGACGCCGTGTGGGTTTAAAATGTAATACAAGTTTGATTCGTACTGAAACAAACTTAAGTCTCGAAAATTAACACATTACACACGGTATAACGTAAAAGTATATGAAAATCAATATAAACACGAGTGCTTTGAAACCATGGACGTACTCACAGTGAGAATCACATGATCACCAAGCACTCAAAGGTACTGTTAGAATCCAGTTTATGACTTCTTGTTTAGTAGGGGAGGGGAGCGGGGTGCTCCTAAACCCAAATTCATGATGGCACCGGCATAGTGCTAGTAATTGTGAATAATATATGTAAAGTGAATATCGAAAAATAAAACAAAAATCTGAAATGTACACTGGGTTTCAGGTGAAGTATTTTTTTTTTAAATATTTAAAGTGCCTGTGAAATGGCTGCTATTTTCACGCCTAAAATTATCCATTGATACATAAATATTATTAATTTTTATGTTTCTAAGCATGAATTATTTTTTTGAGTGAAAAAATGTGTTTTCAACTCAATCTACGGCAATTTTATTTTTGTGTATTTTAAAACGAGGGTTCTCATTAGCTTCTTATTTGCATACAGAAATTCCCCTTGTGACGTCAGAAGGGGAAGTCGCATGGCAGCTTGCATTGCCGATACGTGTAAATAAGGCAAATTTCTTGTGCAGTTTTCTCGTCTTTGACTAAATTTTCACTTATGTACTTGTTCGTCGAGGAAGAATGGACCATAATGAACACATAGTATCAATTTTTGTTGCATGGGGGTTGAGTTAGATGCGAAATATGTCCGTTCTGGTGTAGCTGGTCACCGTGATCGTCACCGGCACACGTTTGTACACTGTCGCTGGACAAAATAGGTTACTAGGCACGTCACTACACTGTTTTATTTCATCGATCGTCTGAGTAAAACTTTCAAAATTAAAATAAAAGAGAACATATTTTGACATTCTAAACATTAGACTATAGTGATCACTATAAAATAATTAAAAAATGACAAATCACAGTTACTAAATAAATGACAGCCGCGTGGAAATAAATTGAAATTTTGTTGAAATAGGTGAACGCGTCGGGTCACGACGAGGGCAAGTGCGTTAAAAGCGGCGTTTAATTGGATAACAAAAATAATCGAGATCAACACACATACAGATAATTCAGAGTGGATTCGAGTTAGCGTGATCCATGGAGTGATTGTCATAATTATAACATCATAATAAACCTTTATTTAGTGGAAACACATTGACCAAGCCCGAATTCTTATTTCATAAGTTATTACGCAGATCAAGCTGCAAGCATGGAGGTAAAAAAGAACAGAGGTGTGAATTCGACATTCAACACCAATCACCAAACAATTCAGAAACTTTTAGCCTTCGAAAATGAAAACAATTAGCAGTGTGTAAGGGCTGTGTAATTTCCTGTTTGTCCGACGCTTCGTTTTCGTGTCACTGTCAAAATTATTGCTACTCATAACTTAACAGGGACTAAATGGTCTCTATAAAACGATAATCAGGATCGCAAAAAAAGTCAACTCATTTGAAACTCTTGCCGTCTCTCTCTTCTGAAATCCGCCTCGGTGATCATGGTCCGGAATCTATTTCTTTCAAAAGTGTTGCGCCAGGTTTATGTTGTCGGCGTTTCTCTTTAAACCTAGTTGTTTTTTTCATGGACGAGGACAGTTTTTAAAAAAAAAAGAAGCTGAGGTTAAGTGGCTTTCGTCCACTGATGTCGCACTTTCGGATCGATTAGAAACGTGTGAATACTTACACTATGACTATACGTTTCACTGCAACTGCCCACAACACAACATCTAAAAACTCTCTCTCTCTCTCTCTCTCAAAAAAAAAAAAAATACACAAAAAAAAAGGGAAAAAAACGCCGACTGAAAAATGTATATCGTTTAAAAGTATACTGAATGACCAGTGTTATTACGGCTCAGGGGTATAACTTCCTCTCACATTTTGGCATTTGGTGGCGCACTTTCGGCGAGAGTCGGAAATCCGGAAACAGTCGACAGTTTCAGGATAGGTGGGCGTGGCTACAACACGAGAAATATCCCAAATTTACTTGGATACGAGTAATCATTTTCAGCAAAAAAATTAATAACTGCCCATTTCAGTGGGACACAGGTCTAAAATGGGAAACGTGAGGGTGGGCATTGCACAGACACTTTAATATGTAGCAGGCAATGCATGGGAAGCTAAGGTGCATGATTTGTGGAAAACAAGTTATCAGTTCACGCAAAGACTCATGGTAAGTTTTTTATATCTAAAATCTTCTTTGGATTTGAAGCGTGAGAATCTGTCAGGATAAAATTTTCATAAATAATTATAAATTTCCATAAAACAAATTCGCGACTTCATAAAAAACCTTTCAGAATAGCTGTTTACATATATTATAACTTATTTACCAAACGTTTAATTCAAACCCAATTGAGACGGTTCGATTTTATGTCTATTCGAAATCTCCATACTACCAAGTTAGATTATGAACTTATTGTAAACTAAAAATGTTGTATTTGCTGGACACACAAGAGTAATCAATTGAAGGAAAATCAAAACCTCTCATACAAATGTGTATTGATTGTTATTGTACGTTCCGAAACAACTTAATTCTATGTAAATTTTGCTATCAGAATCAAAGCTGATGATGGAAATGACAATATCAGTGGCAGGATCAATATAGAAATAACCATGTGTAATGGTAAAAAAAAAAAACACTAGCGATTCATTCAACTTTGATTGCATTAGAAGCTGGTTATATTAATTAAAAATTATGTGTTCTCGTCTATTTTGCAGCTTTAATAGCTGTCGTTTGCAAGCATGCTTTTTAGTCCCTGATTGGATGCAGTCCAAAAACACAGGGACTTATGGATTGACCTCTGTGAGTCAGTGAGTGTGTGCGTCCGGACCTATATTCTGGATTACGGTCAAACTTCACACATACGTCATACATAATATCATACATATGCACATCCACATCAATTTGTTTCATGATCTGATTTAAGATGGTTGAATGGTGGCTATTTTTGTGCTGAAAAATCATCAAAATCAAGCATTTCTGGCATTCCGGCGCTCGATCTTTGTCGTTTACAGATGGATTTTGTTCAAACTTGGTACATGCGTTGGACATTATGGGACCTTGATGCATGTCATTATGTTTTTCAGATCAGATTTAAAATGGCAAAGTCAACTGTTTGTTTTAATTAATGTTTTTCCAGAGCAATATCTCTCAATATGAACAAGTACTCGTTTGATGATCAGATGACTGAATGTCAAAAAAATGTGAAAATAAGTTCCATACAAAACACCTAAAATGTCTTTCCAGCAAAAATTAATTCCAGTTAAAATAAAGTATTTTACAGTATTTGAACACAACATATAAACTTTGATTCAGCTTGAACCCCTCTTAAGATATATAGTTTTTTTTTTTAGATATATGTAAATATGAATGGTGAAACAACTAACCACAATGAGAATGATAATGACACGGCGACAAACTCTGATAAAGTTGCAGTATTAGACGCAGGTGCCCAATATGGCAAGGTAAAATTAGACTCATTTGTGCTTTTGAGGAATTCATTGTGAATAAATAACGGTTTGAGCTGTATATATGATGTGAAAGTTTTGATAAATTGGCATTTTTTAAAAAAAAATGTGTGTGCATGGGGAAAACCAACCAAAACGAGCATATAAATATATCCATAATTTATGTAAATTAACATGTTAATTCATTTTTCTCTCTGCTTTGGAGTTCAGCATTGCTAACATTTGAATATATGCTAATCATGTTATTTTCCTAGGTGATAGACCGTAAAGTACGAGAACTGTGTGTAAACTCTGAAATCTTACCGCTAGATACACCAGCATTTCTTCTTAAGGAAAAAGGCTTCAAGTAAGTTTTAAAAAAAAACTAGTATAAGGTTATTACTTCAGAATAACACAACATATTCATTAAAGCAATCCAGTGATTGTATTTATGCAATTCTGTACTGCCTGAGTCTATACTTTGCAATATCCTTATGATAACATTATTATACATTTTATCAAAAATGAAAAATGTATTATGCAAACATTACGTTCAGTAACAACATTATATTTCCCTCACATGCTGCAGTACTTTTGTGTCCCACTGTGAACAAAAATGTACCTTGGGTGGACCTCTATTAGATTTTAAAATTTAGTGAAGATATTTTGAATTCTTTCAATTTAGAGAATATTATGCTAAAATTAGAGTGACGTCTAAATTGCATGCTCACTGGTGCTGGTATTAATTTCACTATTTGGATGTTTTAAATTCACAGATTCACATGAGTTTTATTGTAATTTTACAGGTTCACATGGATTCAATTTCGTGGAATTCACTTATCAGTGAAAATAATATAAAAAAACAATTAAATTACATTTCATGCTATGCCCATGCGCCCCCATACCCTGGGGAGCAGATCTTCTGGCAACCATAAAATTCTGACAAGGAATCACATGTGGCCACAGTCTTCAACTGTGAACTGTCTGATAGTAATTTTGGCCCCAAGGAGGCCATAGAATGCTCCATGGCACCGCTGAATTGCAGTGCTCCCTCTTACAGTTTTTTTCTAGAAAAACCCCCTGAAGACTAAATATATATATAATGCTTAATTTTTGTTTTTAGAGCCATTATAATATCTGGAGGACCGAATAGTGTCTATGCAGATGATGCACCTCGATATGATTCTGAGTTATTTGAGTGTGGGCTACCTGTGTTGGGTATATGTTATGGAATGCAGGTAAATATATATAGATCATATCGTAATTTCTAATCATGTGCTGTGGGATAGTTTTGACTGAATTAAATGCAACTTGATCACAAGGCGCACCTGCTCTCGCAACCTAACATAACTATCTCACAATGCACATTAATTTGAAATCTATATAGTCTATGTGAGATTTTATTGGTGTAATTATTTATAGAAATATTTATACTATACATTTTTATTATTTGTTCAGATTGACAACATCTTGCTACAGTCACTGTGACTCAGTCATAACTCCAGTGAAATATTCACTGTGACTCAGTTTTAAGGACTTCAGTGAAATATTCAGTGTGACTCAGTTGCAAGGACTTCAGTGAAATATTCAGTGTGACTCAGTTGCAAGAACTTCAGTGAAATATTCAGTTGTGACTCAGTCATAACTCCAGTGAAATATTCAGTGTGACTCAGTCATAACTCCAGTGAAATATTCAGTGTGACTCAGTTGCAAGGACTTCAGTGAAATATTCACTGTGACTCAGTCATAACTCCAGTGAAATATTCAGTGTGACTCAGTTGCAAGGACTTCAGTGAAATATTCACTGTGACTCAGTTGTAAGGACTTCAGTGAAATATTCAGTGTGACTCAGTTGCAAGGACTTCAGTGAAATATTCAGTGTGACTCAGTTGTAAGGACTCCAGTGAAATATTCACTGTGACTCAGTTGCAAGGACTTCAGTGAAATATTCAGTGTGACTCAGTTGTAAGGACTTCAGTGAAATATTCAGTGTGACTCAGTTGTAAGGACTTCAGTGAAATATTCACTGTGACTCAGTTGCAAGGACTTCAGTGAAATATTCAGTGTGACTCAGTCATAACTCCAGTGAAATATTCAGTGTGACTCAGTTGCAAGGACTCCAGTGAAATATTCACTGTGACTCAGTTGTAAGGACTTCAGTGAAATATTCACTGTGACTCAGTTGTAAGGACTTCAGTGAAATATTCAGTGTGACTCAGTTGTAAGGACTTCAGTGAAATATTCAGTGTGACTCAGTTGCAAGGACTTCAGTGAAATATTCACTGTGACTCAGTCATAGCTTCAGTGAAATATTCAGTGTGACTCAGTCATAGCTTCAGTGAAATATTCACTGTGACTCAGTTGCAAGGACTTCAGTGAAATATTCAGTGTGACTCAGTTGCAAGGACTCCAGTGAAATATTCACTGTGACTCGGTCATAACTCCAGTGAAATATTCACTGTGACTCAGTTGTAAGGACTTCAGTGAAATATTCAGTGTGACTCAGTTGCAAGGACTTCAGTGAAATATTCAGTGACTCAGTTGCAAGGACTTCAGTGAAATATTCAGTTGTGACTCAGTCATAACTCCAGTGAAATATTCACTGTGACTCAGTCATAGCTTCAGTGAAATATTCACTGTGACTCAGTTGCAAGGACTTCAGTGAAATATTCAGTGTGACTCAGTTGTAAGAACTTCAGTGAAATATTCACTGTGACTCAGTTGCAAGGACTTCAGTGAAATATTCAGTTGTGACTCAGTCATAACTCCAGTGAAATATTCACTGTGACTCAGTCATAGCTTCAGTGAAATATTCACTGTGACTCAGTTGTAAGGACTTCAGTGAAATATTCACTGTGACTCAGTTGTAAGAACTTCAGTGAAATATTCAGTGTGACTCAGTTGCAAGGACTTCAGTGAAATATTCAGTGTGACTCAGTTGCAAGGACTTCAGTGAAATATTCACTGTGACGCAGTTGCAAGGACTTCAGTGAAATATTCAGTGTGACTCAGTCATAACTCCAGTGAAATATTCACTGTGACTCAGTCATAACTCCAGTGAAATATTCAGTGTGACTCAGTTGCAAGGACTTCAGTGAAATATTCAGTGTGACTCAGTTGTAAGGACTTCAGTGAAATATTCAGTGTGACTCAGTTGTAAGGACTTCAGTGAAATATTCAGTGTGACTCAGTTGTAAGGACTTCAGTGAAATATTCACTGTGACTCAGTTGTAAGGACTTCAGTGAAATATTCAGTGTGACTCAGTTGTAAGGACTTCAGTGAAATATTCAGTGTGACTCAGTTGCAAGGACTTCAGTGAAATATTCAGTGTGACTCAGTCATAACTCCAGTGAAATATTCAGTGTGACTCAGTTGCAAGGACTCCAGTGAAATATTCACTGTGACTCAGTTGTAAGGACTTCAGTGAAATATTCACTGTGACTCAGTTGTAAGGACTTCAGTGAAATATTCAGTGTGACTCAGTTGTAAGGACTTCAGTGAAATATTCAGTGTGACTCAGTTGCAAGGACTTCAGTGAAATATTCACTGTGACTCAGTCATAGCTTCAGTGAAATATTCAGTGTGACTCAGTCATAGCTTCAGTGAAATATTCACTGTGACTCAGTTGCAAGGACTTCAGTGAAATATTCAGTGTGACTCAGTTGCAAGGACTCCAGTGAAATATTCACTGTGACTCGGTCATAACTCCAGTGAAATATTCACTGTGACTCAGTTGTAAGGACTTCAGTGAAATATTCAGTGTGACTCAGTTGCAAGGACTTCAGTGAAATATTCAGTGACTCAGTTGCAAGGACTTCAGTGAAATATTCAGTTGTGACTCAGTCATAACTCCAGTGAAATATTCACTGTGACTCAGTCATAGCTTCAGTGAAATATTCACTGTGACTCAGTTGCAAGGACTTCAGTGAAATATTCAGTGTGACTCAGTTGTAAGAACTTCAGTGAAATATTCACTGTGACTCAGTTGCAAGGACTTCAGTGAAATATTCAGTTGTGACTCAGTCATAACTCCAGTGAAATATTCACTGTGACTCAGTCATAGCTTCAGTGAAATATTCACTGTGACTCAGTTGTAAGGACTTCAGTGAAATATTCACTGTGACTCAGTTGTAAGAACTTCAGTGAAATATTCAGTGTGACTCAGTTGCAAGGACTTCAGTGAAATATTCAGTGTGACTCAGTTGCAAGGACTTCAGTGAAATATTCACTGTGACGCAGTTGCAAGGACTTCAGTGAAATATTCAGTGTGACTCAGTCATAACTCCAGTGAAATATTCACTGTGACTCAGTCATAACTCCAGTGAAATATTCAGTGTGACTCAGTTGCAAGGACTTCAGTGAAATATTCAGTGTGACTCAGTTGTAAGGACTTCAGTGAAATATTCAGTGTGACTCAGTTGTAAGGACTTCAGTGAAATATTCAGTGTGACTCAGTTGTAAGGACTTCAGTGAAATATTCACTGTGACTCAGTTGTAAGGACTTCAGTGAAATATTCAGTGTGACTCAGTTGTAAGGACTTCAGTGAAATATTCAGTGTGACTCAGTTGCAAGGACTTCAGTGAAATATTCACTGTGACTCAGTTGCAAGGACTTCAGTGAAATATTCAGTGTGACTCAGTCATAACTCCAGTGAAATATTCACTGTGACTCAGTCATAGCTTCAGTGAAATATTCAGTGTGACTCAGTTGCAAGGACTTCAGTGAAATATTCAGTGTGACTCAGTTGTAAGGACTTCAGTGAAATATTCAGTGTGACTCAGTTGCAAGGACTTCAGTGAAATATTCAGTGTGACTCAGTTGCAAGGACTTCAGTGAAATATTCAGTGTGACTCAGTTGCAAGGACTTCAGTGAAATATTCAGTGTGACTCAGTTGCAAGGACTTCAGTGAAATATTCAGTGTGACTCAGTTGCAAGGACTTCAGTGAAATATTCACTGTGACTCAGTTGCAAGGACTTCAGTGAAATATTCAGTGTGACTCAGTTGTAAGGACTTCAGTGAAATATTCAGTGTGACTCAGTTGTAAGGACTCCAGTGAAATATTCACTGTGACTCAGTTGCAAGGACTTCAGTGAAATATTCAGTGTGACTCAGTCATAACTCCAGTGAAATATTCACTGTGACTCAGTTGCAAGGACTTCAGTGAAATATTCACTGTGACTCAGTTGTAAGAACTTCAGTGAAATATTCAGTGTGACTCAGTTGCAAGGACTTCAGTGAAATATTCAGTGTGACTCAGTTGCAAGGACTTCAGTGAAATATTCACTGTGACTCAGTTGCAAGGACTTCAGTGAAATATTCAGTGTGACTCAGTCATAACTCCAGTGAAATATTCACTGTGACTCAGTCATAACTCCAGTGAAATATTCAGTGTGACTCAGTTGCAAGGACTTCAGTGAAATATTCAGTGTGACTCAGTTGTAAGGACTTCAGTGAAATATTCAGTGTGACTCAGTTGTAAGGACTTCAGTGAAATATTCAGTGTGACTCAGTTGTAAGGACTTCAGTGAAATATTCACTGTGACTCAGTTGTAAGGACTTCAGTGAAATATTCAGTGTGACTCAGTTGTAAGGACTTCAGTGAAATATTCAGTGTGACTCAGTTGTAAGGACTTCAGTGAAATATTCAGTGTGACTCAGTTGCAAGGACTTCAGTGAAATATTCACTGTGACTCAGTTGCAAGGACTTCAGTGAAATATTCAGTGTGACTCAGTCATAACTCCAGTGAAATATTCAGTGTGACTCAGTCATAGCTTCAGTGAAATATTCAGTGTGACTCAGTTGCAAGGACTTCAGTGAAATATTCAGTGTGACTCAGTTGTAAGGACTTCAGTGAAATATTCAGTGTGACTCAGTTGCAAGGACTTCAGTGAAATATTCAGTGTGACTCAGTTGCAAGGACTTCAGTGAAATATTCAGTGTGACTCAGTTGCAAGGACTTCAGTGAAATATTCAGTGTGACTCAGTTGCAAGGACTTCAGTGAAATATTCAGTGTGACTCAGTTGCAAGGACTTCAGTGAAATATTCAGTGTGACTCAGTTGCAAGGACTTCAGTGAAATATTCACTGTGACTCAGTTGCAAGGACTTCAGTGAAATATTCAGTGTGACTCAGTTGTAAGGACTTCAGTGAAATATTCAGTGTGACTCAGTCATAGCTTCAGTGAAATATTCACTGTGACTCAGTTGCAAGGACTTCAGTGAAATATTCACTGTGACTCAGTCATAACTCCAGTGAAATATTCACTGTGACTCAGTTGTAAGGACTTCAGTGAAATATTCAGTGTGACTCAGTTGTAAGGACTTCAGTGAAATATTCAGTGTGACTCAGTTGCAAGGACTTCAGTGAAATATTCAGTGTGACTCAGTTGCAAGGACTTCAGTGAAATATTCACTGTGACTCAGTTGCAAGGACTTCAGTGAAATATTCAGTGTGACTCAGTTGTAAGGACTTCAGTGAAATATTCAGTGTGACTCAGTTGTAAGGACTTCAGTGAAATATTCAGTGTGACTCAGTCATAGCTTCAGTGAAATATTCACTGTGACTCAGTTGCAAGGACTTCAGTGAAATATTCACTGTGACTCAGTCATAACTCCAGTGAAATATTCACTGTGACTCAGTTGTAAGGACTTCAGTGAAATATTCAGTGTGACTCAGTTGCAATACCCCAGACCATTCGTCCCGGTGTTATCGCTATCGCCACACGAGACTCCAGCTTGTCTCCTATACAATTTTCCTTCCGCCCACTTAATTTTAATATTCATATGACCTTTGCACTGACATCGATAGCCAATCGCATTCGACCGCGGACGTCACTCTAAATAAACAACTGAATAAATTAATATACCATATTTGGAAGATAGCGGGTAAATTCAACGTTGTTGGTGTGTTCCTTCGGGTTCCGAAGTCGCACGAAACGAGTTCATGTTCCGTTATCTTTCGCAAGTAAAACAGGTCGATATGTATTAAACATGGCATTTGTTTTCTTGTTTTAACCCCCTTATTACGCAAGCTTCCGTCGAAGTGGTGTTTTTTTCGACGATTTGTGGCATGTTGCAAAACGAACGAAACATTGCGGCATTCTTAGCGGTGGATAAGGGATCGACTATGTCGTCACATTTATGTCTCGTTTGAAAGAGAATAAACAACCGCTCAGAAAAATATGTTGCTAATATTAAAGTGCGGTGCCTTGAAATCGCCTGCCCGACGTCCAAATTTCAAAAGGATGTTCGATTTGCAATGACGACCGTTCATATGTACTAGGCGACGTTACTAATTACTACTAGGGTCGGTGTTTGCATTAAGAATTATAGAACAAAAGATCAGCAAAGCCGTGCTTTTGTCGGCGATTTTGTCGAAGGGAATATTGATAAAATGTTGCAAAACAGAATCGCGAGTTGGGTGAAAAATTGCGCCGGCGGCATTCTCAGCGATGGCGACACCCGAGAAACACCGTGTCACGGTGCATTCGTGCATCAGTACACCGAAGAAATACATACATATTGTTGCGGACGACTATTGTAGACTGTGTTCGTGTAGTCTTCGAGTTTGTGGACAGTTAAAGTCGTGTGTGAATTTATTCAAGCCAGGAAAAGCAGGAGGGATAACTTATGGAAATCGTCTTTCCAATTTGATCCAGTGCGACATTGTGAAAGGAGCGACTCTGTCGTCTCATCTATGTCTAGTTTGTAAGAGAAAGAATGATAGCGCAGAAAAATCCGCCAATAATGTAAAACAGTGGCGTGAAATTGTCAGTCATTATAATATCTCCCAACCTGTGAACGAAAGGGTTAAGCGTGCTGCCTTGAAATCGCCTGCCCGACCACTCCGATCCGATGAACTAATCAAAACTAAAATGGCGCGTGTCACGTGACTTTGTTTACTAAAGATAGCGTGGGCGTTTGATTGACACTCAACTCATTAGTATTCCACCAATCACAGCTACATCTACTTTCTGGATGTGCGCAGTCAAATTGTATAGGAGACAAGCTGGAGTCTCGTGTGGCGATAGCGATAACACCGGGACGAATGGTCTGGGGTACAGTTGCAAGGACTTCAGTGAAATATTCAGTGTGACTCAGTTGCAAGGACTTCAGTGAAATATTCAGTTGTGACTCAGTCATAACTCCAGTGAAATATTCACTGTGACTCAGTCATAGCTTCAGTGAAATATTCACTGTGACTCAGTTGCAAGGACTTCAGTGAAATATTCAGTGTGACTCAGTTGTAAGAACTTCAGTGAAATATTCACTGTGACTCAGTTGCAAGGACTTCAGTGAAATATTCAGTTGTGACTCAGTCATAACTCCAGTGAAATATTCACTGTGACTCAGTCATAGCTTCAGTGAAATATTCACTGTGACTCAGTTGTAAGGACTTCAGTGAAATATTCACTGTGACTCAGTTGTAAGAACTTCAGTGAAATATTCAGTGTGACTCAGTTGCAAGGACTTCAGTGAAATATTCAGTGTGACTCAGTTGCAAGGACTTCAGTGAAATATTCACTGTGACTCAGTTGCAAGGACTTCAGTGAAATATTCACTGTGACTCAGTCATAACTCCAGTGAAATATTCACTGTGACTCAGTCATAACTCCAGTGAAATATTCAGTGTGACTCAGTTGCAAGGACTTCAGTGAAATATTCAGTGTGACTCAGTTGTAAGGACTTCAGTGAAATATTCAGTGTGACTCAGTTGTAAGGACTTCAGTGAAATATTCAGTGTGACTCAGTTGTAAGGACTTCAGTGAAATATTCACTGTGACTCAGTTGTAAGGACTTCAGTGAAATATTCAGTGTGACTCAGTTGTAAGGACTTCAGTGAAATATTCAGTGTGACTCAGTTGCAAGGACTTCAGTGAAATATTCAGTGTGACTCAGTTGCAAGGACTTCAGTGAAATATTCAGTGTGACTCAGTTGCAAGGACTTCAGTGAAATATTCAGTGTGACTCAGTTGCAAGGACTTCAGTGAAATATTCAGTGTGACTCAGTTGCAAGGACTTCAGTGAAATATTCACTGTGACTCAGTTGCAAGGACTTCAGTGAAATATTCAGTGTGACTCAGTTGTAAGGACTTCAGTGAAATATTCAGTGTGACTCAGTTGTAAGGACTCCAGTGAAATATTCACTGTGACTCAGTTGCAAGGACTTCAGTGAAATATTCAGTGTGACTCAGTCATAACTCCAGTGAAATATTCACTGTGACTCAGTTGCAAGGACTTCAGTGAAATATTCACTGTGACTCAGTTGTAAGAACTTCAGTGAAATATTCAGTGTGACTCAGTTGCAAGGACTTCAGTGAAATATTCAGTGTGACTCAGTTGCAAGGACTTCAGTGAAATATTCACTGTGACTCAGTTGCAAGGACTTCAGTGAAATATTCAGTGTGACTCAGTCATAACTCCAGTGAAATATTCACTGTGACTCAGTCATAACTCCAGTGAAATATTCAGTGTGACTCAGTTGCAAGGACTTCAGTGAAATATTCAGTGTGACTCAGTTGTAAGGACTTCAGTGAAATATTCAGTGTGACTCAGTTGTAAGGACTTCAGTGAAATATTCACTGTGACTCAGTTGTAAGGACTTCAGTGAAATATTCAGTGTGACTCAGTTGTAAGGACTTCAGTGAAATATTCAGTGTGACTCAGTTGTAAGGACTTCAGTGAAATATTCAGTGTGACTCAGTTGCAAGGACTTCAGTGAAATATTCACTGTGACTCAGTTGCAAGGACTTCAGTGAAATATTCAGTGTGACTCAGTCATAACTCCAGTGAAATATTCACTGTGACTCAGTCATAGCTTCAGTGAAATATTCAGTGTGACTCAGTTGCAAGGACTTCAGTGAAATATTCAGTGTGACTCAGTTGTAAGGACTTCAGTGAAATATTCAGTGTGACTCAGTTGCAAGGACTTCAGTGAAATATTCAGTGTGACTCAGTTGCAAGGACTTCAGTGAAATATTCAGTGTGACTCAGTTGCAAGGACTTCAGTGAAATATTCAGTGTGACTCAGTTGCAAGGACTTCAGTGAAATATACAGTGTGACTCAGTTGCAAGGACTTCAGTGAAATATTCAGTGTGACTCAGTTGCAAGGACTTCAGTGAAATATTCACTGTGACTCAGTTGCAAGGACTTCAGTGAAATATTCAGTGTGACTCAGTTGTAAGGACTTCAGTGAAATATTCAGTGTGACTCAGTTGTAAGGACTTCAGTGAAATATTCAGTGTGACTCAGTCATAGCTTCAGTGAAATATTCACTGTGACTCAGTTGCAAGGACTTCAGTGAAATATTCACTGTGACTCAGTCATAACTCCAGTGAAATATTCACTGTGACTCAGTTGTAAGGACTTCAGTGAAATATTCAGTGTGACTCAGTTGCAAGGACTTCAGTGAAATATTCAGTGTGACTCAGTTGCAAGGACTTCAGTGAAATATTCAGTTGTGACTCAGTCATAACTCCAGTGAAATATTCACTGTGACTCAGTCATAGCATCAGTGAAATATTCACTGTGACTCAGTTGCAAGGACTTCAGTGAAATATTCAGTGTGACTCAGTTGTAAGAACTTCAGTGAAATATTCACTGTGACTCAGTTGCAAGGACTTCAGTGAAATATTCAGTTGTGACTCAGTCATAACTCCAGTGAAATATTCACTGTGACTCAGTCATAGCTTCAGTGAAATATTCACTGTGACTCAGTTGTAAGGACTTCAGTGAAATATTCACTGTGACTCAGTTGTAAGAACTTCAGTGAAATATTCAGTGTGACTCAGTTGCAAGGACTTCAGTGAAATATTCAGTGTGACTCAGTTGCAAGGACTTCAGTGAAATATTCACTGTGACTCAGTTGCAAGGACTTCAGTGAAATATTCAGTGTGACTCAGTCATAACTCCAGTGAAATATTCACTGTGACTCAGTCATAACTCCAGTGAAATATTCAGTGTGACTCAGTTGCAAGGACTTCAGTGAAATATACAGTGTGACTCAGTTGTAAGGACTTCAGTGAAATATTCAGTGTGACTCAGTTGTAAGGACTTCAGTGAAATATTCAGTGTGACTCAGTTGTAAGGACTTCAGTGAAATATTCACTGTGACTCAGTTGTAAGGACTTCAGTGAAATATTCAGTGTGACTCAGTTGTAAGGACTTCAGTGAAATATTCAGTGTGACTCAGTTGTAAGGACTTCAGTGAAATATTCAGTGTGACTCAGTTGCAAGGACTTCAGTGAAATATTCACTGTGACTCAGTTGCAAGGACTTCAGTGAAATATTCAGTGTGACTCAGTCATAACTCCAGTGAAATATTCACTGTGACTCAGTCATAGCTTCAGTGAAATATTCAGTGTGACTCAGTTGCAAGGACTTCAGTGAAATATTCAGTGTGACTCAGTTGCAAGGACTTCAGTGAAATATTCAGTGTGACTCAGTTGCAAGAACTTCAGTGAAATATTCAGTGTGACTCAGTTGCAAGGACTTCAGTGAAATATTCAGTGTAACTCAGTTGCAAGGACTTCAGTGAAATATTCAGTGTGACTCAGTTGCAAGGACTTCAGTGAAATATTCACTGTGACTCAGTTGCAAGGACTTCAGTGAAATATTCAGTGTGACTCAGTTGTAAGGACTTCAGTGAAATATTCAGTGTGACTCAGTTGTAAGGACTCCAGTGAAATATTCACTGTGACTCAGTTGCAAGGACTTCAGTGAAATATTCAGTGTGACTCAGTCATAACTCCAGTGAAATATTCACTGTGACTCAGTTGCAAGGACTTCAGTGAAATATTCACTGTGACTCAGTTGCAAGGACTTCAGTGAAATATTCACTGTGACTCAGTTGCAAGGACTTCAGTGAAATATTCAGTGTGACTCAGTCATAACTCCAGTGAAATATTCACTGTGACTCAGTCATAACTCCAGTGAAATATTCAGTGTGACTCAGTTGCAAGGACTTCAGTGAAATATTCAGTGTGACTCAGTTGTAAGGACTTCAGTGAAATATTCAGTGTGACTCAGTTGTAAGGACTTCAGTGAAATATTCAGTGTGACTCAGTTGTAAGGACTTCAGTGAAATATTCACTGTGACTCAGTTGTAAGGACTTCAGTGAAATATTCAGTGTGACTCAGTTGTAAGGACTTCAGTGAAATATTCAGTGTGACTCAGTTGTAAGGACTTCAGTGAAATATTCAGTGTGACTCAGTTGCAAGGACTTCAGTGAAATATTCACTGTGACTCAGTTGCAAGGACTTCAGTGAAATATTCAGTGTGACTCAGTCATAACTCCAGTGAAATATTCACTGTGACTCAGTCATAGCTTCAGTGAAATATTCAGTGTGACTCAGTTGCAAGGACTTCAGTGAAATATTCAGTGTGACTCAGTTGTAAGGACTTCAGTGAAATATTCAGTGTGACTCAGTTGCAAGGACTTCAGTGAAATATTCAGTGTGACTCAGTTGCAAGGACTTCAGTGAAATATTCAGTGTGACTCAGTTGCAAGGACTTCAGTGAAATATTCAGTGTGACTCAGTTGCAAGGACTTCAGTGAAATATTCAGTGTGACTCAGTTGCAAGGACTTCAGTGAAATATTCAGTGTGACTCAGTTGCAAGGACTTGAGTGAAATATTCACTGTGACTCAGTTGCAAGGACTTCAGTGAAATATTCAGTGTGACTCAGTTGTAAGGACTTCAGTGAAATATTCAGTGTGACTCAGTTGTAAGGACTCCAGTGAAATATTCACTGTGACTCAGTTGCAAGGACTTCAGTGAAATATTCAGTGTGACTCAGTTGTAAGGACTTCAGTGAAATATTCAGTGTGACTCAGTTGTAAGGACTTCAGTGAAATATTCACTGTGACTCAGTTGTAAGGACTTCAGTGAAATATTCACTGTGACTCAGTTGTAAGGACTTCAGTGAAATATTCAGTGTGACTCAGTTGTAAGGACTTCAGTGAAATATTCAGTGTGACTCAGTTGTAAGGACTTCAGTGAAATATTCAGTGTGACTCAGTTGCAAGGACTTCAGTGAAATATTCACTGTGACTCAGTTGCAAGGACTTCAGTGAAATATTCAGTGTGACTCAGTCATAACTCCAGTGAAATATTCACTGTGACTCAGTCATAACTCCAGTGAAATATTCAGTGTGACTCAGTTGCAAGGACTTCAGTGAAATATTCAGTGTGACTCAGTTGTAAGGACTTCAGTGAAATATTCAGTGTGACTCAGTTGTAAGGACTTCAGTGAAATATTCAGTGTGACTCAGTTGTAAGGACTTCAGTGAAATATTCAGTGTGACTCAGTTGTAAGGACTTCAGTGAAATATTCAGTGTGACTCAGTTGTAAGGACTTCAGTGAAATATTCAGTGTGACTCAGTTGCAAGGACTTCAGTGAAATATTCACTGTGACTCAGTTGCAAGGACTTCAGTGAAATATTCAGTGTGACTCAGTCATAACTCCAGTGAAATATTCACTGTGACTCAGTCATAGCTTCAGTGAAATATTCAGTGTGACTCAGTTGCAAGGACTTCAGTGAAATATTCAGTGTGACTCAGTTGTAAGGACTTCAGTGAAATATTCAGTGTGACTCAGTTGCAAGGACTTCAGTGAAATATTCAGTGTGACTCAGTTGCAAGGACTTCAGTGAAATATTCAGTGTGACTCAGTTGCAAGGACTTCAGTGAAATATTCAGTGTGACTCAGTTGCAAGGACTTCAGTGAAATATTCAGTGTGACTCAGTTGCAAGGACTTCAGTGAAATATTCAGTGTGACTCAGTTGCAAGGACTTCAGTGAAATATTCACTGTGACTCAGTTGCAAGGACTTCAGTGAAATATTCAGTGTGACTCAGTTGTAAGGACTTCAGTGAAATATTCAGTGTGACTCAGTTGTAAGGACTCCAGTGAAATATTCACTGTGACTCAGTTGCAAGGACTTCAGTGAAATATTCAGTGTGACTCAGTCATAACTCCAGTGAAATATTCAGTGTGACTCAGTTGCAAGGACTTCAGTGAAATATTCAGTGTGACTCAGTTGCAAGGACTTCAGTGAAATTTTCACTGTGACTCAGTTGCAAGGACTTCAGTGAAATATTCAGTGTGACTCAGTTGCAAGGACTTCAGTGAAATATTCAGTGTGACTCAGTTGTAAGGACTCCAGTGAAATATTCACTGTGACTCAGTTGCAAGGACTTCAGTGAAATATTCAGTGTAACTCAGTTGTAAGGACTCCAGTGAAATATTCAGTGTGACTCAGTTGTAAGGACTTCAGTGAAATATTCAGTGTGACTCAGTTGTAAGGACTTCAGTGAAATATTCAGTGTGACTCAGTTGCAAGGACTTCAGTGAAATATTCAGTGTGACTCAGTTGCAAGGACTTCAGTGAAATATTCAGTGTGACTCAGTTGCAAGGACTTCAGTGAAATATTCACTGTGACTCAGTCATAACTCCAGTGAAATATTCAGTGTGACTCAGTTGCAAGGACTTCAGTGAAATATTCACTGTGACTCAGTCATAACTCCAGTGAAATATTCAGTGTGACTCAGTTGCAAGGACTTCAGTGAAATATTCAGTGTGACTCAGTTGTAAGGACTTCAGTGAAATATTCACTGTGACTCAGTTGCAAGGACTTCAGTGAAATATTCAGTGTGACTCAGTTGTAAGGACTTCAGTGAAATATTCACTGTGACTCAGTTGCAAGGACTTCAGTGAAATATTCACTGTGACTCAGTTGCAAGGACTTCAGTGAAATATTCAGTGTGACTCAGTCATAACTCCAGTGAAATATTCAGTGTGACTCAGTTGTAAGGACTTCAGTGAAATATTCACTGTGACTCAGTTGCAAGGACTTCAGTGAAATATTCAGTGTGACTCAGTTGTAAGGACTTCAGTGAAATATTCACTGTGACTCAGTTGCAAGGACTTCAGTGAAATATTCAGTGTGACTCAGTCATAACTCCAGTGAAATATTCAGTGTGACTCAGTTGTAAGGACTTCAGTGAAATATTCAGTGTGACTCAGTTGTAAGGACTTCAGTGAAATATTCAGTGTGACTCAGTTGTAAGGACTTCAGTGAAATATTCAGTGTGACTCAGTTGTAAGGACTTCAGTGAAATATTCAGTGTGACTCAGTTGCAAGGACTTCAGTGAAATATTCACTGTGACTCAATTGTAAGGACTTCAGTGAAATATTCAGTGTGACTCAGTTGCAAGGACTTCAGTGAAATATTCAGTGTGACTCAGTTGTAAGGACTTCAGTGAAATATTCACTGTGACTCAGTTGTAAGGACTTCAGTGAAATATTCAGTGTGACTCAGTTGTAAGGACTTCAGTGAAATATTCAGTGTGACTCAGTTGTAAGGACTTCAGTGAAATATTCAGTGTGACTCAGTCGCAAGGACTTCAGTGAAATATTCAGTTCTACAAAATTTCACAAATTTCGCAGACACATGAAATTTATTGAATTTGAAGGAATTTTTTGGGAGTAGCTTGATTGTATTTATTAATAACATCATCCTTTTCTTTTGTTAAATTACCATGGTTACCATAGATGATGAACAAAGAATACCAAGGCACTGTTCAGAAGAAAGCTGTGAGAGAAGATGGTCAGTTTGATGTTGTCGTAGATACCAGTTGTAAACTTTTCAAGTAAGTGAGAATAATCTTTTTTTTTGGCAATAATTAATGTGCATTTATTTTTGAACCAAACTCACAAAATTTGCTTTTTGACAAAAAGTTTTAATCAATATTTTAGCAGAACACGCAACGCTTCTGGTTGAATATAAGTGATAGGTAAAAGCCATTTCTGCAATGTCTTTAATTAAAAGTTGCAACTTTGTTTTTGTTGTCAATTGTTATTGAGAGTATAGCAAGTTTATTATTGACTTTTGTTCAAAATAATAGTGACACTCAAAGTATCAAAATTTTAGACAAAAACTAAAATTAAATTTTTCAAATTTTGTTAGACCTTATTATGTACTTCAATGCACTAGTTATTAGTTGCCAATGACTGGTGAGGTTATTAGTTATTATATGTGCTATAATTTGAGCATTTTATTCTAACAGAGATCTATCAAAGGAAGAATCTGTGTTACTGACGCATGGAGATAGTTTAGATAAAGTCGCTGATGGTTTTCAAGTTGTTGCAAAATCTGGGGATATTATTGCGGGTGAGTAAGAACATATTTGCTGTGGCAGTTCACTATGTTTAATTACCCACCATAGACTCCGGTCAGTTAAAATGACTATTTTGCGATTTTTGCAAATGACGGAGAGAGAAATCTAGGTCAGGGGAAGCCCCATGACCTCAAGATTTTCTCCTTATGTCACAAACCAGATGACTGAGGTAATAAGGCGACGCCATATCAGCTACCAAGTCAGTCTAGTTTTTCTCCGCTTCTGAGTGTGGTGTCTGATAAAAACGGTGCAATCAGTCACAGAGAACCCTCTGCCTACAGAGGTAATTTTGTTTTTGTATATGCATAGATAAATGAGATTTCACTTAGTACTTGTTCAGACTTTGTCTGAAAAAAAATCTGTTTTTTCTTGTATCATAATTTACCATGTGTGGTTTGTGTGGGCAATGTAATTGTAAATATCCAAAATGATCATATTTCAGTTTTGTCAAAGTTTGGCTTATCTGTAGTGAATTGAAAGGCAAAATGTGTGTCTGTTTGTCATCTTCATAAGCATTTTAGCTCCGCTATCATTGCAGATGACCCAGTGGAGCTGTTGGTATGGGGGTCTCTCCGGCACCGTCCATCCTGTGTAAATTTTTTCCTTTAAACAACTTCTTCAAAAGTACTTGACCAATTACATTCATATTTGTACCAAAGGTACTTGGGGTGGTCCTCTGTCAGTTTCTTAAATCTGTGTCAAAATATGGAAATTTGGATTTTTAGTGAATATTTTTGTCATTTTTGGTAAAAAATGTTATTTTCGACAACTAGTCCGAAACCGTAAGTCCAAATGCTTTCATATTTCCAGCAATGATATGTGGGGTGGTCCTCTGTCAGATTTGTTAAATTTGTATCAAAATATGGAAATTTGGATTTTTAGTGAATATTTTTGTCATTTTTGGTAAAAAAAATTATTTTTGACAACTAGTCAAAACCGTAAGTCCAAATGCTTTCATGCCACTTTACTGATTCTTGTTCCATGATAATGAAGACAGCGGAGCTATTTCGACCGTCAGGTCGCTTGTCTTGTGGATATGTTATAACTCCAATAATTTCACTATTTGCAGCTATTGCCAATGAAAAAAAAAATCTTTACGGAGTTCAGTTTCATCCTGAAGTGGATCTCACAGAAAATGGACAAAAGATGATTAGGAACTTCCTATATAACATTGTTGGTTGTACTGGCACATATACTATGGATAGTAGAGAAAATAAATGTATTGATGAAATAAGGAGTGTTGTTGGTGATCACAAAGTTTTAGTAAGTACCTACATATAGTCCTGATTACTGTGAAATACTAATATTTTTGCTTGGAATTAATTTTCGCTATTTTCGCTGAAGGAATGATTCAGTGAAATTAAAGTCCAGTGAATATACCTATTTTTCTATATTTTATATTCAACTTGTCAAAAATAAAGTGAAATTAACTTCCATGCAGAACACCCAAAAAGTCTTTTCAGCGAAAATTAAATCCAGCTAAAATAAAGTATTTTACAGTAACCTTTTCACCACCAGTTGCCTCTTTTCATCACAAATTCACAAAATGGTCCCTCTTATAGTCTGCTTTATCTTTCAGAAGATTGGGACAAAAATAGCAAACAATTTTGAGTAAAAACTGAAAATTGACTCAAATTTTGTCTGTTGACTCCAAAATTGGGGTTTATATGATGTAATTAAGAAACAAGTGCAGAAAAATTTGAGCGAGAAAGTCTGGTGGTGAAAAGGTTATAGGTCAAATAGACTCTGGTAGTCCATAACAACTTTTGTTGTGTTTTGGTTTCTGTTTGACGTCTCATACAGTGTATATCTCTTGATCAATTTTGTTCAAAGTTCATACAAAACAACTCTACTTCAAATGCTTTCAGCAATGAAATATTCCCCTGTCACTGTAAATTCGATAACCTTGGCAATTCATCATGGGTAAAAGGCTAGGTATATGGAGGGAAAATGTCTGTCCTTGTTGTTATTGTCATAGTTGTCAACAGTTTTTATCAAATTTCTTTCAAACTTGGATAAAATATTAAAGTACGGTGAATGCGTTAATTATTCACTGGGTTTTAATTACGCTATTTTCGCTGATAAGTAAAATTCGCTAAATTAAATCAACATGAACATGTAAAATAACAGTAAAACTCTAGGTTTCTTTGACAAATTTGTGAAATTAAAACCCAGTGAATAATTAACGCATTCACCGTACTTTAATATTGCTCAAAACAACAAAATAGTGTAAATTAAATGGTTTTACAGTAGTTTGGGATTTTGTTTGATTATGGTACATGTTTTCTGTATATTTTCCAAGTTATTTTTTAAAGTTCACTTAAAATTTTTTTCTTGTTGTGTTTACAATAAATCGGGTCCTACTATTTAACGCCCGGACACGCGAGGGAGTGTCCGGGCACGCGCGGAGGCGAACAGGGGGGAATACCTAACGCGCGGGGCAGCAGCAGCAATCCTTGTACTGTATAATATTCGTTTATGCTCAAAATTTGAACCGGAGTGGCGAATTCGAGCAGCTATCCACACTTTTTATGATCGACGCCCGGGCATTCCGGCGAGTCGAGTCCGCCATGTTGTTTACTAATTTTGGTTAGCGTTTAACAATAGGACAATACCATTCGATCCATGGGGGTGACAGTCCTACGAATGTGCCGACATTGTCGAAGGACAAGGACAGGAAAAGTTTGTGCAAGTGTGGCGAGACTCCCGTAGTTACGCGGAAATTATTTACCTCATGTGAAAAAAAGCATGTTTCTCATTGTTGTGCTATATTGTATCGTATCATGGATCTAGGTAGTCCTGTGTACAGTCTATGGAGGTACGCCGGGCTGTGGTGGGGTCGTCTATCAACCAAACGCGCTCCCGTACACAGTACACTGTATTCAGGGCTAGCATCCAAGAGCTTCGTGGTTGTGTTATAGTGTTACAATGTGAAAACAGACAACCACTCAGCCATAATACGTATCGAGACCAAACATAATTTGTCGATAATCAAGTGTGGCAAGGAAAAGTGAGATTGTCGCAAAATGTAACAAATCGTTTTCAAAACAGTGCCGCTAATAAAGTCTCGCTTTGTTTGCGCCCACTGTAAAACATGTATAGGTAACAAACCGCCCTTTTAGAAAATATTTTTATTAAAAATAAGTACAAGTCAACTAAAACGAAAATTAAAACATGTATAGTAAATATACAGACACCCCGCCCTTGTGGAAAATATTTTTATTCGAAATTATTCAAAGTACAAGTCAACTAAAACGAAAATTAAAACATGTATAGTAAATAGACAGACATCCCGCCGTAATGCAGTATCAGAACTCCAAGTTAAAATATTAAAGGGGCACCTTCCAGTTAAGATTAATTTCACAACAAATTTACTTTCTGGATTAAAATAACAATGGATAACAAAAGATAGATTAACATTGTAAACAACATAAACAATAGTGTCCCATGATTCTTTGGTGCAATCCATGTGATTGAGCGGTTCCCCTTTAATGGGGAAGTACAATTGCGCATGCCTCCCATTAGTTCCAAAGAACGGCATTATCACGTCGGTATGTTCAATGGTCCACACTGAATACAATGGCATAACACTAATAGTTTTGAAAAAATACTTTAACACGTCGGCAAGTTCAATCGTTCATACCTAAGACAATGGCGTAACTCTGTAATAGTTCTGAAAAAAAAAACATTAACATGTCGGCAAGTTCAATCGTCCACACCGAAGACAATGTCATAACTCTGTAATAGTTCTGAAAAGAAGGTGTTATCATGTCGGCAAGTTAAATTGTTCAAACTAAAAGCAACGTCATACACTGATTTAAAAAAAAAAAAAAACGTCGATAGCACACGGGTTTGGAAAAGATCGATCACGGGGCGTGTATACAGAAAACTACTGATATGTAGCTCGCCAACTGGGCTTGGGATCTCTCCATCGCGTCAAGTGGTCATTCATTCGCAAACGTGAATTCGTACAGCGGGCGATGAACTAAACTTGACCTTTCGATGTGTCGCTTCCAAGGCGTTGTGATACTCTCTTTATTACTACCTATATTTAATAAAAGTGGGAACGTCATTCAGTTTCATTGTTAACGGCAGGTTACAATAGCGCACCGGAAGCATGTCTGCGAATAGAGGTCATAGCCGTCGCATCGCGATTTTATAGTAGCTCACATACCGGACTCACACCCTGCTCGGGGATCATGTGGTCCGTGTTACGAGCCCGGCCGTTACAAATTGGTCTGGGATCAGCTTGTAAATAATCTACTGTAACTATACACTGTACAAACAAACTACAAGAGATTCCATAAAATAGAAATACAAGGTGGCGTTTATCACGCCATTAATTTATTCAAGACCTTTTGTTACCTGTTATAGCTCCAAACAGAAACAACAAATGCTTTGTCTCTCGACGCAACTCGCCCTGGTTATGTAAATGTTTTCCCTTACCATCAGGCTCCAAGCCGGAACAAATGACAACCTTTTTTTTCTGAATTACACAAGTTCATCATATTTGGTATGTCATGTTTATTTGAAAAAAAAAAACGTGCCTTGCTTGGGTTGAACCACGGTTACTAAAAAATAGTGACCGTGGTTGAACCATGGAGGTAGAATACCTCCATGGTTGAACTGAATTAGGGACAGTGTATGTTCCCCTCTTTGTTGTAGTTGTACAATAGAGTGTCAATCACAGCTGAATACGTGTCGCGGCGTCAACCTTTGAAATATGTGGACGAAACGTAACATATTCCGTACGCTATACTGTGCACGAGATTGACCAAACTCCGTGTTTTCGACAAGAGGTATAAACCAGGTTTACCGTAAACTGCGTGTACAATAAGAAATTTACCGCATGCTGTAAGAGTGGGGACAGGGGGTGGGTGACTGGTACAGGAAATAAAAAAGGCATCTTAAGTTTTTACAGGAAGTTACCATTTACAGTAAAAAAATCGATTTTTACACTTAAAGATATATTTGATATTTTGTGTTTAAGAATCTATATTGAAAGCTCAATGTGGAAAATGCTTTATACACTTACAAAATATACGATCTTTGTACAAATCATGGATGAATAAAACGGTTGATTACATTTTAAATCTTGTCCATGGCTACGAATATACGTTTTTTATTTGTTTGAATTACATTACAAAGTATAAAAACATTGGACGAAAATATCCCCTCTATACCGTACACGAGATTTACCGAACTCTGTACCGTTCACGATATTTACCGTATACAAACTTGCACTGCAACAGGAAACACAAAGACGTTACGATATTCTTAGGATACCGACTTCATTGCAAGTGTACGTAGCATTGTCACCTGCATACAATACTGTGTTTACGGGGACACATAACAATGAGAAAACAACATGAGGTGAATAATTTCTGCGTAACAGACGTCTTACATGGTCATTTTTAAATGAATCTTACTAAACAATACTACGGGAGTCTCGCCACACTTGCACAAACTTGTCCTGTCCTTGTCCTTCGACAATGTCGTCACATTTGTAGGACTGTCACCCCCATGGATCGAATGGTATTGTCCTATTGTTAAACGCTAATCAAAATTAGTAAACAACATGGCAGACTCGACTCGCAGGAATGCCCGGGCGTCGATCATAAAAAGTGTGGATAGCTGCTCGAATTCGCCACTCCGGTTCAAATTTTGAGCATAAACGAATATTATACAGTACAAGGATTGATGCCGCTGCCCCGCGCGTTAGGTATTCCCCCCTGTTCACCTCCGCGCGTGCCCGGACACTCCCTCGCGTGTTCGGGCGTTAAATAGTAGGACTGAATAAATCAAATAATTTTTGTCTGGTCATCTTCAAATTTTGGGAACTCATCAGTCACAATGAAATGTCAACCAGTTTCAATTTTGGTATAACTAGAAAGTGTAAATTCTAAGATATGGTGTAAATTTTGACTGAAATAAAACATTTTTAGATGTAGTCTGCAGAATAAAAATGTTTGTATAATGCTGAGAACCAGATGTTAGTGATAAGCTCTCAAAGATCTCTAAATTAGATAAGTGTGGTAAACTCTCATGGTTATGAGTATAAATCAAAAAAAGTGACAAGTGTAGGGTTTCCCGCTAGGCTAGTATTTTATTTTGCCTAAATATATTAATACACTATTATTTAGGAATTTTTTTTACAATTCGTGCTATATTATTTTATAAGGCACATTGATATTAATACAGTATATGTAGTATTAGTTGAGGAAAACATTGGTTTAGTATTTTTTACAGATCTCATGTTTTGTTTTCAGGCGTTAGTGAGTGGAGGTGTTGATTCCACTGTCTGTGCAGCATTATTACACAAAGCATTAGACAATTCACAAGTCATAGCCGTTCATATCGATAATGGTTTCATGCGAAAGAATGAAAGCCAATCTGTAGCTGAGTCGCTAAGTGAACTCGGACTGAAACTTAAAGGTGAGTCGGTGATAAGGTGTAACCTGAAATGTACATCTTGGTATTACATTGGCTTATAACTACTGTTATACCTCGCTTCTGTATAGCTTCCTTGTCGAGTTGCTGCCCCATTGTTGTCATAGAATCCCTCTCTCCATTATTATCATTTTAAGTTGGAATTGTTCTTTTGCTTTTAGTTGTAAATGCTTCCCACACATTTTACAATGCAACAACTTCGGTGCCGACGGATGAGAAGGACCCATCATCACGTAAACGTATAACAAAGACACTGAATACCACGTCACATCCAGAGGAGAAAAGAAAAATTATCGGAGATGCGTTTATGAAAATTGCCGATGACATTTGTGCAGATATGAACCTGAAACCTGAGGATGTTATTTTAGCCCAAGGTAGGGACGCTGACAGTTTCTATGACAACCACCACTGAATAGTTGTGCTAAATGTTATGGTTTGTTTGAAAGACATAACATACTGACTGACTTGAGTTACTCAACCTGTGGTGGCAATCTATTTGGGCTTCTAAGCTATTATCCTGTAAATGCATTTATTTTTTTCACTGGATATTAATTTCACTGCAGACTAAAATATTCAAAATCAAATTCACATGAATGTGTACAATCTCATTATACTTTATTTTAGCTACAATTAATATCTGCAGAAAAGACATTTTGGGTGTTTTGTATAGAGTTTATTTTCAATTTTTATTAATTAGTTGAATGCAAAATATAGAACAAAAAAGTCTATTCTCTGGATTTTATTTTCACTGAATCATCCCTTCAGTGAAAACAGCGAAAATAAAGTATTTTACAGTAGTTCATTAAATTCAAGAATTTTTGAAATTCACTGAATATGCTGAGAATATCAAAATGATGAAACTAAATATACTTAGTGAAGTTTTTGTAGTTTAACAATGTTTATAATACACAAGTACAACCAGAAAATAAATCGCCAAAACTCTTGAGTCTCTTTAAACCAAACGTCTTACATAAATCTCAATGTTTGAAGTTTAATTACCTGGTATTCATCTTTTAGGTACGCTACGACCTGATTTGATTGAGAGTGCATCCAAACTTGTCAGCGGTAAAGCGGACGCCATTAAAACCCACCACAATGATACCGAACTAGTACGGCAGTTACGAGCACAAGGAAGAGTAGTTGAACCGCTAAAAGATTTCCATAAAGACGAAGTTCGAGTTCTTGGAAAAGATTTAGGTCTTCCAGTAGAGCTTGTACAGAGGCATCCATTTCCAGGTTGGTATTTCCATTGTACTGAGGCATCCATTTCCAGGTTGGTATTTCCATTGTACTGACGTTTTGAGTACATTACTGCCCAATGCTAAATCTTATATTGTGTAAGATGTGGTACTTAATTCTCATGGGCAGACATCCGGTATTTTCACCGCCTAGTGACCATCATGGTGAAAACAAAGGCTGAAAACTTTCAGAAAACGGTACTTTGGGATGGTTGTTGACACTCCCCTGAACAGTGTAACAAGATTAGCCCTACGTGTGTAACATATATAAATTTGGTTGTCCATGACTACTTCAGAGTTGATTTTGTGCTGTTTTCTCGAATTTAACAACTCTTCGACCGGCGTTCCACACCAGCTCACGCATAGCCCAAAGAAATACATGGTACAGTGATGCACGTCATAGCAACGTGGAACGTTATGTGATGTAGCTCCTTCCTTGAGGACAGCGTTTCCATACTGATATTTAGATCAGTGCCCTGTGTTGTGTTATAGCCCCCTCTACTGGTAACTTAAGGAGATTTCTATGTGTATTTTACTCCAGTGCTGTCAATTATATCACATTAATTTGTTTTCACACAATTCTGCATATACGTGTTGAGCAAATAAATGCATTGTTTTGAAATGTCTATTTATTACAGGTCCTGGTCTTGCTATTCGGGTGATATGTGCCGAAGAACCATTTATTTGCAGAGAATTTGCAAAAACGAATACTCTTATTCGAATGATAGTTGACTACAGTAATGCAGTTCAAAAGGTAAAATGAATTTCCAGTATCAGGGACTATGTAGGAACTGTAAACTGTTAAATTTAACTACTGTCTAAAACTGTAGTGGTTGTTGATTGACCCAAGTTTTAATCTTACCTGGGGTTGAACATTAAATAAAAAATTGTCTGAAAATTCATCTCTGGTGAAATGAGTTGTTTACAGTAATTAATTACATCATGTTATAGGACACATTGCATTTATCAGTTTGTCCTCAAAAATTAGTGTCCAGTGTTCTCCCCAGGCCTCTGAAGCAACACGGTACCGTGACGCTTGGACACTCGGTCGTGATGCTTGCCCTTTGTCCGTGACGCTTAGTCACTCGCCCGTGATGCTTATGTTTTTGTTTACAAGTGTCAGTCTCGTCTTGCACATATTTAAAACAATAACATGTATTGATTGATTTAGGTAATCCCGCTTTTGTTAGCCATACAAAGACAGTGATAAAAACGGAAGTCTGCAATATGTTGCGAAGTCTTTCAAAGGTGCAGAGCCTCCATATAAAAAAAAAAATTAACTAGAGTAGCAATAATTTGCCCATTGCACGCAACGGCAACAATGTGACAAAACAAGTCACGGCGTACGTCGGGAAGATCAACCCTATTTTTGCTGCACTCTGATATGTTATCACTCAATCACCGGTGACATTAATTACCCCAAAATTAAAAAAACAAACAAGTGAAATTATGTCGCATTGGAAAGAAAAGTATGAATAATTCAACAGCAGATGAGACGGGTTGAGAAAAAACAAACTGACCTCTGGAAATACCCCATTCATAGGGTGCCTTAGTACAGAAAAACGCCGCCCTAAGGCGACGTTGCAACATTGTGACCGGTGCATGCTGGGTTACCAGGGGTTCTGACCGAGGTAACAAAGATGGCGGCGTAGAATGCATGATTTTCCGCGATGTTTAAAAACAACATCTTGTTGGCAATTTTGATGTAATGCCTATGATAATCGTCAATGAATCGTTTTAATAAACAATTTGTGTATTTCACACCAAAAAGTCAGATACCGATGATCGCAATAGCAGCAGTGAATACCCGTCCAACGCAATGCCGCCAGCTGACAATGTTACGGTGATCGTAGCCTTGTACTCACAAGGTATATTGCAATGAAAAATCGCCGAACTGCCATTGTAGAATTTTTTTTTAATTATTGATTTATTAATTTCAACATATTTCGATATCTTGCCGACTTTATAAATTTAACCAAAAAATGTATTCCCCGACGTTTATATGAACCGACATTGACATGGGCACTAAAACTTATACACAACGATGAACCAGTTACATCCATGGATAACAGTATATTCACTGACTGGCAATAACACAAGTTTTTCAATTTTTTTTCCTTTTTATGATGTTCCATTTCAAACTTTATTTGACTTGATACAAAAACATAAAATACAATGCAGTAAAATGATATAAAATTTATCAGATATAAAAAATATCTTGTCTTTAATTAATTGTAGATTGACAATATTTGTTGGGAAAAACTGATTACTATGCAAATAAAAATTATGCAAATTAGATGCATTGTTATGCAAATTGGCCGTGATGCTTGACATGAAGTCTGGGGAGAACACTGGTGTCCTACATAAATAGTGTAATTAGAATATTAATATCCTCCAGCATATAGTGTTAGTGGCGGTATACTTGTAGTGGTTACCAGCATCTGAACAAAATATCGGGAGCACTCTTTCAGATACTCACATTTATATGTGGTATATTGAAGATATTGTTTACTAGATCTGATCAATTTAATAATTAGATACGACTATTTCCTCATTAAAAATGCTAACTCTCTGATCTGGAACACGATTACAGATACATATTCAACCAGTGCGTTACTTAATAATATAATTCATTATCCACCGTTGTGATATAGTGGCTACCAATGTCCATGAGTTGTAACTTAAGAAAGGAAAGGCCTGTGAAAATACAAATAAGATAATTGGCCGTAATACAATACTACATGCAGTTATTTTCTTTCACAGCCTAGTGCCTTACTCAGTAGACTGCACAGTAGTACGACAGAAACAGAACAACGTATGCTGATGGATATCGGCAGTACTGATGAGCTGTCGGCAACGTTACTACCAATAAAAACAGTAGGAGTACAAGTAAGATGATCAGAATTTTTACAACATGCTTAAAAAAAAAAGTTAATTATTTTCTTTTTGGTCCTTGCCATTAATACATGTACATAGAAATTGAATCTACTTTTATGGGACCTTATAACAACACTAACAGGTTGATGTTTTACATGTTTTCTAGGGAGATTGCCGTTCTTATAGTTATGTTGTTGGTTTATCTAGTGAAAAGTCACCTAACTGGCCTAATTTAATTAAACTGGCTAAAATTATACCTCGTATATGTCACAATGTGAATCGGTGAGTGGAGCATTCAATAACTTTACATTTTTTGTATATTAAAATTTACTGTAATACATTTGGAGTGAACTGGGGTGTTAACTGGGACTTCCTAAAATACTGAAAGTTTACATATTACTGGCATTGGAGTCTCCATGGATACTCAAAGATTGTTAATGTCTATTGTTTAAACAAATACCAGTAGGTGATGAGTTAAATCAAGTGCAACACCACCACCTAAATTCTAAAAGTTGTTTCATGTAGTGAGCATTTCTACTACTCGATAATAAAATGATTGAATTGTCTTCCTATTTGTAGAGTTGCTTTTATATTTGGGGATGCGGTGAAAGAAACGATAAATGATGTCACTCCCACCTATCTTACAACTGGTGTGCTCAGTCAACTTAGGCAGGCTGATTACCTGGCACATAAGGTACTCACAAAAAAAGGTAAGGGTGTCAACAACAGGTGTGCTCAGTCTTCCTTGGCTAGCACTTTATTTTGCATATGAAATAAAATGTTTGGTCTGCTTTTTCTTAGTCACTTAAAAAGCTATGTTTTCAGACTCCTTAACTTTGTTTTTCAATTTAATTTACAGGTTACAGCAGAAAAATAAGTCAGATGCCTGTTATTTTAATACCATTACATTTTGGACGTGATCCATTACTACGACAACCATCCTGCCAAAGATCAGTTGTTATTAGGACGTTTATTACTGCAGACTTTATGACTGGTGTCCCTGCAGTACCCGGGAATCAACTGCCAGAAGAGGTAATGTTACTGTCTCTTGGTGTTGTCTCTTTGGTCAGCTAGGATATTATTAGAAAAAAAATATTGGCCAATTTTTTTAGTTCCTGTTTGGACTAAGCCAGAAAATGAAGACTTGTGGGTGTGCGTGCATCCTGACACGCATCTCAGACATTCCTAGACTGATTCTCTTCAATTTTCACACATAGCTAGTACTTTATCTTAGACAAATGAACATGCATTGATTTTGTGATTTTATCAAAGATGGCCGACTGCTGGCCATTTTTGGTCTGGAAATGAGACTGGCATCCATTTTGTAATTTGGTGGCCATTTTGTTTCATGTTTTGCATATCTGGAGTTAGACTGTCGACAATCGGTCGTATCTAATCTTAATCTAGTACAGTCAAACCTGTGTTAACGACCACCTGTGCAGAGCGGCCACCTGCTCATAGCGACCACCTCAGTACAGTCCCTTCACAATTTACACGTTAAAGACACTGGATATAGCGACCACCTGTCCAACGCGACCAGACAATAGCAAAAAGACAATAGCTACTTGCGAATTGCTAACAGGAAAGTGGCCATATGTTACGTTCAGATTACCGAGTACGCAATCTGTAGACAGGGGTGACAATCGCAACTTGGATTGTGAAGTTGCGAAAAAGTAAAAAAAAACAAAAAAAAAAACAGTTGAATATCATCTGAATGTAACGTCTGGATACTGGAAAGATTTTAACAACAAATTAAAACAGTTTCATTCAAAGTTGGAAATGAAAAACTAGCTTGTTTCCGATCGGTACTACCCCGGTATACTATCGATCCCCAGCCGGCCAGCGGCACTTCTGTGGACTGTCTCGCACATGAAGAGCACATTCCCCCTGTCCCGAAAACAAGAAAAATGAACCAGTTTAATTAAATGAGAGATGTTTTATTTACCCTGTCGACATGAAATACCCGAACAAAATAATAAAACATTCGCTATTTCGTTCTCATCGCGGGATTGCAAAATCCGACCTATTTTGGCCGCCATGTTGTTTGTTGTTGATCGTTATAAATTATGCTAATGAAGCTAGCGCATGGGCAAAACTGAGGGGTCATCTCGGGGTTATTCTCAACGAAAAATGATTTCTATTTTGATCCTCTTTTTTTATAAACGGTAATATCAATAATTCGAGAAAAAATCATTTCGTTTGGGCAGTTTTGATGCGTCGATGCTTACAACAAATAACTGTAAAATTGCGTGTACGATCATCGTGTTTCATTTCCGGTTCGTTTGACTTTCTGTTTCAACGCCAAGAGTTGGAGCAATCGTTACGATATGCTTCTTCATTTTTAATGCTTGTTTGTTTGTTTTTTCAAACACGGCAACTTTGCCTGTGCATTTTGTCACAGTGTACAATCGACAATACTAACGATGGGACTGATTACCGCCTGTGATGGGCTGGGGAATAAGACTGCATGGCGAGAGTGTGAAAGTCCGAGCTGAAACACCAATGCGGCCGATCGTTGACAATCGTTCTTATGCATTAAATACACCAATGAATCCATGGGCAGAATCACTTGGTTTCAGTGAATTTACATGATATAATTTGTAGTAAAAAAGTAAAGCTGTGTAATTATCCAGATGAAAATGAGTGACTTATTAAAAAGACCAATTCATTGTAGGTTTGTTTTGCTGATGATCTCCCTTAAAATTCCCACCCTAATTAATATTCATGATTACATGAATAAATTAGGCCACCTCCATATAAAGACCACCTGTCTATAAAGGACAGTTTGGCTCAGTCCACTGACTGTCCTTTATAGACAGGTTTGACTGTATTATTAATAAATATTATGTATAAAAGTAATAGGCGTGAATGAATTGCTAACGCCGGGACAAGGAGTATGGAGTGCTGTTAGGCACGACCGACTGTCCTGTTCTGCAATTCACTGGTAAGATTTCTTATCAGTTCCGGGTACTTTCATATGCAAATGAATAGTCGCGCAGATGTCTATCATTTTATTGTGGCCAATTGTGAAATGGGTCAGGGATGGCTGACTACTAGGATCGGCCACGACTTACGCGAAGTTTGTTTTGACTGTACTGTGCTGGAACGTTAAAACTACCATGATATTTCTTGCAAAGAATACCAGCAAGACGCTATCGCAAACTACACAGAGGGGAGAGATGTGTTTGTCATTAGACCCAAGGACTGTCAACAGTCTAATCTGGAGTCATTTCTGAAATATTCTTTGATGACTGTTCTCAAATAATTGGCATTAGTATGTCAACATTTTTATTAACTAGAAAGTTTTTGACCACATTGTGGCCATTTTAAATTGAAAATAGTTAAAAATCAAAATTTTGACAGCATTGTCAAATCTTGCATGCTGATTGAACATGATATTGAACATGCTTTTACTTTCTTTGTTTTTTTTCGTTCCGATTTAAAGTGATCAATTGTTGTCCATTTTAATATTTTTTAATATTTTGGACATGCCTGAAGGAACAGTTCAACCTTTGTACTTGTGTATCATAACATATATATGCCCTTACAGTAATTTTGTCATCCAATCAAAGATTCCTACTTCGTCTCACACATGTGTAATTTTCAAACTAATTGAAGGTCTGAAACAAGGGCTGTGCTATTATGCATGGCTTGTTTTTTCCTGAATTTCACCACAGCACAGCGCCCTCTGTTGTCAAATTGATGAAACTTTAAAATTTGTGCTTCATCAAATATTTTAGCCCAAAAAACAATCGCCTGTTTTTTGAAACACAATTTGGCCAGAAACATTTTTTGAAAGTCTAACACTGACCTTTCTATAAAAAAAAATACAGTATTTGGAGGAAAACTTGTCTTTTGTGTTTTCATTTGTCATAGTGAATTATCATTATATTTTGTGTAGGTTATTAATGAAATGGTGTCTCAAGTGAAAACTGTGCCCGGGATTTCTCGTGTTCTGTACGATATGACGGCGAAACCACCAGGTACCACGGAATGGGAATAAAAACAGATCTGAAATATACTCATAGAGGTGCAAGCTGATTTTAAAGACAATAGAATTTTATATGAAAGAGTGAAATTTTATTATAGAGTTGAACTGAGTCACCCCTCTCCATATGTTAGTGGTTCAACCCATTTGTGAGTTCCCTTCTTTGATTTACCGAAAGTTTGATGTTCTTTTTGTTTTGTCTTTGTATTTCATGCTCCTGAAGAAAGGTGCTGCAAAAACAAAGAAAAATTGGGGAGGGTGGCACTTGTATGGAATAGCCATTTGATGTTGGCTCTTCCATGTATCATTCTGTCTGTGAGTTTAGTGTTGAATTTAAAAGTTTTTTTCTTTTAAATGCCAAAGTAAATTATTGTTGCTTTTAACAAAAACCGGATGTTTTTCATATTTTTTTTGAAAATTCTGATCAGGACCTACTAAATATTTCATTTGGTGCAAAATTAATAATGAAATTTTAGAAAAATGTTTGCTGTGAAAAATAATGGCTTTCAAAGGTAACACGAAATACTTCATTTACAAGACTTGTAAGTTTAATTTTGAAAGTTTCTAAAAAATTATTTATTTTGTGTTGTGTGTACGTATAAAGTAATTTCTTTTTTTTCCATTTTTTGACTCCCATGTGTGCACAATGGAAGTCTTTGTGGTTAGACCGTCTGTGTGTATGTCGTAGTGTATTGTGTGTTCCACTGATATCTCAGAAACTAATCATCAAACTTCATAGATATTCTTGAACAATGCGCAAGAATATTAATTAGCTAAATTCAGCTTTCCCAATGATATCTGCATTTCAATAAAACTTGTCACATAGATGCCCAAGGACAAAGCACAGATGTGATTATCTTTATGCTTAAATTGGTTACATGTTAATTACCTAATTTGCATAATAATTATTTTTCAGCTTTCCCGCTATTATCTCAAAGGCTAATTTTTGCATTTCAATGAAACTTGGTACGTATATATTCTGTGACAATGCACAGAATTTACTAATTTTTGGTTAAAATTCCTGTACATATTAATTACCTAATTTGCATAATAATTACCCAAATTTCCAATGATATTTCAAGAACCACTCAGCAGATTCAACAGAACTTGAACATAGGTGCTTTTGACTGAGCCATATACGTGTTATTACCTTGTGTGTATAAATTTAATCCGTAGGTTTTCCGCAGATATCTTCAAATATCTTGATCATACCCCTCATCAAATTGCAACGAGGCTTGATACATAGTTGCTTTTGGATAATCCACAGCTTTGATCACTTTAGGGTTGAAACCATGCATATTAATTACCTACTTTGTATAAATAGTCATGTGACCTCATTAATATGCATAACTGTAATATCCTAAATACTATTGTGAATGGGGACATGCAACTAGTACTACTAGCATAATTGTGTTGTCGGACAGGATATATGACCAAATATCAAGTTGTCATATCTAGTCATGATTTCATTAAATATTTATAATTGTCATACCATAGTCATTTGAAAACCACCCCTGCTCAGTATTTACATTTATATTTTTAAATGCCGTATTTGTTCTATTAAAAGCACTTGAATGTGAATGACAAAGACAAGTCAAAGTGAAACAGTCTTCAACGGTTTTGTATGCACCAAATACAATTTTTGCTTTTAATGTGTATTGGAGTGCCTCTATGGTAGTATAGTAAATACTGTATTCTCTAATACCTTCAGCACGTGGGAGTTCTTTCTAAGCTTTCTTTGATTTGTTCATTAGGCCAGACTTTTTTTATTCCTTGTTTCGCGAGTTTTTATAAGGCAATTTTTTTGAGGAGGGCGAAAATAAAATAAAATTAATTCTTTTTTTCCATTAGATTTGTGTGATTCTCATTTTCGGCTCCTGTTCATTCGACGGGTTCGCGAAACAAGGGATAATAAAAGTCTGGCCTTATATCATTTAAAATTATAGTGTATTTTAGTTGACACATTCTCATCATGAAAACAAATGTTTGCAGTAAAATTTCACACAAATGTTTGCAGTAACATTTCACACAAATTTAGAATCAGGAAATGTTCCTGGAAGATCTGTATGGGACGGTTGTATGTCGTTATGCAAAATGCTTGGCTGCTGGATTCTGTTGCTGACTCGATCTGTGAGAGGGGTGTAATACACATTTTGCACTCAAACCAAACTCAAGTTCAAGGAGGGAGCAGGATAAACAATAATACATGATGCTATGTTCTAAATGTTTCACGAATTACCATTTATTCTGACCAATGATACACGCATTGTATTTCTAACACTAAAAGCATACCTCCAATACAATCCTATGAAAACTTAATGCCACATGTTTTGCCAGTATTGAAATACTGACAGTATTTCTTTTTAGAATACTTTATTTTAGCTGGAATTAATTTTAGGCTGAAAAGACTTTTGGGTTATTTGTTAGGGATTTATTTTCACTGAATCATTCCTTCAGTGAAAATTAATTCCAAGCAAAAATAAAGTATTCTACAGTAATCAAATTTGCGCATCTCCAATACAGGCACATGTAAACTAAACAATAAATGTATTGAAATTTACTTTATGGCATGTGTACTTTCATTAGAGATTTGTGTGAGCGAAACAGTATACCATATTTGTTTTATTATTGGTGGTAGCACAATGTGATTTTGTGCCTTACAGGTGTTGTTTCTATGGAGAAAATAAGTCACATTGTAATAATTCATTATACAACACATGCAATTTTGTTTTTTCGCTTTTATTTGATATGCACTTCTAATAGAGCGATTACGATCGTTGTTATGTTGTGGTTTTCTAAAAGTACAGACTGGCACTTTATTCATAGCACTGCAGAATTGATTTGTTTCATTGTATTACCTTTTTGCAACTTTTAAAAATGGTGTCACATTCTTTACCATTCATTTTAAGCTGTCCTGGAGCAAACTATAATTCAATTTAGGGGAGCCTTCTCTGTTTATTTTCCAAAATAATAGTATTGAATCTAAAATAACATCTGATTGGCTGATAAAGTGCAGTATACCACATTTCAACCAATGAGTTACAAACTTATAAAATACAAGTGTAGCAGTACATACTGTATACAAAATCATGATCATTGTATTAGTAGAAGTCTATCTTTATCTTCTAAACAAGAATCTTTCCCTGTCTGATAATAATTTGAATAGTTCTTGTGCATGACCCATAAAGGTCACATTCTGGCTCTTTCTGGATGTATTGTACAGAAATTTTGCTTCAATGATTATTTTCCTAAAGATGCAATATGGAAGAGAATATGCAATTTTTAACATTGTTTGATATTGTATGTTGATGAATGCATTTGATTTATTGTGACCATGAAAACTTGATTATTGGAGCTCACATCTGAGTTTTGAGTGGAACGACATTCTCACATGCGTATGTGCACTGGTTTTAGTTTGTATAATAAAACCCAGGGTCCACCATAGCATTGGGAAAATCCTTTGAAAGTTTTTGGATTTTTTGAGGTCTGTAAAGTCTATGAGTTGTCTTTAAATTACAGGAAAAATAAAAAAAAATTAAAAAGTCTTTAAATTCCTTCATAGTTATTACCCGGTATTTCAATTTAGAAAGGCCACTTTTCTCAGCATACTTTTTTATAAAGTGTTTTCTACCCCAGTTTTGACAAGTGTCGGCAGTGATGGCTAACCCTGCACCCAAATTAAGGGTCAAAATGTCTTTGGGGGGGGGTGCAAGAAAGTTTGGAAAAAGGTATTGAAATGTCTTAGAAATAATTTGGCTCTTGATGCTATGGACCCTGTGACTGCACATGCTTGTTTATAGTGGTTTCGATTTTTCATCTAATGAACACAGTCTCTCGTCAACAATTTTGATAAATCATGGCCCGCCCAATTTAGTCTACAGTTTGGAGTATCAACAATTTAAAAATATTTTTTCATCTATATTGCATGTTCACAGTTGCTTTAACCACTGTATTGTCTGCTGAAAACCTCTCACTCATAAACTCCTGTGAAGCATAAGAGCATTGTACAAAACTTTATTCATCAGAATTCAGAAATCATATTTAGAATGCTGTTCAAAAATAAAGTAATGCATGCAAATATTAAAATGTACACTTAGAAATGGCCTTTACTGATGAGAATGAAAATTTGTATGAATTTGTAATGACAATTTTGTTTGGAATATACATCTTTCTGTCAAGTGCAAGTTGCATGTAGCTTTGTACTCTGTATCCAATGTCTGGATGTGTTGCCATGGTGATCACAGTAATCAATGGGAGGTGTTCTGCATATAATGCAAAATGGGAATGCAACTTTGACCCTTGTCTTCACAAAAAAAAAGTTAATTTCTGTAAAATATTTTATTTTAGCTGGAATTAATTTTCACTGAAAATACTTTTTGAGTGTTTTGTATAGTTTATTTTTACGAATTCTTGATGAGTTGAATGTAGAATATAGGGAAAAAAAGGTATATTCACTGGATTCTGGATCCCTTCAGTGAAAATAAAGTATTTTACAGTATTCCAAGATGGAACCAAGATGTGTGGATATTTACATGTGCATTGCTTTTCATTTTGCTTCCCTTTGAGTGAAAATGACTTTATTTAAAAGTATTTGAGAGTGTAATTGTGAACAATGCTGCAATTTTGATTAAATATAAACTTTTTCCAAACTGTAGATAGTCTGTTAATTGCTTTTATTCCATATATTTGGAATGTTCCATGTGATACAGCCCATTAGATTTGTCTGAAACTCCACCACCACCCGGATATCCAATGAGCTATTGATGCGCTGATTGGTCGATGCACTCAATTCGAAATTACCATACTAAATCATGACTCATTTAATAGCTTTGCAAAACCTTTGTTTAAATAACTGTTTGGAATATTAATATATTCTTTATGTATTAATAATATGGTATTAAAGTTGCATATATGGATTTTGCCATTTCTGATTCTCTCTCCCTTGGCCGAATTGTGCAAAATTTACTGATAGAATTACTTCCAAAGTTAGTAAATTGTTACGGTCAGCAAGATTTGTGTAGCAGTGACTATAAATTATTGGTAAACTGTATTCAAGTAACAGTGTTTTAATATGCAAATAAATACTGAACACTCCAAGAATCCTAAGAAATTCTTGCGTAGCTCTGATGTACCACAATGAGCAGTAAAACGAGTGCATAGGATCCCCAATGTGTGACTGTGTAACCGACTGTTTTATTAAACTCGTGCAGTAATTTTCAAATGTTTCTCACTAATGGCTATGAATACATGAAAATTACGTAAGCCGTTTAATAAATCCAATATCACACGATAAGTATCTAAAACTGTTACAAAATCATTTTGTCAAGTGGTCTTGATCGTCCTGTGGCTAATACAGCTGGGAGAGACAGGAATTTCTGAACAGATACAAGAAACTGTGTAATGGATGAGCCAAGATTGAATTCATAACAGGCATGTCTGGTCATATTTCAATGAACAAACTTTAAAGCACTACAGTCGTGCAGTGCATGGTCAAAATTCGTGTAAACAACATACCGTATATTACACTCGTACGTGTGGCTATGTACCCCACTCTTGAAAATAGAGCAAAGCAGAGAAACAGACAGAGGGAGCTCGGGTAGTGGCTATGGGACCCAATATCAAACACAATGAGTGTAGCACTTCAATACATACAACGTCAAAAGATCAATGTCTGATAAAAAACTTAATTCCTTTAGTTTTTTCCCAAACCCCCCACCCCCCACTGAAACTTAATTGATAAATATTGGTCATGGCGTCAGACAATCTGATTAAAATAAGATCCTAGTTTGGGCTTTTTTTTTTTTTTTGTTAAAATAATATCATTCATATTTTTTTCATATATTCTATTATTATTTTTTTCAAAATTTATTTGCTGGTATTTTTTTTAAGTTTTGGTAATCGCGTGGGCTTTCGCGATTACCAAAACTTCAAAAAAATACCAGCAAATAAATTTTGAAAAAAATAAATAATAGAATATATGAAAAAAATATGAATGATATTTAAAAAAAAAAAAAAAAAAAAGCCCAAACCAGGATCTTATTTTAATCAGATTGGGCGTCAGACTACATTCACCATTAAATACAAATTGATAATCGGACAGTAGTATTGCATAGCAGTTGGCTGTCGGGTGGGTGTAAAAAGACTTTACAAATGCACCTCAATCGACGCACATATTTACACTCGAACCAAACCATTTTCTCGTCTTGAATGTGTTTTTTTTGTTTCCTCTTTCGGTTATTTCTGTCCATGACTTGACTTCATTAAAAAATATAATTGTTTTTGTAGGATGGAAACTTTTTGAGGTCAACCCCCCCCACCCCCCACCCCCACCCCGAAACTAAAGCAAATAAGTTTTTTATCCGACATCGATCTTTTGACGTCGTCCCTTAGGGTTGCTTGATATTCAAGTGAAGCAAATACAGTAGCTAAAGATATTTAGCCCAGAAAACAAACTGTATTTGCCTTATTCGAATCAGTTTACAATAGAAATTCATGTAAATCAACAATATGTATTTAATATTGATTATTATAAAGATATCTTATTTTGACTTTTGACACATCACTCTCATTGTTCTGAGCACGCGTTCCTCAAAAACCAAATATTGTAATTATCTTGTTTTTATGGATATCATTCAAAAGTAAGATTTTTTGACTTCAGTGTGCAAAGCAGACAATGGGAGTTTTTGCGGTTATCCTGTATATATGTCTGTTCCAGCATATTTTGAAAGCCGATCATTTCAATGAAATAGACAGACTCAGACCTAATTAGTTTTGTGTTTAAATATGTACATATTAATTATCTAATTTGCATAATAATCAGTAAGAATTTTCTACAAATATCTCTAGTACTAATCATGTTTCAATGAAACTTTGTGCATCATAATTGCTTAATTTGAATTATTTTTCACCTGATATCTTAATCAGTTAAACAATGAAAAACTCCCATGCGAAAACAAGAGTATATGCAATCATTGTTTTATAAAAAAAAACTTGGAAATGTAAATTCCCATCAGTCAGTGAATGGCGTTTAGAGGTTGGGAGATTTTGCTTACACAAGCTGGAATGAGACAATATGTAAATTAGTTACTTAATATGCAGACATGGCCTGCATATTATCCCAAGGAGGTATATACCTAATTAGATCAAAATCTGCTCAGAAGTTTTTGATATTTTGTCTGGAAAGGCCAACAATTAATATAAAAATATGCATAAACATGGCACCAAATCGAATCATATCTGCATATTATCCAAAGGTATCCACTCAGAAGTTGGAGATTTTGCTCAGTGATCAAACAAACTATTAGTTTGGTGTTGAATTTTGTTCTATAAAAATGTAGGTGCATTGAAAGAGACCCGATTAATTTTGTATTAAAATTATGCTTACTAAGTAAGCATAGCGGTGCTAAAATATTACTTTTTTTCCTCCAGATTTGATTCTAAATGGCTTACTGATGATCATTTTGTTATAATGAATGCGGTTTTTGGAGCCATATTGCTATAAACATGATTCAAACTTCAACACAATATGCAAAACATTTGCACATGCATCCGATTCAAGATGGCTGATTTGAACATGACCCTTGCTTCGGTATATATACTCCTTTATGGAGTAATCTCATCTATATTTTGAAACCATTCAAATAACACCCCTTATTCAAAAGTCTACCAATAATCTTAAATTTTGACTTACTTTTAAATATACCTCCAATACTCAGCAGGGGTTCTTTGATTATTTTTTTTACCTGGGTTCTATGTGTGAATAAATTAATGTTATAAATACCACAATACAACACAGTTTAAACATTCCTTTTAATGAATTTCTATTTGGACAAACAATGTTGAGAAGGCTCAGATACCATTTATGCTGTAGACATGACATACTGACAGGATTACGGGCAGTAAGGGAAAGGAGGGTATGACACAAAGATTTTCGTTATTTATTTTCAAACTCTCGCTCAGATGAAAACTTCTTGAGCCGGACAGTAGCATAGAATGTTCCACTCACTACAACTAACTCAATTTAAACCTTGAAATACACAGATTCTAAAGTCGTGTAATGTTAAAGTGCATACTTGGCTAAATTCTTGTGATAATATTATACATCTCTTGTAGCAATATTTTATTGAGAGATTATAGCCCCAAATGACGACAAAATATGTTTTGCAGTATGTGAACATTTGCATGAGTGATAGGATTCTATTACCATTGAGCACTTCTACGTCCAATGAAAACAAAGAAAAATGTTTCAATATGATGTCATAGCTTGGAACGTGTCAATGTGGACGACGTGGTTTACCCCATACAAGGAACAAATTTGAATGAGTGCTGATACATTTTGAAACATGTGCTGATACGACTTTTTGCAAACTCACAAATTCTACTATTTTCGGTGTTTAGATGTACAATACCCCGGGTACTAATCATTTATTGTAGTTAACTATTGTTTATAATAAAAGCATTGTCACCCACACAAATTGCACAAGTATAGAAAAACCTTCTTGCTTTCAAACTGTCAGTGATGCCATTCCGTGGTGCGTCCCGTCTGTATAAATCTGAATACGTAATATTACAAGCAGCATACCTAGATGGTAGTAGGGCAAGGTATAGTGATAAGAACACCACATGGAGCAGAACATGCCATATAAGGAACTTGATTACTCCAGTAATCTGTCACTCCCCCAAATCAAGACCCATGACAATTTTAAAAGAGAGCTTAATAGCATAGATCCTGCAAGTCCCTCATGTTAATACTATGTTCAGGACAGCCATCTTTACCTCAGCAGCCATTATCAACAAAACCTGAATGCAGTGAAAGTGAATTTGAACCCTACACAACCACCCAGCGAATTAAGTAACAGGATGTGTGACCTTAAGGGGTCAAGAGTGAGTGCCTGAATGTATAGTTGAATAATTAAGTTTCATTTCAGATTCACAACACTCATTTTGATATGTTTTTTATTCTGAGATTGAATTTGAACACAAAATAGGAATTTTATCACTTTTTTTACCTTTAGGCCAGACTTTTTTTATTCCTTGTTTCTCGAGTTTTTATAAGGCAATTTTTTGGAGGATGGAAAAATAAATAAAATTAATTCTTTTTTTCCATTAGATTTGTGTGATTCTCAAAGAATTGTAAGTGAGATCATTGATCGAAGAGAAGAAATGAAATAAATTTGTATTCCATGTATAACCTTGTTTCTCATCTGCGCGAGACTTTGGTACTTTGATCATGATACTCCCACGAAAATGCAACTTGGGTTTGTTATGCAGCGGACGGAAAAAAATGAAGATAAAAATAAGTTTTTGCACTTACAAGTTGGTGGACTCAAGAAATTACGCTGAAATAAAATTTTATTTTTATTTCATTTTCAGCTCCTGTTTATTCGGCGGGTTCGCGAAACAAGGAATAATAAAAGTCTGGCCTGAATCTCGATCCAAAGCTTAAATTTGAATGTGTAGTTAGAATATGAATCAAAAATTGGCATATGAATCAAAGGTTGAATCTGAATCTAATTTCAAAAGAGGATTCTGAATCTGAGTTATGAATATGAATCTTGAATCAAGGAAATAGAATCTGAAACTTGCATTATTACCTACTGCTGTTCAACTATTTAAATTAGTTTTTGTGAAAAAAATAAAATTTTTTTTTTTTTCTTTTACATTGTCGATACATATAGTTCAGACAATGTCAAAATACAAGAAAGCTTCTCTTTCCTTTTTAAGTATTACAACATTAATCATTATTTACAAAACTGTTACTAAAAGTTCATGTACCTAGTAAATACACAAGGATTAATTGAAACACAAACTGATTGGATGACCTGCATCAAGTAACAGCTATTCTGATTGGAGAGTCACATCCACAGGTACTAAAAACATAATATGTAACCAATCGATAGAGCTGTTGTAAAATGTTTTGACATAATAGTCTCAGTTGCATAACGTTGCATCAATCTGGTGTACCCATGGCAATGACAGTTTTATTTTCCTCCTATACGCGGGGTCTTTATGGATGGGGTTCCTCTCCAGATACACTGTTTCAAGGTTTTTAGCATTTCTTAACTGATCAATGTCCGACCATTTACTTATTTTGTTGTCGTTACACTGAAAAATAAAAAAAATATCGTTGCATATTATTCCATGAATATCTCTATTAGGATTGGGTTACAACACATTACAGGGAATTGTCTCAACTCAAGTCCTGACTGACAATTTTTTTTTTTTAATATTTTTTTTTTACCTTCATCCATTTGCAATTTACATTGATACGAACAGTTCATTTATCACAGAACACGCAGCAGGGATTTTTGTTCATGCCTGTCATTAAGGCAATTATTTTGATGCCAGAGTCAGTTTGGTCCAGTGAGAACGCAAGTACCAAGACTTAATACAGCGATTCAATGGAGAAGACAATTATGTACAGTCTATATGTGTCGCATACGACTTATGTATCACTTCCGTGTCACTGAGAATGTTCTAGAACCGTACTGTGTCTGGGTGGAATATTCTAGATTTTGTTTAGAAACTGGTTGAATAGGTAATAGAACGCTAGGAGGCAATAGAAGGTAATGGAACATTCTAGAAATTGGTAGTAAGTTCAAGACTCATTATGTATGCTGATGTAATGGTCTATTTATAGACAGTGTGGGGTATATATAGGGGAGTTGTTCAGCACTGAGATCAGATCGGAGATCTCGTTGAATTGTATTGGAGTTTAAGTATCTAGTTATTGGAGTAGTGGAGTTTTACCGCGTTATTGTACTTGATGTTTGCAGAGTATAATAATACCAGTACCAGTTGAAACCTCATCTGTTGGCTCCGTGTTCGTATTTTATCATCGCCGCCAGGGAAGTCTTTCTGTTACTGTTGCCATTTTGGTATTTGAACCATCACACCTGTACTATACCAATTACGGTAATATTACGTTGCGTGTGACAATATGAATACTAATTAGGTGATTTGCATAACAACTTTATAGTGATACACTTACCCAAAACTCCTCCAGGTTCACCAAATGTGAGATGTTTTCAATTGTTTCAATTTTGTTGTTAGCAATATCCAATGTTTCCAATTTAACCTGTAGAAAATAAATCAGTTCATTTTCGCATTAGGTCAACAACTCTGTGTCATCAAAGTTCATAGAAAATTTAGGAGATGTGTGCCCTACAAACCCAGGTATTCTCTTATTATCAAAGGGGATATGTAATTTGCATATCTTTAACCTTTTCACCACCAGTTCCCTAACTTTCCTTCAGAAGACGAGGACAAAAATAGCCGAATTTTTTTGGGTGAAAACTGAAAATTTGAGAATTGAAGATATCATCACGAAATGAACAATCTGAGAGGGGTCCACATGTAGTACCTATATATGTAATATCAAAGTAATTGGACTTGTGGTTCTTAACAAGAGGTTGAAAATATCACTTTTTACAAAAAATGACAAAAAAAATATTCATAAAAATTAGAGAAATCATCACGAAATGAACAAATCTGGGAGAGGTCCACATGTAGTACCTATATATGCAATATGAAAGCAATGGAACTTGTGGTTTTTAACAAGAAGTCGAAAATATCACTTTTTACCAAAAATTACAAAAATATTCATCAAAATTAGAGAATTGAAGATATTATCATGAAATGGACAAATCTGAGAGAGGACCAGATGTAGTACCTATATATGTAATGTCAAAGCAATTGGACTTGTGGTTTTTAACAAGAAGTCGAAAATATCACTTTTTACCAAAAATTACAAAAATATTCATCAAAATTAGAGAATTGAAGATATTATCATGAAATGAACAAATCTGAGAGAGGACCAGATGTAGTACCTATATATGTAATGTCAAAACAATTGGACTTGTGGTTTTTAACAAGAAGTCGAAAATATCACTTTTTACCAAAATGACAAAAATATTCACCAAAATTAGAGAATTGAAGATATCATCATGAAATGAACAAACCTAAGAGGTCTACCAAAGGTACATATACACCAATTATCAAAGCATTCAGGCTTGTAGTTTTCAAGAAGAAGTCGAAAAAGTAAAACATTGACACGGACGACGACAGACAATCACTCATATGATAAGCTCCGCTTGACAGCGGAGCTAAAAAGTGCAGAAAAATTTGGGCAAGAAAATTTGGTTAAGTATTCTTCTCAGGATTCATTATTGAAGTGACAGAAGAAGAGAAATAAACAATGTTGTGAAGATCATATAAAGAAGACAAGAAATTATTTTTTAGTTTCTACAGCATTGGACAACCACATTGTAATTTCAACAAATTTCAAGGTTAAGGATCAAGCAAATGTACAACAAAGTGATCCACAATCCTGATTAGTTTTTGGTGAAAATACATGAATATTAAGTGATTTTGCATAACAAAGTGATCCACAATCCTGATTAGTTTTTGGTGAAAATACATGAATATTAAGTGATTTTGCATAACAAAGTGATCCACAATCCTGATTAGTTTTTGGTGAAAATACATGAATATTAAGTGATTTTGCATAACAAAGTGATCCACAATCCTGATTAGTTTTTGGTGAAAATACATGAATATTAAGTGATTTTGCATAACAAAGTGATCCACAATCCTGATTAGTTTTTGGTGAAAATACATGAATATTAAGTGATTTTGCATAACAAAGTGATCCACAATCCTGATTAGTTTTTGGTGAAAATACATGAATATTAAGTGATTTTGCATAACAAAGTGATCCACAATCCTGATTAGTTTTTGGTGAAAATACATGAATATTAAGTGATTTTGCATAACAAAGTGATCCACAATCCTGATTAGTTTTTGGTGAAAATACATGAATATTAAGTGATTTTGCATAACAAAGTGATCCACAATCCTGATTAGTTTTTGGTGAAAATACATGAATATTAAGTGATTTTGCATAACAAAGTGATCCACAATCCTGATTAGTTTTTGGTGAAAATACATGAATACTAAATATTAAGTGATTTTGCATAACAAAGTGATCCACAATCCTGATTAATTTTTGGTGAAAATACATGAATACTAAATATTAAGTGATTTTGCATAACAAAGTGATCCACAATCCTGATTAGTTTTTGGTGAAAATACATGAATACTAAATATTAAGTGATTTTGCATAATTATTTTTCAGAAGCGGAAGAATCTTTGCGCCATTGACACTCATCTTGTTAATAAATCATTCAACCAATATGGTTTGGATCGCGATAATTAGATGAAGTCTCAACTTACATTTTTATCCAGGTTTTCCAATTTTTGAATTCCATTGTCACTGATGTAAAGTTGTTCTAAGTTTTCTAGTTCTTCTAAGCCTTCTAGTTTTATAATACGATTACTCTGCAATAAATTGAAACATAGTCTCCATCTTTACAGAGCTGAACATTCAAGGACATGACATAGTGCTTTATCTCTTTAAATAAAATGAATTTTTCGGACTAAAATTCTGCTGCAATTTTTTAAATATTTTTTTGTAATTTTCAAATATTTTTTGGTTATTTCTGCACCAAATGTACAGCATTTCACATGGGTCATTTTTTGGGGAGGAATAGAAAAGAAAAAAATATACTCCAGGTTTTTTTTTGTGAAAGGTGACATTCAACATTTACAAATATTTATAGAACATTTTTGTCATGGTCTACGTTCAATGATGATAACTGTCACATACTACTGTGCATCCATATGGAATCATTGTGTCTGGAGAAAAACACAATCAGTCTTGTTTTTTACCATACCTGTATACTTAATGTAGTCAATTTCTTCAACTTTCCTAAATTTTCTAACTGGGTAATTTTATTACGGCCAATGAACAGACTATCTAGATTTACCAACGAATCAAGATTTTCAAGTTTCTGCAACAAAAAAGAAACACATAAATGATAATAACTATCAATATTTACAATAAAGTGTCTAGAATCATATTGCAACATAAATAAGCACTGCCGTCTCTATCACCTCCTTCCATATCAACAAACAGTGCCCCCCTGTGCCAGGAAACATCTTACCCTAATTTGGTTGGACCCAAGTTCCAACATCGTAAGGTTGACAAGATGACCAATATTCTCAATTTTCCTGATTCTGTTTTGTACTAGGAATAGTCGTGTCAGCCCCGTCAATGTCTCCAAGTTCTCAATATTTCTGATCCGATTGAATGACAGATCCAAGATACTACAAAAAAAAAACACAATACACAATTACTGAAGGAAACCAGCGTGGTGCAGCGCAGCACGGCACAGGAGAGGTTGTAGGTGACTATGCTGGGGTTGAAATTTGTCCTATTTCCTGGAATACAATTTTTGTTGGGGTTGAAATTTACATTTGTCCTGTTGTTCTAGACAACTATTTTTTGCCAAACAGGCAATCAAGAACAACTGGTTGCTATGGCCTCAACAATGAAAATCAATACAGAAATCACACTATTGCATTGTTCAATGTAGTATTAATGTAATACGGGTTATACCTCTATGTTTTCAACTTTTTTTTCAGAAAGCCAGATCCATGACTTGACGTAAAAATTATTCATGATTATTTTATAAAAGGTAGCAAACCTTGGTTTTAGAATTCAAAGAATTTAAAAGCATTTTAGGACAACTATATTTCATGTGGACAGCCAATTTCTCAGAGTGGTTGTACCACTCCACAACCAGATATTATTTTATTAAATTCAACCTCTGCCTTGGTACATATTGTATTATATGTAATGGAGATCTACCTAACACTTCTTATGCCACCTGTATTGCATGCCATTATTTGTATTTGTACTGATATCTTGAACAGCGCCCCCTATTCAGTATTATAGCGCCACCAAACTGAAAGCATGAAAATTCATTTTCATCAGTATTATTTCCAAAATGTTCATAATTGTGAAAGTACTTAACATTAAAGTGTAACTGAATTGGGACAATTGACTTTCTTTGTGTGCAAAATTTATTTATAAACAACATTATGAAAAAAAAACAAGTGAAAAATGTACATAAATTAAATAAACGATCAATAATAATGTTCTGGATAAGGAAACGCCCACGTCCAATTTCTTGGCCGACTCAGAATGAGGCTTCAGCTAGAGAACCTAATTAGCATGCAAGGGTGATTTGTGATGTCACGGGGGGAACTTGTCATCGTTTCACAATGGCCGCTATACGCATGCAGTGCTCGGAAAGCGACACGGAATCTATCTTATCATCGTCTGACGAGAGTTATGAGATCGAGGAATATGATGACAACGAGAGATGTCACGATTTTGTTTTAGAGTGCCAGGGACGGATGGGATTTGACCTCAGGTCAAAAAAAGAAAAAAAAACAGGGCTGAGATACAAATCAGTTTTGTGAGTTGGGAAATAAGATAAACCAGACTAGGCTGGGGTCGACGATTTTCAGTATCGAAGGACTTCCGTGTGAATCATAATTTTCAAATTGTTCATCGGCTGGTCACCAAATACGTCCATGCTGATCGTGACTTAATTTTGAAAAGTGAATGTCAAATTTTACCAAAGACCGACGCCATCACAACCATCCAATCATAGGTAGGAATGTCTGCACTTGTTTTGGAACTTTGTATCAAGATGACTGGCGACAACGCCGACGCACCAGGCAGCGTACGTGGGTTTTGCATGTATTAATAGTCCGGGCATGGGATCGGTTCTCTTACCAGCAAATACAAGTCATTGTCAATGACACGTCCCCGTTCCGTTCATATTTGAGTGACATATACATTCAAAGCAGATCATGACCGAAATGCACCTGCATATGTACAACACATTGTGCTAAATCTGAACAAAATCCATCCATGCATGACTGAGATCCGGTTCTGGAATTGTGAAAATACGTGATTTTGATGCATTTTCGGCCTTAAAATGGCCATCATTCCGCTATTGTTAAGCAGATCATGAAACAAATGCACATATCTATTTGTGACATGATGTACCATGTGTGTGTGAAGTTTGAACTTGATCAATCCAGACATGTCTTGGATACGGATCCAGAACTGAATTCTTTAACAAAATGGCCGCCAGTCGGCAATTTCGAACTTGATCCGAAAAAAAAAGACGTGCATCAAGGTCCTATTATGTTTAATGTATGTACCAAATTTGAACAAAATCCATCCATGCATAACTGAGATACGGGTCCGGAATGGTGAAAATGTGTGATTTCAATGCATTTTCGGCCTTAAAGCGGCCCCCATTTGGCTATCGTTAATGAGATCATGAAACAAATGCACATACATATTTGTGACATGATGTACCTTGTGTGTGTGAAGTTTGAACTTGATCAATCCAGACATGTCTCGGATACGGATCCAGAACTGAATTCTTTAAAACAAAATGGCCGCCAGTCGGCTATTTCGAACTTGATCCGAAAAAAAAAAATGACGTGCATCAAGGTCCTATTATGTTTAATGTATGTACCAAATTTGAATGAAATCCGTCCATGCATAACTGAGATCCGGGTCCGGAATGGTGAAAATGTGCGATTTCAATGCATTTTCGGCCTTAAAGTGGCCGCCATTTAGCTATCGTTAATGAGATCATGAAACAAATGCACATACATATTTGTGACATGATGTACCTTGTGTGTGTGAAGTTTGAACTCGATCAATCCAAGCATGTCTCAGATACGGATCCAGAACTGAATTCTTTAAAACAAAATGGCCGCCAGTCGGCCATTTCGAACCCGATCCAAAAAAAAAAATGACGTGCATCAAGGTCCTATTATGTTTAATGTATGTACCAAATTTGAACAAAATCCGTCCATGCATAACTGAGATCCGGGTCCGGAATGGTGAAAATGTGCGATTTTGATGCATTTTCGGCCTTAAAATGGCCACTATTCGGCTATCGTTAATCGGATCATGAAAAAAATGCATGTGCATATGTCCCATATAATGTGTGATGTATGAGTGAAGTTTGAACTTAATCGGTCCATGCATGTTCGAGATACAGGTGATCACGGACATACGGACGCACGGACGGACGGACGCACACAGGGCAAAACATAAGTCCCCGTTTTCGGACTGCGTCCGAACGGGGACTAAAAATGAGTGAAAAAAAGGTAATTTTATAACAAGAACAGTTTCATTTCGTATATAGCAAATTTTGTTGTATCCGAACGACGATTGCATAGTGTGATTTAAATTTATCACAATTTTCCTTGCAGCCAATACGACACTCGTCACCTTGCCGATTGTAATTTACTTCACAAAGTTGTTGGTGCCCAATACTCGCAACACTAAAATAATTCAACAAGATATCTTTTTAGTAAAATGTCATTTTACTCTTGATTATTTTATTTTATTATTTCATTCCCCTTATCGCCTTGAATTTCAAATCGATTATATATCGAACTTCTTTACATGTGTTTTCCTTTACTGTGTGAAAATAATGAGGTCATACTCATGTCACAATACTTTGAAGCTGATGCCATGTTGATGCCTTGAGACTGCGAACCTGAGGCCACGATGATGCCACAAAATAAGCGAGGCGAACACAGCTTCAATTTTCAATGACGCGAAGCTGATGCCACAATGATGCGATGCTGGGGCGACAATGAAGCCATGCGTAGGCGACAATGATGCCACAAAGGCCAAAGCTTTCGCGAGAACTGTACTGTATGCTGGTTTACTAAACGCTTGCGTATGGAAAATGGTTAACAATCTTGTCTGCTAGCAATCTCCTGCTTTATGGTCCCGTTGGTGGCGCCATTTCGGCAACACTCGTAATGCCGAAAAAACTCGAAGGTGACGGGAGAGGGGGGCGTGGCCCGGTTTTGGAATATCATTGACTGTTTACCCAATTTATATACCCTTTTCACTTGATGTTTTTTCATAATGTTGTTTATAAATAAATTTTGCACACAAAAAAGTCAATTGGCTCAATTCAGTTACACTTTAAATATGAATCTTTCTTTTTTTAACATCACCAAATTTGGTTTACTAATACTGTACTAGAATATATCCTTTATAATTGCATATGCCTCCCAGACCAATGTGATTTGCATATGCCTCCCAGGTCAATATATTTTCTGTGCTTTCGCTGTCGCTCGCAAATGTCATAAATTACGAAATTTGGACAAGATTTACAAACAAAATAAATATCTATTAGTAGGATTTACGAACACATTTTGTACAAAATACCCTCGCAAATCGCCCTCATTTAATTGTCAAGACTCGACTGTGATCATCACGCGTGTTACGGTTTGAGTGAATGCCATTTTAAAGTTAAACAATGTCCCGTTACTTCTAAGATTGCAACAATTGTTACATGGTGATCGCGATCAACACGGAACTGCCACTGAACGTATTTTTCCCACTCTAAATTTATTTTGGTGTCATCGCACATGCGTAGTTTAGTCGACATGTGTTTCAAGATACCCCGCGACTTTACTCTCAGTATGGGACGGTTTCATGTCGCCCTCAAACACGTGATTTGTTTATTTATTGAAAATGGAGACTACAAGTACGTCAAAAAGAAGCAGCCAACTGCTCGACGAGTATTTTTCACGACGAGATGGAGAAACCGCTAAATCGTGTTCAGAACCAGAAACCCATGGGTGTCCTAACCCGGACAGCACCAAGAAACGGAAAGTTGATCGTACTACAGCACGATTTCAGAAATAATGGAAGGTTAGCTGCGGTTCCGTAGCTCTTTGGTGCGACATACAATTTAATTTTATCCTACCGATTTCATTCGAACGTCTTGTTTTTACTTTTGTTGTTGTATGTCGAACATGGGCCGGCCAGTGTCTGTCACGTAAATAATGCGGTCGGCAGCATATGGCTATGATTCCATCAGAAATTTCGATGAAAATAAATAGTCATTTTGTGTCGTCATAAACGTCAACATGCGGGTTTGCATGATGAGCACGGGAGATTACTTCATAATAATATTGATTGGCATAGAGTTTTTTTCTGAGAAATTTCCCGTGAAAATTTATTCACAGGATGACTTGTGTTCTAGGCAGTGAACTTTTGAATGATGACTATTTTCCCCACTGTTAACAATGTGAGCTTATCATGAATATGTTTAATTAATACTGAGTTATTCAAATAAAGGTTCTGGTGTCTACATTGCATATTTTGTTGTGATGTTTTGTTGTACCATCATAAATGGTACATTTTGTGGAGCAGACTGCCTAATTTGATGTCATGAAATTACACACAAAATTAGAGCTCAGGTTGCACCAGCAAGCACCATTTTCAGCATGCTGTTCTTGTTTTCTCTTCCCCGTTGTGCTCGGTCATGGGAAAATGCTCTGCAGTTTCCAGACAAAGTTTACTAATACTTTTTTTTCTTGATTAGTAAATTTACTATTACCTAGCAAATTCCAGAGAGAGCCCAGATTTTGCATATGCCTCCCAGGTCAATATATTTTGCATATGCCTACCAGGCCTATGTAATTTGCATATGCCTCCCAGGTCAATATATTTTGCATATGCCTACCAGGCCTATGTAATTTGCATATGCCTCCCAGGTCAATATATTTTGCATATGCCTACCAGGCCTATGTAATTTGCATATGCCTCCCAGGTCAATATATTTTGCATATGCCTACCAGGCCTATGTAATTTGCATATGCCTCCCAGGTCAATATATTTTGCATATGCCTACCAGGCCTATGTAATTTGCATATGCCTCCCAGGTCAATATATTTTGCATATGCTTACCAGGTCTATGTAATTTACATATGCCTCCCAGGTCAATATATTTTGCATATGCCTACCAGGCCTATGTAATTTGCATATGCCTACCAGGCCTATGTGATTTGCATATAACGGAACTACTTCCTGTTTTTCACCTCACATTTAATATTTGTTACCTTAATACAAGATTACATATCATTGATTCTCCTTTTCAGGAAAACATTCTTTCTAGAATTACACACTGTTTGTAATTCTTCAACTCTTTTTTTTAATCTTTTTGAAAAAATAACAGATATTATATGACACTTACGTCAGCTTAGTGAGTGCTTCTAAATTTTCAATCTTTGTAATCTGGTTATCATATAAATCCAGATCAGTTATGGTGTCTTTAAGACATGACAGGTTCTCAATCTTTGTAAGTAAATTCTGCCGGAAACACAAGGTCTGAAAAAAAACATATACAGATGAATCATTATTCAATGTGGTGAACAGCGCCCCCAAGGTTGCGCTACCCTGAAATGTTGAGGGATTTGGGGGGGGGGAGTTTTGCGAGACTGACATAAGCTTGCTGAGTCATTGTTTTATTTTTTTGTACATCTTCGGTACAATGTTGACTTACCAGGATAAATAAAGATAAATCAGTGATTAAATTTTCACTGACAACAGCATACAGTCTGGCATACGCTTACTGTATAAAGTAACTATTATTGTCATTTAAATTTTTTTTTAAATATTTCATGAATTATTTATATTTTCATACACAGGTTATAAACGGGTTCAGAATAAAATTGCAAAAAATAGAAAACATAAAAATTACTTGTATGCACTGTGGAAAACCCTTTACCTACTTTGTTCTATGAGAAACACATCTCCAATAGAAGTAAACGAAAAATAAATATTACACATTTTATTATTAAGTTAATATAATTTGTTTTGACCAGACTCTCATCTATTGTTAATGTAAACACTATTAATGGAGCTAATATTTATAAACACTAATTTGGTATTGAGATGACAACTTGCTTAATCGGCTGTCTAATTAGTTGCCTCATTCTCTCATGCAAACCCACTTGGTTGTACTAGGATTTTTGAGATATATTATATAACAAATAACTTCAAAAAATAAAATAGTTACCTCTACTTTCTCCAAGACATCCATATGTTCTATTTTACTGATTCGACTGTGATTCAAGTCAACATCCTAAATTGTCAAAGAGAACAAAAGTTAATACAAAATTACGGTCACAGATGATGAAAGTGATAATTCTGAAAATAAAACAGTGATAGTACATGATATTTCATTTGTCATTTTTGGGAGATACAGGGGGGGTGATGGTACATCTCCTAGGGAGATTGGTTTAGCAGCAAAACATCACAGTCATGTTAAATCGATCACATTATTTCACAGACTTATTTTATTTTGAGTTAAAAACGTTTATTACTCAATCATGATTATAATACCATACAAAATATTAATTCTTCTGTTTACTATGAAATGCATGTACAGTTCATCTTATTTTCAGTCTTACCAGATGTTTTTGGTCGCACACAAACACTTGATGTGAAATAATATTCATTATATTTGTTACATGCAGGAGTTGACCTGAAAGGTCAAGTCGGTTGTTAACCAATCAGAATGCTGGATGGTGCCAGCTTAACATATTTGAGAATTCACGAGTGTCAGATGGTAAACACAACACAACATAACACAGCAGTAATTTATAAGTGTTGCAATACGATCCCTTGGCATTGATTTTAATGAAAAAATGGCACAATGTTTTTAAAATAAACAGTAAATTTGGGTCTATCTGGAGATCTGATCATTTAAGAAGTATTTACTACTTTTTAAGAAAACATGATGGTACATGATATGTGATTCATCAATTTAGGCGAAATATAGGGGGGGACAAAGATGTGCAAGTACACTATTTGTGATTTGTCAATTAAAGTGCCTGTAAAATGGCTGCTATTTTCACGCCTACAATTATCCATTGATACATAAATATTATTATTTTTTATGTTTCTAAGCATGAATTATTTTTGTAAGTGAAAAAATGTGTTTTAAACTCAATCTGCGGCAACTTTATTTTTGTGTATTTTAAAACGAGGCTCCTCATTAGCTTCTTATTTGCATACAGAAATTCCCCTTGTGACGTCAGAAGGGGAAGTCGCATGGCAGCTTGCATTGCCGATACGTGTAAATAAGGCAAATTTCTTCTGCAGTTTTCTCGTCTTTGACTAAATTTTCACTTATGTACTTGTTCGTCGAGGAGGAATGGACCATAATGAACACATACCGTAAGTACTCTAATATAGGCGTCCCTCTAATTTAGGCGTCCCCCAAAGGTCAAACCTAACAAAAGAATTCTAATTTAGGCGTCACCCAAACCTGAAATTGTACACAATGTATCAAAGTTGTAAAGTGCACTAAGCTAAGAACATGTGTTAAATTTCCCGGTCAAATCCAGACAGCTCGACTTCCTGTTAGAAAGGCACTTTCTTTGTTTCAGACCTAGTACATCAAGTGTGAATTACCAATCCATGCAAACGAAAAACAACTCCACAATTTTGGTTGAGCGATGATCACATGAGCACAGTCATATACCGGTACCGTATTTCGTTCGATCTCCGATGTACATGTACTGCCATAGTTGGTATGATGCAAAGCGACTTATCTAAAAGTCTGATAGCTTCTAACTAAACGACGTCATGGCTAATTAAAACAAGAAAATTTAGTGAACGCAGTACACCAAAGGAGCTTATGGCGTCTGGAGGCAAAAGAAAAACGCACAAGACAAAACAATGCCATTTCAATAAACTACCAATCAAAGGAATTTACATTTATCATTTCTTGTTAATATTCATTCCCAGTTTTATGTTCGTATTATATTTCTTCCAAGTGTTACACAGCAATGATTTTTGTGCCTACAAAGCATCAAAGGCATACCGCATCCGGTGTTTTGATTAACTGTCGCGTGAGCGAGTATGTAATTTTATTGCGTCTGCAGCGGTCACTGGAGTGTCTAGGAAAGTGTCTGGGGATGTTGCTAAGTCCCTCGGTAATTACCTACCGGGTGTGAGAGTTAGGTGTATGTAAATATTATGCGCATGCTGTAAATTCTTTCTAAATGTAATGTTGTTGACATTAAATGTGGAAAACAGATAGTTCTCATTCTAAAAAAACGATTACAGACCACTATATATTTTTGCTTTTTTTTACCTCTCAGTCTCACGAATTCATCGCGTGAGAAAGGACCGCCTTAATGTGTTAGTTTGTGCATCGTTTGACAGGAGGTCACATTAACATCCAATCAAAACGCCGCTTTCACGCACTTCTATTGCAACATATTGCGGAGTATTTGAGCACAACTTTTGGTACAGTTGGCAAAACAAATCTCGGTTGTACCATTAAAAACAAGATTGTTTAAAATACATTTATCCCCGATTAATCGTAACTCTCGACTGAACGATGAGGCCAGTTACTTTCAAATAATTGAGTATGAATTATCTCTCGCCTCTCGTGCTAGGCATACAGTCCCGAAAGCTGGCCACCGGATACTCGTTTACCAAGTCTGACACTGATAACCGCTGCCGGGGTGGTTTCCTGACATCGTTTCTCGAGTCTGGCACGTACCTGTGATAAACACTTTTGTTTTTACGATATAAATATAGGACCAATATAGTTGATGAATCACTCTTTCTCACATCGTGATGCACAACGCCACTCGACAATGAATTCTATTACAAATTATTTTGCCAAACGTTCTACAGAAGATAATTCAGGCACTCCACCGCCTAATGTGGACGATGTTTGAACTCTGGGAATTTTTCTTAATTATTTTACCGTGATATCATGCACACTATTTTGTTTTAATTTTTCATAAAATTTTGATAATATACTTTTTTTTTTAAATCACTAACCTGACAGTTGTATTGAAAACTGTAATAATAAATTTTCATGTCAAGTCGAAAAAAATGTCTTGATCACTGCTTGTTTATTTTGTATATAAAGTTTACATTTACATGAATAAATCACCTGGTTCTTCATCAGTATATGTCTTGTTCCATTTTGTTGACAATCCTTCTAAAAAAATTCCTGTTCCAATTAACACTCAACCAGAAGTTATATATTCTTGATGCCCCACATTCCACAAACCAAAAAGGTGCAAATAAAAAAAAATCATACTTGTTTGACCCTATGACCCTTGAATAGGCGCCACTTGCAACAAATTGTGCTAAATGTATTCTAATTTTGGCGCCATGAAGAATTGAAATGTTGCAAAAAGGACGCCTAAATAAGGGTATCTACGGTACTATCAATTTTTGTTGCATGGGGTTGAGTTAGAAGCGAAATATGTTCGTTCTGGTGTAGCTAGTCACTGTGATCGTCAGCGGCGCACGTTTGTACACTGTCGCTGGACAAAATAGAATTTGACGTCGGAATTATCTCGTTATTTAGCAGGTTACTAGGCACGTCACTACACTGTTTTATTTCATCGATCGCCTGAGTAAAACTTTCAAAATTAAAATAAAAAAGAACATATTTTGACATTCTAAACATTAGACCATAGTGATCACTATAAAATAATTAAAAAAAAACGACAAATCACAGTTACTAAATAAATGACAGTCGCGTGGAAATAAATTGAAATTTTGTTGAAATAGGTGAACGCGTCGGGTCACGACGAGGGCAAGTGCGTTAAAAGCGGCATTTAATTGGATAACAAAAATAATCGAGATCGAAACACATACAGATAAATTCAGAGTTGATTCGAGTTAGCTTGATCCATGGCGTGATTGTCATAATTATAACATCATATTAAAACTTTATTTGGTGGAAACACATTGACCAAACCCGGATTCTTATTTCAGAAATTATTACGCAGATCAAGCTGCAAGCATGGAGGTAAAAAAAGAACAGAGGTGTGAATTCGACATTCAACACCAATCACCAAACAATTCAGAAACTGTTAGCCTTCGAAAATGAAAACAACAAGTCATTGTCAATGACACGTCCCCGTTCCGTTCATATTTGAGTGACATATACATTCAAAGCAGATCATGACCGAAATGCACCTGCATATGTACAACACATTGTACTAAATCTGAACAAAATCCATCCATGCATGACTGAGATCTGGTTCCGGAATTGTGAAAATACGTGATTTTAATGCATTTTCGGTCTTAAAATGGCCATCATTCAGCTATTGTTAAGCGGATCATGAAACAAATGCACATATCTATTTGTGACATGATGCACCATGTGTGTGTGAAGTTTGAACTTGATCAATCCAGACATGTCTTGGATACGGATCCAGAACTGAATTCTTTAAGAAAATGGCCGCCAGTCGGCCATTTCGAACTTGATCCGAAAAAAAAAATGACGTGCATCAAGGTCCTATTATGTTTAATGTATGTACCAAATTTGAACGAAATTCGTCCATGCATAACTGAGATCCGGGTTCGGAATGGTGAAAATGTGCGATTTCAATGCATTTTCGGCCTTAAAGCGGCCGCCATTTGGCTATCGTTAATGGGATCATGAAACAAATGCACATACATATTTGTGACATGATGTACCTTGTGTGTGTGAAGTTTGAACTTGATCAATCCAGACATGTCTCGGATACGGATCCAGAACTGAATTCTTTAAAACAAAATGGCCGCCAGTCGGCCATTTCGAACTTGATCTGAAAAAAAAAATGACGTGCATCAAGGTCCTATTATGTTTAATGTATGTACCAAATTTGAATGAAATCCGTCCATGCATAACTGAGATCTGGGTCCGGAATGGTGAAAATGTGCGATTTCAATGCATTTTCGGCCTTAAAGCGGCCGCCATTTGGCTATCGTTAATGGGATCATGAAACAAATGCACATACATATTTGTGACATGATGTACCTTGTGTGTGTGAAGTTTGAACTTGATCAATCCAGACATGTCTTGGATACGGATCCAGAACTGAATTCTTTAAAACAAAATGGCCGCCAGTCGGCCATTTCGAACTTGATCCGAAAAAAAAAATGACGTGCATCAAGGTCCTATTATGTTTAATGTATGTACCAAATTTGAACGAAATTCGTCCATGCATAACTGAGATCCGGGTCCGGAATGGTGAAAATGTGCCATTTTGATGCATTTTCGGCCTTAAAATGGCCGCTATTCGGCTATCGTTAATCGGATCATGAAAAAAATGCATGTCCCATATGTCCCATATAATGTGTGATGTATGAGTGAAGTTTGAACATAATCGGTCCATGCATGTTCGAGATACAGGTGATCACGGACGCACGGACGGACGCACACAGGGCAAAACATAAGTCCCCGTTTTCGGACTCCGTCCGAACGGGGACTAATTAGCAGTGTGTAAGGGCTGTGTAATTTCCTGTTTGTCCGACGCTTTGTTTTCGTGTCACTGTCGAAATTATTGCTACCTTTTACTTAACAGGGACTAAATGGTCTCTATAAAACGATAATCAGGATCGCAAAAAAGTCAACTCATTTGAAACACTTTCTTGAAACACTCTTCTGAAATCCGCCTCGGTGATCATGGTCCGGAATCTATTTCTTTCAAAAGTGTTGCGCCAGGTTTATGTTGTCGGCGTTTCTCTTTAAACCTAGTTGTTGTTTTTTTTCATGAACGAGGACAGTTTTTCCAAAAAATGAATCTGAGGTTAAGTGGCTTTCGTCCACTGTTGTCGCACCTTTGGATCGATTAGAAACGTGTGAATACTTACACTATGACTATACGTTTCACTGCAACTGCTCACAACACAACATCTAAAAACTCTCTCTCTCAAAAAAAAAAAGAAAATAAACAAAAAAAGAAAGAAAAAAACGCCGACTGAAAAATGTATATCGTTTAAATGTATACTGAATGACTAGTGTTATTACGGCTCAGGGGTATGACTTCCTCTCACATTTTGGCATTTGGTGGCGCACTTTCGGCGAGAGTCGGAAATCCGGAAACAGTCGACCGTTTCAGGATAGGTGGGCGTGGCTACAACATGAGAAATATCGAAAATTTTCTTGGATACGAGTAATCATTTTCAGCAAAAAAATCAATAACTGTCCATTTCAGTGGGATACAGATCTTAAATGGGAAACGTGAGGGTGGGCATTGCACAGGCACTTTAATGTAATTGTTACATTGTTAATAACAGTAACCATTGTTTGTATATATCATGTTATCTATTTTTAGCCTATTCTTGGGGGCAGAGTTTTCGATCGTTGTTTTCACTGGTTGTTATTGCCAGGCAGTGAAAATGCTCAAATGTTCATTCCAGAGAATAGATCTATTTTAATTTTGGTTGTTAACAACCTCACAGACTCATAACATTAATGGTTTAATTAAGTTATAGCTGGAATTATTATGTATGTATTATATGTTAAGAAATCAGCAATTGTGTCTGTGTTTTGGTCCCTAGAGAGTTTTATAGTTAGTAAATAATTCAGAAAGGCATATAAAAAATCATTATTTATTGAAGTTCAGCTCTTGAACCAAAAAGTAAAAAATAATGAGGTTTAATTTTAACAATGGCATTGAAAGAAACTGATCAGTTTCTTTTGCAGCATTGTAATATTTTTAAGAACATTGACAGCAGTGTTTGTTTTGACTTTGTTTGCCCTGCCGAATATAGTGGAACTCTCGATATGCAAATGAATGTTCTTACTCTCCGAAAGTTAAAGGCAAAACAAACTCTTCTGGCAATGTTTCAATATAAGAGAATATTGCAATGTTTATCGTGGCACCTCATGTGTTTACTCACCGTTGCATCAGGATCAAGTGAAATGACATCCAATTGTTGCCCTATAAAACACACAAACATTAAAAGGATTATAGAATAGAATAGAATAGAATAGAATAGAATAGAATAGAATAGAATAGAATAGAATAGAATAGATGTTTCTGCCATAGGAACCAATAGACCCGGGTGGCTTGATACACTTTACTATTCATGAGGGAATAAAGAAATCAACCAATTAAGTAGAGCGTCTGGTCGTGCACTTAGAGTTTGTATCCAACTACAGGAATTTTAGGTTGATTACTAACTTTGAAAAGATCTATTATAAACTACCGGTAGTCAAAACATACATTTTTGATTTTTTTAAGGTCATTTTTGGTGACCATACATGTATATTTTGAACATTACAGTACCCTAACAAATCTGGCTGTCATTCGTCGTTTTTGTGTGAGCAATCTCATTACATTATCATCTCCAAACACCTCATTACACAAAGAACATAGAACACATTCCCCGTTATATTTTAATGCGAAATCGACATCCAACAGTACGACCATCCCCTACTGTTATATAGATTCTTCCAGAGTGGGCGTGACAGCACCAGCAATATTCAATAGCCAACAGTTTAGTCAAAACAAAAGCAGTTAGCCAATTCGCTAAAGAGTTTGCAAACTGACTGCCCCAATACTTCCGAGACTTGTTGTAAAAGGTCTAATAACTACAAATTAATGACATATGATACAGGTATGATTGTTTTAAATTACTCGTGTTTCACGTCCATGTAGTGACAGGAATAGATCGTCAGGCTCATGCGGACGTAGCGGCCGAAAGAGACATGTGTACACAGGGCTTATTCCTATTCTGAACGTTGAGTGGAAACCCCGGAAAACACTAAACCAGTTGAAAAACACTAAACCTATTGAAAAAGACTAAACCTGTTGAAAAAGACTAAACCTGTTGAAAAAACACTAAACCCTTCGTAAAGGGCGAATTATGGATATACCATGATCGTTCAGTTAAGTATTTATGAAAAGAAAGCTAAAGAAAAATCCCTTTATGATCGAGGCCAGGGCCGCAGCTGATTTGGCAGCAGGACGCCCTCTATGTTAGATACTAGTATATCGCGCCCCAAACCAAACATTTTATTTTATTTATTTATATATTTACAAATTATGAACATAGCAATTGGCATATTTTTAGATTTGAAATTCCTAAAACTACATCATGTCAAATTCACTAAATGTATTTAACCCAGATTTAATACATATAATAAACTTAATAGTATAGATTACATTGAGGGCGCCCTTGTGAAATCAGCTGCCGTCGTGGGTTCTGTTTCATGTTTTCGCTTTCTTTTAATCAAATATTCACTGGACGATTTGGTTTAGTGTTTTCCGGGGTTTCCACTCAACGTATTCTGAACGAATACAACCGAACTCGGCCAGATTTCAACTCGGCCAAGAAAAAAATGCACAACTCGGCCAATTGTGAATGTCGAGGTGTTAACTGGTCATTGGTCAACAATTGTCACCTTCTTTCACGTCTGTTGCCGTGGCGGCATTTTATTTCCAGATGTTATATGCTACACAACATACCCAGTGACACATCCGTTTCACTGACTGTCTTTGTCTAACTCCCGTGACTGTTTTATTGTCGATTTCAACAACGCAAGTTTACATACACACACAAACGCTACTGGTTCTCCGACATGTTCAAGTTGTTGATTTCAAAATTGGCTGAACATTGTCGATTTCAGTGACGCAAATTTTCTTTTCAAAGAAAAAACACAGACATTACATCACAGAATCACAGACATCACATCAGCGACCATCTGGCTACGCTGTGTAACAACACAACACACAAAAAAAGAAACGCTCCTGTTTCCCCGACTGTTGTCGATTTCAGTGACGCAAGTTTTCAAAGAAAAAGCTCTGCTATGTAAAAACACTAAAACTAATGTTTCAATTTGTAGCAGTTTTGTATGGCGCAACATTTTATTGTGTGATCCTTAATGCATTTTATTTTTCAGATCCATTACAAAATATTGTGAAGATTTACGAGTTGCATTTAATAAATCACTTCTGTTATAGATAAACTTTATGTTACGGTAAAATAAACTACTAGTATATATAATAATGGACTATGCTTGAGTATGATTCACATGCGTCTTGACTCATGTCACCGTGATAATAAACCATTTGACAAGGCTACAAGTGTGATTCACAATCGGCGCTAACCTACGGTGTGTTTAAATGAACTAAGGCAGTAGTGTTTTAGATCATGGAACTATAGTTCCATGTTTAGATCGATTCACGGATGGCTTTGTAGTGGATAAACAAGATTTATGCAAGATAGCCATAAGCATAATTCTTTGCCAAATTCTGCTAGGAATGAAAACACCTTTACACGACTTGTTACTTTCATTTAGGAAAAGTACAGACCAATTTGAACACTGCAATTGGTAAATAAATGCAAATACATCGTTCTTGTAAGATACGAGTTATTGGTAAATAAATGCAATTACGCCGCGCTTGTAAGGTACAAGTTGTCGTACATAGGGGAAATTCTATTTTAGTTGTTGAAAGTCACGGGACAACCTGGCAATATCATGAGTGCTTGTGTCTGTGCGTATCTTGAGAGATCGACGCAACCCATAAAATATAAACCAGCAGTAATAAGTTGTGTGTTTCAATAAAAGAATGGACATATTTGGCATAAAAATCACAATGGAAATACTGTTGATAACTACACGTGGTCACACCTTTTACCGACTTGTTAAAGAAGAGCTCCCCTGTCGTATGCCACCAGTCAAATCGCGCCTCGCACGAGGTGTTTATTCATCCATGTCTGTCGATTACAAGTTAGTATGCCCACGCTTGTAGCTATGAAGTATTTTACGCACCGATCACGCGAACTCCATTGTTTTTGTGACCATAAAGTTGAAAAAAAAAAACATGACACAAGTTGATAATATACATGGAAATATGAAAACAGTGAAAACTGTTATTTCGAATAACGATTGCGCCACATTTAAAAAATAAGTTAAGAAACATAATGTGAATTAAAAAACAATTTTGCTTTAGAAACCTACCTTGTTACCCTGCAAAATATTGAGATGCACGAAAATCTAACTAAATTCTACCTCAGTGACCATAACTTGAAAATTGAGACACAAAGAAACACCCCCGAAAGAAATGTTCTATTTGAAACGGCAAAAACCAAAACTTTTCCACCAAAGACACAATTCATAGCCTTGCTAAACAACAGTGGTCTAACACTCCCTGTGGCGAGGTACCCGGAAAGAAATATTTTGAAAAAAGACACCAACCCCAGTGACAATTTTAGTTCGTTTTATTTTATTTATTTGTTGTAACCTTTTCTATTGCAAACTATGCCTCGAAAGCGACATGTCGAAGTTTAGTACAGGCGGCATCATCAATTACGTACTCACTTCTATTCATGTTGTTAACACCTTTAAGCCGTGAATTTTTTTCTTTAAACAATGATCTGCCGCCAATTGACAGGTCATTGTTTGCAACTTAGCGTATAAAGTACAAAAAGTCGGGCATTTAACTTGGCGACAGAGTGGGACATCTTGCTACATTGTTACATTCCGACTTCAGTTCTCAATTTATTCACGCAATCTCCCCCACGAAAACACATCCTAACAAACCACAAAAATGCGGACCCTGAAATGTATTGCTCAGATATGAACGCATATCGAATATAATTTATACCCAATCTGTTTTGGATCGTCCAAACCAGGGCCGGATCGTCATGGCAACATGTTGCTTGCTTGAGTGGAGTGGATCGCCAACAGCCTTCCGGTTTGTATATACAATAACATGGCATAGTTTCAAAACTGTTGTATTTCATTTCCACTGAAGATTACTACATGCCTCTCACCATTCTTGATTAAACCCTTGCCGTCCGTGCAGTATTTATTTTTACATAAATAACGCAGTGCTCGTTGCTGCCACTTGTGACACGGAAACAATAACAAGCGTCTAATACAAGAATCACACCTTGCAAGATGTGTTAATTAACCATGAGGGTTACACCACGGTTACACGAACTCCAACGTTTTTAACCATAAAGCACTGCGTCACTGAAACCAATAATCCTTGTGGCCATATTTTATTTTTTAACAATCGACAACCCTTTCAGCATCACTGAAATCGACACCCTTTGACGCCCGTACATTTTTTTATATTGTATTGTGATTTGACTCTGGCAGTCTGTAATACAGCGCTCGCTATTGCATCACTGAGATCGATAACCCTTGGTGCCCGTGTATTTTTTTTAAACATTTTACTGTGATATGACAAAAGACACAGCGCTCGCTATTGCATCACTGAGATCGACAACCCTTGGTGCCCGTGTATTTTTTTTAAACATTTTACTGTGATATGACAAGAGACACAGCGCTGGCTGTTGCGTCACTGAAATCGACAACCCTTTTTTTTATTAACAAAGCACGATAGACATCACTGAAATTGCGCTCGCTATTGCATCACTGAGACCGACAACCCTTGGTGCCCGTGTATTTTTTTTAACATTTTACTGTGATATGACAAAAGACACAGCGCTCGCTCTTGCATCACTGAGATCGACAACCCTTTTTTTATTAATAAAGCACGATAGACATCACTGAAATCGCGCTCGCTATTGCATCACTGAGATCGATAACCCTTGGGGCCCATGTATTTTTTTTAAACATTTTACTGTTGCGTCACTGAAATCGACACCCTTTGACAAACCCATTAACACATATGCTGGCCGAGTACGGTCACTGGCCGTGATCGGTCACTGGCCGAGTAGAATTCTGGCCGAGTTCGGTGGTCACCTTCTGAACCATGTCTGAACCATGTGTCGCATTTGGACTTCATTCATAAAAGGTAGCCTGTAAGGCCATGTACGTATCTCCATTTAGTGTAAGTTCCAGTCATTGTCTGTGTACAGAACTGTGTTTCGGGATAAGAATCGTTATCGAATAAAAACAGCATCATAATTGAGAAGAAATAATATTTGAAAGAACAGACACTCATCCGTTTTGATTCAACGACGTAACCCTGTACACACGCACTGAATAAATTATGGTCAGTAAAATCAGTTCCACCAGAATTTCGACGATTTCTGCAAAAAGCAGACTTATGTTTTAAATATGAATTTGAGGTTTACCTTCTTCTCGGTTCGTTGGCTCATCGTCGTCTTGTATTTCTTCGTCGCTGAGAAATATTTTTGGATTGTCAGAGGCCGCCATTTTGAACTTGTTGTGACATAAGGAATGACGGGAAAGGTCACACGAGGGCTAATGTTTTTTAAAATATCACTGTTTTCATTACTTTTGTTCAGTATATTTTATTATCTTTGAATAAATTTACATATTTTTGGTTGAAGTATAAGGAGAATTTTCTACGTCTGATTTCTACATAGTCTGGTTTCCTGCCCAAGTTTTCACCGCTGACCCTTTTCTAAAACCGCCCTCAGCGTTGAAATGGGGCAGGGAACCAGACTAATTTCTACAGCTTTTGTAGTCAACTTTGACCTGAAGTGCGCCACCAAGCCGGGCTGTTTGCAACCATATGGAAACCGGTAAAGTAATGCCACGTTGTTTTTAAACTATGACATGCACAACAAATATGCATGATATATAGTGATATGTTGTGTTTGGGACCGTGATCGTACAGAAATTTGAAGGGTAAGCTGGTGTTTTATTGAGACGATCCCGTCAAAACCTGAGTCGACATGTCCAGTTGCTGGTACAAACGATACGAATACGAGTACAAACAATTTTCAAGTTCATTACATATAAGGGCATGTGTTTACGCAAGGAACCCTGTGACCATCTAGAAACGCATACTATATAACTGTTATACGTACGTGTCTTTGAGGTTACCATGCTGGGAAACGGATTTTTCTGAAAGTATGAATTTTACATTGTACTTTCTCTATTAATCGTCCCTCTATCAGGTAGATAGATAAATAGAATGACTGGACTGTGCACAGGCGCTCGGAACGTTTCCTGGATAATAAAGAGCTAAAGTAGGGTCGGTATACGTAGTCAGTCACCGGTACATTTGCCTACCACTCATATAATATTGTATGAGTCGTAGGCGAATGAACCGGCGACTGACTAACTTATGCTGACCTTACTTTAGGTCATTTTTTTATTATCCAAGAAACGTTCTGAGCGCCTGTGGACTGTGCTCCATTATTTATTCAAGACTGCAGTCACATTCGCTCTTGTTCAGATAATTGTTCAATTAACAACTACAATATACCGGACATAATAATTAATTAATTCAACTCAATTACTTCAATTAATTTGAGGCTAATGTGTGATATTAAAAAACATATTCTTGATATGTTCATATATATCATACTACTGTAGAATACTTTATTTTTGCTTGGAATTTATTTTCACTGAAGGGATGATTCCGTGAAAATAAAATCCAGCGAATATACTTTTTTTCCTATATTTCACATTAAACTCATCAAAAATCAGTGAAAATAAACTCCATACAAAACGCCCAAAAAGTCTTTTCAGTGAAAATTAATTCCAGCGAAAATAAAGTATTCCACAGTAAATATCTATGTGTTCTCAAGAAGGGCTTATGCTCCAGTCAATGTCAACCCGACCCTTCCCACCTCGGGCAATATGGGACAAATGTGGGGTGGAATAATAGCCGTGTTTCGTGTCCCATCATCACTAGCTGCGCATGCATATACATTCATTGAGTACTCTGCTGATAGCAATCATGGCGGACAGTGGCGATCGTTGGGGAAAATGTGGGGGGTTGTTTGGGTGGGGATTTGCCTATCCTTGCCCCAGGAAGTGGGGCATTTGGCAAATTTTACAACAATCATTTCCAAATCTCCCACTAAACCCAGAGGTGGGGAGGGTGAAGTTTGACATTAGCTGGAGCATTATAAATTGGAGAAGGTGCCCTGGAGAGTTAGGATTGTGTGTACATGTAATAGAGCCTTTTCAAACTTGTAAATGCTATAATATTCATATATATAACTTTCTTGACAGTATCTTTAAAACAACCGAGGCCAATCATGTCACGAAAAAGAGTACAGGTACATGTCTCCGCGGCAGATACCAGTCTGGATTCAGAATTTTTGTTTCCACATGCGCCAATGCACTACGATAAGAAAGATGAGGAAGCAGGTGATGAGACTGATGCAGTGGCAACAAATATTGATGGAGATAAACTGAATATAGCCGTACTGTTATTTTTGTATATATTACAAGGTATTCCTCTGGGATTGGCTGGAAGTATACCATTAGTTCTTCAGGGACGCAATGTGGGATACAAACAACAAGCAATGTTCAGTTTTGTTTACTGGCCATTCAGCGTGAAATTATTGTGGGCTCCCATTGTTGATGCTGTCTACTCAACCAAGTTCGGTCGCCGAAAAACCTGGCTTGTTCCAACTCAGTACCTGATAGGATTTTTCATGATATTTTTATCGCAACATGTCGGAGAGCTTCTCGGGGATGGACAAGAAGGCTTTGTGCCAGATGTTTTTATGTTAACTGTCATTTTTTTCATGTTGAATTTTTTGGCCGCAACTCAAGACATCGCTGTTGATGGGTGGGCTTTGACAATGCTGTCACGACGAAATGTTGGCTATGCTTCCACATGCAATTCGGTGGGACAGACTGCCGGATATTTTCTTGGTAATGTTGTGTTTCTTGCATTAGAATCTGCTGATTTCTGTAACAAATATATGAGATCTGAGCCTGAGCCAGAAGGACTTATTACTTTAGCAGGTAAGCTTAAATAATTTTGGAAAATTTAATTATCACATTTGGGTTATAAGTAGAGTATGCACTTTTGTAAATTACAGAGGTATTGCTGTGTTCAATACAAGAAATATTTTAATTATTCAGTTGTACAACAAATATATACCATAATAGAAGAAATACTGAATACTGAATATATTTAGAATTTAATTGTTCAACTGTACTTTGCCATTTACATATTGGTATGTTTAATCAAGTTACTGATACAGCATCCATGACAATCCGTGATGCTAATGAGCAGAACACCTTCAATTCTATAACATAGCAAAGTTTCATTATGTGATGTCATTTGGAAGTTCATCACATATACATGTAACTATGGTTCCAAAATGTGCATAAGTTTATTTCCTCCATCTTTTAATACATAATTCCATCAGTGTTATTTTTCACATGTCTACATAATTCTGCTAGGGTTGACAAATAAAAAACTGACTTGTGTTGTCTGAACTGCACAACTATTGTTTTATTTAATTATGTTTAACATGATCCTGTTTGGTTTTCAAAAACTTTCAATTTTTGGTTTGTGTAAGTAAACTACTGCTAATGTCATGTGTGTTATTCAACATATCATGCTATGCTTTTTGAAGAGAAAATTTAAACTTGAAGTTACATTTTTAGAAAGAAAAATTTAATCTAAGGCTGAAAGAAAACAAAAAATTAGCTAATTTGGGAATAAATAAAAAAAAAATCCCTCCGAAAATATATAATTAATTATTTTTTAACTCACTTGCATAAATGTAAACCATAAACAACCAGATGAGGAAAAAACTATCATAACTGAAATTAACATTACTAAAACAATAATGATAAAAAACAAACATGAAAAACCAAAAATAAAAACCCCTTTGGGGGAAAGTACAGCTGGGAATCTATACTTGTTGCATAAACATGCGCACCAAAGGGTTGATGTAGGGTTTCATCCAGACCAAAGAACTAGTGAATCAGACTATGAGAAAAAACGTTTAAAGACAACTGAACAGTGGCTCACCCAGCGTAGATTGATTGATTGACTGTTAACATCGTGTGAAGACAACTGTTTCCCGCTATACTTGAGAAATTATTTATGAAATTAACATAGATACAGCACCCTCTATTCATGCAGTACACATAATTCGCTGGTTCCCGGCGTCCCTTGTGAAGGGCAGGTATTAAACTAGTAATCGCCATATTGTTCCACTGGTTCAGGATTTGGCCCAAAGTCACATGACTAAGGGACGTAATATTATTTGTTTTCTGTAAACAAATCTTCATTATGCCATGCCCATACATTCTGCCTGCTTAGACTTACATATTTGAGATGTTTCTGGCATTTCTTGCTGTGTTTGTAACAAAAACAGTTTTATGATATATTCGCCTAACTTTCGAGAGTAAAAGGAAACCCCTGCTTTAGGGCCATGAGCACAAGCGCTAACATCAGGTTAACAAGGGAAATAGAACAAGCAACGAGAAAGTGACGGACTAATCAGAATACCGGAATTGTTACGAGTTACCTCATACACATAAATACAGCGCCCTCTATTTGTGCAGTTCATATAAATACAGCGCCCTCTATGAAATTCATATAAATACAGTGCCCTCTATTAATGAAATTCACATGAGGTCAAGAAAAAGGTTTTGCTTTTCATCCTGTGTGTTGTGCTGGCCAAGTTTTATTCATTTTTTTAAAATGACAACAAAATGCAATGTTTTTCAATATTTGTCAATAAAGCTTTCAAAGGTTGCATTAAAAGTTGATTTTAATTGACTTTGTGAAGTTCAAAAAAATAGTTATGACCGTTTACATACCAATATTCTGTTTACATTTCTTTGTAGGGTTTGTATATTTTTGGGGATTTGTCTTTTTGATCACTACAACTTTAGTTTGGTGGTTCAAAACAGAAAATCCAGAACTTATTGATGATGTAGATCAGGGGATTTGGGGAACCTATAAATTATTATATACCATTGTACGTCTACCAAGCATTCAGTCATTTATTGTAATACTAATGACTAGTAAGGTAAGTAATTAGTATCTAACGATAATTGTGTTTATATAAGAGATTGCATACTTACCTTTGGTTAATGAAATTTTAATTTCATAAACAAATGGGATAATTGCCAATTATCATATATACTGGTTAAATAAAATCGAAATAACAGTGGATAGCTCCCGTAGGGGGCGTCCTTCCCCTGTCATCTGATTTGCATACTTCCATTTTTAACCACGAGATTGATTCACGGTTGAAATTTGGGCTTGCCAAAATATCATTGTTTTTGCGGTGGAAATACATTGTTACCACCCATCAACACAGCCACCGAACTATTAGTGTGTCAGGAAGCTCTTGTGGACATCAAGAACTTCGTACTTAGTCACCTTGAGTAAAAAATTGTAGTTTTAGTAACGAAACTCAAAAGCCCGCCTTCAGTTTCAAGATGGTGGAAAATATGGATACCGGAGAGTTGAACACCGTTCATCGCTCTCCAGGCGGAAAAGAAAAAATCCTACACAACAGTGGTGCGAGAAAATGTTGAAGACGCACTGGCTGAGGCAGGCGTGATTTTTTCTACTGAAGATGCTACAAGCAACGCGGGGGAGGCCGGCTCGTCGAAAACCACAACAGCGAGTGGTACCGACAAGGAGGACCCCGAATTCAAAATCCGCTCCGATGCTATCACGAAAGGTGCGGTTATGGTCAAGAAAATCTTACCTCTACCGATTCCACCGATGGCGGACGCCCCACGTTTCTCGATCGGTTTGTCTACACTGCCGAAAAAGGACACTTTTGCGACTTCAGCAATGCTACCATGGTCTCCCCGACTGACACAGGGCACTGCTATAACGCAACGCGTGATCGGAGGAGGCAAATGGGATCGTGAAGTTACCGAGAAAACCGCTACAGCCACCAAGGACGACTTCTTGGGGACTAACCGGGACAATTGGAGCAGACGCTACCAAAAAGTTATACCGCCCGCTGATGAGTGGAAAACACCGGTCGGTACCGACGCCAGCCTGCACGAACGACCTCTCGGCGTACAACCACCAGAACTGGAGCCATGCGTCCGGGAAATGGTCGCCGAAGGAAGTATAACGAAACATCCACTCGGCAGACCACAAGTTTACATCCCGTATTGCCTGTCCCAGTCAACGCTATGTAGATTGGAAAACTACGTTTGGGACACTTCTCTTGCATTAAGCCATAGAGAATTTTTCACTACTACTACACAAATTTAGTTAGCGAAATTCAAAACAGGCAACATCACCAAGGATGGACTGTTTAGCACATTAGAGCCGCTGTTGGTCGCTACTAACGTCGTCGACGCTGACATAATACAGAGTCATCTCCAGTTACGAGCGACTATTCAACACTCTCGCCGTGCAGCAGTTTGGTCCGCTATGCTAAAGACAGCCGCCAACGCTGAAATCAAGAACGAATTGGCGACGATCGATTTCAGAGGGACCAAATTATTCGACGGAAAACTCAGCGCTGTGAATTCTAAGTTGGATGAGAAAGCAGCGGCAAAAGTTAACCGTGTGATGATCGAAGGCGCCTTTAAAGTCAAGCAAGCCGCTAATAACAAGCAGAGCATCGCGACCAAGGCGAAGCCAGTTAACCAAGCTACTACGGGTCAGCCCAAGGGAAACGCAAAGGCAAACCCGAATCAGGCAAAAGGAAAAAGTGGAGACCAGCAGCGACAGAATAAACAATTCTCGAAACAGACTGGTAACACTAAAAAGTCTTCCTGACTATACGTCAGCAAATATGGTAATGTATCAAAACAAGGTGCGATTAAACATGTCAAATATTACTCAAGTCTCCGAGTATTTTTGTCAAACAAATCAAACCACAGATCCCCTTACACATATACCACTTGCATTAAACGATTCGGTTAAGTGCCCAGGTCGGCGGGAACCAAGTCGTGCAAAACATCGTGCATTAAGCGATTTTGTTCAGTGCCCAGGATGGCGGGAACTCAATCGTGCACAACAAAAACACGGTCGGCCGCACCTCAGGTCGGTGGGCGATCGTATAAACAAACAACCGGCCGAATGCGTGGACCTAGGGAGAATGACGCATCGACCGGTGAAAAAAACAGAAACCCGTAAGGCAGAGTCCCTACTCCCCTCCAGGTTGGAAAAAAAAGGGGGGGGAGGACGTTAAACGGGGATATAACACCGCATTCACTCCAGGGGGAAATGGAGAAATCGGCGATGTCAATGTATACCGCCACAAGCGACCGAGGGTTGGTGAGTCCCTCGACGCCGGTGGCACTGCGTCTGCAGAAATGTATTCCCCGGTGGAAAGAAACGATAAACGATCCGTATGTGATATCGATAATAACACACGGGTATCGAATACCATTGATAAAAGAACCGAAATGCGAAAAAAGAACATGTATTTCGGGGAAACCGGGCTCTACTCGGTCAACAATACTGAAAGAAAGCGTGGAAATACTACTTGAAAAAAAGGTAATTCAGCGGGTACAAAACCCGAAAAATTCTTTCATCTCGAGGTTATTTCCCGTCAAGAAATCCAGCGGTGGGTACAGGCTGGTGCTGGATTTAAAGGAGTTGAACAAATTTGTGAAGAAAGAAACGTTCAAAATGTTAACTCCGGCACTAGTGAGAGCGTCAATTCAAAAAGGGGACTGGATGACGTCCCTCGACTTGACCGACGCTTACCTGCACATACCAATACACACAGAAAGCAGGCGCTTGTTACGATTCGTGGTGAACTGTGTAACGTATCAGTACACCGTCCTACCTTTCGGCCTGACGTCAGCCCCACTTCTGTTTACAAAAGTTCTACGCACAGTGGTGGCGTTTACTGCACAAGAACGCAGCAGACGTCAACCCCTACTTAGACGACTGGCTGATAAAAAGTCAAAATCGGAACCTGATTTGTCAATCAGCCGAGCGGACTGTCAGTCTACTGCTAAAGCTAGGTTTTCTGATAAATATGGAAAAATCAGAATTAATACCGACACAGAAAATAGTCTTTCTGGGCATGGAACTGGATGCGGAGAAAGGCATGATCCGACCAGCCCAGCACAGAATCGACAATGTACAAAAAATGATACAATCATTTCTAAAACAAAAACAAGCCACACTACGCCAGGTAATGCGACTAGTGGGGATGTTAACTTCGATGAGGGGCTTAGTACCGAGAGCGGCACTACAGTCCAGACCGATCCAACACCTAGTGTTAGACGCACAGTTAAAAATGCGACTATCAAAGGACGGGATAAAATACGAAAAACCGGTACTGTTCACACCGGCCTTTCTGGAATCACTTCCGTGGTGGGGCAACCTCAAGAACCTCACGGCGGGGATTCCCATGGACAAGGCGAAACCGACAGTAATGTTGGTGACGGATGCATCCATGACGGGCTGGGGAGGGCACTGCATAGACGGGATTGCACACGGTCAGTGGAACGAAAAACAAAGGAAATTTCACATAAACCGACTGGAAATGCTAGCGGTGCAGTTCTCCCTGCAATCCTTCAAAAAAGCGGTAAAAAACCGGGCCGTGTTAATAAGATCCGACAATCAGACTGTAGTAGCTTACCTCAACAAGGAAGGGGGAACGAAATCACAGTCGTTAAACGACCATGCTGTAGCAGTGCTAAAGTGGTGTGCACAAAACAAAGTCGAGCTGATGTGCAAACATATACCGGGAGTCCAAAACGGTGTAGCGGACTCGCTATCCCGGGGGAAACCCTACGACGACACAGAATGGGAGCTGTCACAGACGGCAGTAAACCTAGTGTTCGACATGTGGGGGGAACCCCAGGTAGATCTGTTTGCAACACCGGAAAACAAAAAACGTCCCGTTTTTGTGACGCGTTATCCGGACAAACAGTCACTGACGTGGGACGCACTTCAGATGGAGTGGGGCAGAATGTTCAGTTACGCATTCCCACCATTTCCATTGATCCACCGAACGTTACAAAAACTGGAACAATCGGAGAACTCGCACATGATTCTAGTGGAATTGCGCAAGGGTTTTCAAGCCAAGTGTCACAAACAACGACGGCCAGGCTTAGGGATTCCTCAAATGGATTGTATCAATACCACTGGGAAAAATTTCGTAATTGGTGTCTTGCAGGGGATATACATCCACTCTATCCCTCTTTGCCCCAAGTAGCGGAGTTTTTTTCTTATTTGATCAACGAAAAAAAGTTGAAACCGGGGACAGTAGAAAACTATAAATCGGCGATCAACTCTGTACTCAAACTAAGCCTAGGCAAAAACATTTCGGATGACCCGACAATCTCCGATCTGTTCAAGGGCTTTATTACACAGGCGGGCCCCATTGAGAGGTACAAAGCACCTGCATGGAGCTTGTCAGTAGTCCTTGAAGCGCTACGACAATTCCCATACGAACCGAAGGAATTGGCGTCACTACAGGACTGGACGAAAAAGACTGTTTTTCTGCTAGCACTCGCTTCAGGGAGGCGAGTTAGCGAAATACACGCTCTGTCATTTGAAGACAATTTTACGGTGTTTTATCCCGATAAAGCGATTTTAATGACATCAGTAAAATTCAGAGGAAAAAATCAGAAACTGCACGAGACGGCGACTCCGATCGTTATCCCGGCACTGAGCAATATTTCCAATGAAAAACAAGACAGAATTCTTTGTCCGGTACGTGCGCTAGCTTATTATAAGAAACGTACTTCCGGGGTCAGAAGGGGTCAAAGGTCGATGTTCGTTTGTTACCAAAAAGGTAAACAAAGCTCAGCGGCGTCGAAATTCACGCTAGCGAGATGGGTAAAAGAGACAGTTTACCACGCTTATAGTGATAAGTATTTGAGCACAGAGGCAGGCAAAGTCACTGCCAAGATGCATGACTTAAGAGGCATAGGTAATACACTGGCATTTGCTAGCGGAGCTTCTTTAGCCCAGGTGCTAGCAGCCGGGTCCTGGAAAACTAGCAACACTTTTCTCTCTTATTACCTGAAAGACCTAGCGGCCGAGTCACAGGGCCTACACTCGTTAGGCTACCTAGTGACAGGCCAAGTTGTAACGAAACAATAGGGCATGTAACTTCCCGCAACTGCAAGAATTATTCAGTTAGCGGGAGTTATACAGTTAGGGGGATGGAATTTTTTCAATTCCATAATCAGGTGGGGTAGTATTTATCTGCCAAGAGATATTCTCTGGTAATCTGTCCCATTTGTTTATGAAATTAAAATTTCATTAACCAAAGGGGTTAGTATGCAATACTCTGTAATAAACTTTTAAAACTAGCGCCGAAGGCGCATATTAGTTTTTATGTTTATATAAGAGGTTGCATACTTACCTTCCCACCCAAAACCACCCCAGATAAATAGCTACAAATCAATATCGTGGTCAAAAAGATCTGGAAGTATGCAAATCAGATGACAGGGGAAGGACGCCCCCTACGGGAGCTATCCACTGTTATTTCGATTTTATTTAACCAGTATATATGATAATTGGCAATTATCCCATTTGTTTATGAAATTAAAATTTCATTAACCAAAGGTAAGTATGCAATCTCTTATATAAACATAAAAACTAATATGCGCCTTCGGCGCTAGTTTTAAAAAATTGACACTTACTCAGGGGAGGGAGAGATGTTGTATGGTACAAAAACAAAACAAAAAATTAAAGCTGCAGAGTAGATTTTTTGGGTCCAAGTTTTAAGGCTGAATATGTACCCGCTGATGTACTGGTATATTACTGTGGAATACTTTATTTTCGCTGGAATTAATTTTCGCTTAAAAGGCTTTTTGGGCGTTTTGTGTGGAATTTATTTTTACTGATTTTTGATGAGTTTGATGTGAAATATAGGAAAAAAAGTATATTCGCTGGATTTTATTTGCACGGAAACATTCCTTCAGCGAAAATAAATTCCAAGAGAAAATAAAGTATTCTACAGTATTTATGAGACATGAATTACCACACATTCCTTGAATAAAACAACTCAAATATTGCCACCATGCTTTATTATTCAGCAGTACGGTACTCAAATTGTTTTAAAAAAATTGAAACATCAGTTGTTTTTCCCATGTACATAAAATATGTCAAAATATGTGAGTGGTAATATTTGTGGGTGTAATACATAGGTGTAATTACAATTAATACTTTCTTAGATATCTTGAATGGCCCTCTCATTTATTCATTCTTGTATATTATTACAGATTGGTTTTTCAGCTACAGATGCTGTAACAGGATTAAAATTGATAGAAGCAGGGGTACCTAAAGAACAATTAGCATTACTTGCTATACCATTGGTACCATTGCAAATAATATTACCCTGGCTTATCAGTAAATATACCACAGGACCCAGACCACTAAATATATTCATAAAGGCTATTCCATACAGGTAAAATGTAACATTATTATCATAGTTATACCAATCATATCGTTAAAAATATTATCACCCTGGATTATCATTAATTACTGTAAAACATGTTGAAAAAGCGACATGCAATTTTAGCGAATTGTGGTAAAATGATGTAATAGCAAAATGTTGATTTAGCGAATCTCTCTTGTCATTGTTGATTTCCTGTTTTCACAATACATGTCTGTCGCAGTTATCACCTCCATAAGGGAACTGATCATTACCACCAAGCCGGTTTCCTGTGAGTCTCCTGCGGCATGCGTTGCTTTACCGTACCGGTCGTTGCTTTACCGTACCGGCCGCTGCTTTACCGTACCGGCCGTTGCTTTACCCATGGAACTATAAAGGGGTTTATAGTTCCATGCTTTACCGTACCGGCCGCTGCTTTACCGTACCCGAAGGTCATTAGCCGTACCGGCAAGGCCGTTACCGTACTGGCAGGAGGCAATTCACACTTCTGACAAGTTAATTTATGCATTGATTTTCCGGTTTACAGGTAAAATGCCGACCTGTTTAAATTTCAGTTTTATGCACAGGATCGCCAGAGAAAGCAGAACTGTAGAATTAATTTGAGTAGAATTTGTTTAGTTTGTAGTTATAGTCTGTTTATAAATCATTTTGTTCATGTTTGCTATACGGTAGCTTTCGAGGTCAAATACACCACCAGGGCAATTTGTTGCGTCTTTTTATTTGTCAGAGATTAAACTTTACCATTATTATTGCATAATATTTACATTCAAGTTGCGCGTGATAATGCTACACATGATTTTTGTGAGACCATGGAGCTCCCAGTACGTCCAAGTGAACTGTTGGATATGACTACAGACGGAACTGCGTCTTTATTTTATACGATTTTTTTTTTAAATCGGGATCAGTGCTCCCAAATCAACTGAGCCGACAAAGTGGATTACAAAAATAACAGTTCCATGAAAGTGGCTATATTTGTGTATGATGAATCCTGAGTCGGTAGTTTTGGCATGTAACCTAATGGTTTTGGTTATTGTTACAAATGCACAGTGCAGACGTAATTTTGTTTTCATTTTTTCACTTTATCTGGCGCCAGTGCACGTGTGCTTGGATGTTTTTTTATTCAGTGATTGGGCTAAATATTTGACGACGTTGCCAACGTATTCAACATACGAAAATAGCATGTGTGTGCGTGTGCGCGAATGATAGATGCAGACGAGATTTCTCGTCGCAACGCGTTTTATTAGTTTATTTCCAACGCGAGTGGTCGGCGCCTTTGATTGCGTTTAGTTTGTTCTTTCATTCGCAAAATCTATCGCTGGCACCGTTTATTTTGTTATGTCTCACAACTGAATGTCCAAGCTGACTTTGTATTGGCTGTAATTATATTTTTTTTGTAAAACAAAAAAAAGTCCCGACCTTTCCAGTCTAAAACGTATTCTGCCCCAAACCAAACAGCCCTTTTCAGGGCCAATCACATGTTCCAAAAAGAGATGTACCGGCACACTTGCACACTCTGTTTTGTTATAATAAAGTTACATTGGGGATTGTTGGAAGGGATGTGTAAATATGTTTGGTCAATTCCATAAGCAAAATCACAAAATGAGGTCGAAAAGCAATGGAAAAATGTTGAACTAGAGCAAGGTCAAATTCCGTTTTACGCACTTGAATTTTATCTGGACTACGTGCACGCGTTGCGCGTGTTATTGTCGACAAAGTATCAAAACAGATTTTCGAACGCCCAAGCCCGAATTTAAATACATGTGAGCTCGGCCAAGCGAGTCACGCTGACAGATTATGCAAGTATCATCGAATTCATGCGACAGGTTGAGACGTTTTATTCAACGTTGTGGGTAAGCTACGATTTAGGACTGTCGTTTTATAGCGTTACAGGCGATCATGAATATGTGAATAACACACATATATTGAAAAAAACACATGCGAAGAATTTCAGAAAGACTTTTTTATTTAATTTATTTATTTATTTGTATTTCGACGGTTGCCCGACTTTCTTTCCACTGTGTGAGCTACTGACAAATATAAACAAATAATTAAACCATCGAGTCCTCTAGTCGACTGGGACGTAACACTCTGTTGTACAAGTCCTAAAAAAAAATTCTTATTGTTTGCAAAATGCCCAATTAATTCATGCATGACTCACGGTTACCGGCAGGGCGCCGATCAGTTACCGGGGCTTTGTTTACCATGCATTCATTAATCGAAGGTGATAAATAGTCGGTATTGGTCCTATCAATACGGTAATTGTCCAGCCGGTACAGTAAAGCACCGGCCGGTACGGTAACGCAACGGTCGGTACGGTAACGCAACGGTCGGTACGGTAACGCAACGGTCGGTACGGTAAAGCAACGACCGGTACGGTAAACCGAGTCAAACTCACAGGAAACCGGCTGGGTGGTAATGATCAGTTCCCTAAAAACAAAGAAAAACTGTCAAGTGTAATTAGGAAGCGCCCCAGATTTTTATGTTCTGGATTACTGTATACAAATCCTCAAGCCTTGGCCATTTTGAATTTATAATAAAGTCATTAGCGACATCTTCAATTAGCGAATCAGTTCTCTTGCTAAATTCGCTAAAAAGACATGTTCATGAAACTCTGTGTTAGTGGGCTCCAAACGTGATTATCACACAATATAGTTCCTTCTATCAACTGAAATCGGCAAAAATAATTTTTTGCACTTTACACATACATTTGGTGAGTAAAGAAGAACATTCAGGTATTTTGGGTTGAATTTAGAAGCATGTGAAAATTAACCAAATAACGGCAGAAAAATTATTGGCGTCTGCAGTGGCTCGCTCGTGAAGCCCGGACTTTTGTCGATTCAAAAATACAATATTATCTGTGCTAAATGGCATAAGTAGTTTTTGAAATTTTACGATTTTACGTTCCGGTAAATCAGTTTTTTCGCTAACAAGAAACTGTACAAATAAATCGGCGAAATACCGATGCGAATTCGTGCCACTGCTTGATGTATCTATAATGGCTGTATACTGGTTCATGGGCCCATTTTTATATTACCACGGTTGCAAGTAGAACATTTTGGTTCTTGTATCACATGCCTACATGGTTTTTGGTGCTTTTAAGTTATTCCTGTGTCCTGTGTCTGTGTTGGTAGTTTCAAAACAAAGTTTGTATAATATAATAGGAGTCACCACCCCAGAGATGTATACTATCACTATCACTCGTGAGATCATACCTGCTGTCAAACTGATCCAAATGATCTTGTGGTAGAGTTAGTTATTTCTTGAATACACTAAATATCACATAGAGGACTAAATATATTCATAAAATAATTACCCATGTAAAACATTAGAGTTTGTATTAATATGCGGTTATTATGAGGATACCTCAAAGTATGCTTGAAGACAGTACAGCTGGAGTATCTATCGACGTGCAGTCAGTCGATGCGACTGTGTACTGTCTGATTGCATACTTTGTAGTATCCTCGTAGTAACCTTATTATTATGCATCTTTTCATGGGAATGCCAAAATCCAAAATGTTTAGAACAGAATCAGCGAACTTCTTTGTGTGGAGTCCGGTCAAACCCTTGTGCCAGCCATGCTTACGTGCGTAATCATTCCATATTTGGAATTTGCATTTCCTAACATGGTAGGATGAAAATACCCCGTAAAATACCGCAAAATTATGGCATGCTGTAACCTAATTCTGGCATTACAATGACAGATGTATAATAATTGCTATTATCTGCCTTTTATTTTGATTGCAATCAGACTGTTGATGGGATTGGTGTTTGCATTAATTGTTTGGTGGACTCCCTCTGTTGATCAAGGCAATGGTGAATTTCCAATGTATTACTACGCAGTACTCATACTAAATTATGGGTTACACCAGGTAAGACTCATTTACCTTCAAAGAGATTGAAGTTTTTGTTGGTTGTTTGGCACTGAATTATTAATTATTTTTTTTTAGGTAAGGCTTAATCAGAAAAAACTGCATCTGTTTTAATCTAATGACAAAATAACAGTTTATGCAACCAGATTGATTTCACATGTTTGATATTCAACAAATTCAATCAGACATCCGATTCCGCGGTTTACACAGTGTGATTTACCTCAACAAATTTGTTTTCTGTGCCAAAAATGTGGTAAATTTGTTCACATTTCCTGTAATTTTTACTGAATTCAAGCTTCATTTTGGACCAAACAGAAAAAATATGACACTGATTCTAGTTTGGATCAAAAAAGTTAAAATTTTTGTAAATATTTTCCGTGGAAAAAAGCTCAGATTGTTGAGATAAATTTCAACCACTCAATGCATTGCTATGCAATACTGTTTGACTGATACATGGATCTTAATCACAAGTTATAAAATTGAATTTTTGCCATTTTTGTTAAAAATTATGAAGAAAATCTTCCACAAATCTCACAAATTTGTCCTACATTTTTGACCAGCAGCGATGACTGATTATTCACGTAATTTCATTTTTTTTCCCCATAGATTTCGCTTTACTGTATGTTCGTTTCTATCATGGCATTCAACGCTCGGATAAGTGACCCTGTTATCGGTGGAACATACATGACGTTATTAAATACACTAAGCAACCTTGGTGGCAATTGGCCAAGTACGTTATCACTTTGGTTGGTTGATAGCTTATCATGGAAGTCTTGTAGTATTGATGGATTAGACTGTGATACAAGTATACAGGCTGAGGTGAGTTTGTCAAGCTTCATTACAATATTTGCATACTTTTCGCTGGCTTACTTATTTTTTTTCCACCCAAAATTCAGTGCAAATAATTTCACCTTTTGTAAAATTGGCACTAAATTTTATCATCATTTTAGACTATACAGACAGTTTCCGATATTGATTTTAGTTTTTGATTAAATGATTTGTCAATTTTTATCAATATTTTATGGGGGGACAGACTGTAGAAAATCAATTTGTTCAATAAAGATGTCTCACTTCAAATATGAAGAAGCCTCTATATTGGATTTGATTCAGTGAAAACATTCCCTTGGATTAAAAATTCAAGAAAAGATATTGATCTCCATTACAGCGAGTCTCAGGAATATTGGAGCAGCGAATTTGCAAACTCGCTAGCGAATTGGATAACTACTTTGGTTTTGACTAAACAGTTTTTGAATCTCGCTGGCACCGACTTGTGGTCGCTTCCACTCTTGGTAGAGTCTATATTGCATTTGGAGAGATAGAATGCTTTTATGTAGCCTGGTACATGTCTAGATTCTCTGTACGATTTGCTTTAAGAAGTTTCCCTGGTCAGTCTGAGAATGGCCACAGTCAGCTGGCATACATAATATGATAAATGCGATTAATCCACTGATATTTACTATATGGGGGTAGCCATCTTCAGCGCTGCTTGAAACTAAATAAAGAGACAAGTTGAGAAACAGTTTCCTAAAAATCAGGAAGAAAATAACAAACTTTCACATACAAATGATCCCTTCGGGTAACATTAAGCTAACCGCTAAAAAAATCGACCTCATTTGTCGTTTTTATTTGGACAATCACTTGTATACTAACACCTCATTACACGAAAAAGATAGAACACTTTCCCTGGTATATTTTAAAGCGAAATCGCATCAACTGTAAAATCGTCCCTTACCGGTACTGTTATATAGATTCTTCCAGAGTGGGCGTGACCACAAGACGGCGCCAGCGAGATTCAAAAACCACCTGTTTATTCAAAACCAAAGCAGTTAGTCAATTCTCTAGCAATTTTGTAAATTGACTGCCCCAATACTTCTGAGACTTGCTGTAAAAATGTTGTAGTGCATAAATTGAATCCAAGTTGTGATAATCTTTGTATTTCTGTTTGTATTAATGTATGTAATTATATTGTTTAACAGGCTTGTACTAAAGATGGAGGAGTCTGTCACACAGATATAGATGGGTACTATATCGAGACCATTGCATGCTTTGTTATTGGGTTACTGTGGTTACTATGGAAGCAGAAAACTGTTAAAAAATTGCAGACTTTGGACGACTCAGCATGGAAATGTTCATAAACATTGCAGTAAGGAAAATACCCATGAGGCTTTGCATGAACCAATCCATCTAAAATGCACCCAATGTAATCATTATCTGATTATTTAGTTTTTGTAACTTAGAATTTTTTTTTGTCTTGAATAGTCAATGTACATTGAAAAATGTATTTATATTTATAATAATAATGTTGTTGACAACGGAATAGCCAATGGTAAGACCACTTTTATAATAGTATACTTCCAATTCACTACCACAATTACCCACCATAGACTCCGGTCAGTCAAAATGACTATTTTGAACTGTAGGCATTGATCAGCGATTCTGCCGGTGACGGAGAGATAGAATCCAGGTCAGGGGAAGCCCCATGACCTCTAGATTCTTTTACCCCTTACGTCACGAACCCACGTGACCGAGGCCACCTGGCAGCGCCACAGGTAGCCGTCCTTCACTCTGGTTCCTTTCTCTCCGCCTCGAGGACTTAAACCAACGCGACGGAAAGAGTGGGGAGGTTGGGGGGGACACTGAGTCTATGGTGGGTATGAACTATGTGAATAGGCGGGTTCGGAGAACCCTCGCCTAAATTCACTACGTTCAATTATTGACTATTGACTATTGAAAAATGACTATTTGAACTGTTGGCAGAGTCGGACACCGATAGGTGGCCAGTTTTTCCGAGCAAACAGAAAAAAAAGGAGAATGATGAAAGACTTTCCCCCAGTCCAGGATGAAAACAAACCCAAAAACCTAAGTTAAGACCCAAGAAGGGTGGTGTCTTACCTTGCCTGTGCTGTCCCAGAAGCAAGAAGCCAATGCTGCTGTGGTGACAGGGTTCGGTGTGCCCGAGAAAGCTAGACCCAAGCCGAACTCGGGGGTGATAAGCTTGAAGTAGGACCGAAACAGTTCGCATGAGGGCATAGGTCGACAGAAGCGAAACCTGGGAGCTTCCAGGAAGTGCTAGTGGAACAGACAATCTGCCCGCAAAAATGCAGAGACTGACTTATCGCCTATGTGCAGAGGCCCCTGCAGTCGTTCGGGCTGGGTCAGCAAACAAGGCCTGACCCGCTACGACGGGGCCTAACCTGAAGAGACCCTGCTCAATAGATTGGGTGTCTCCTAGGTAGTAGTTGATGAAGACGTTCTGCGTTCTCCAGAAGCCTGCCCTCAGAAAGTGTTTGAGGGGGCACCTGACGCTAGCGCTAGTGAGTTAGCAATCGCACGGACCTCATGTTCTTGTACTTGGTGTCTCTGCAGGGTCTGTGTTGAGGAGGATAGTTTATCATAGACCTCCAGTACAGTCGCAGTAATCCACCTGGGGATGGAAGTCGGGGAAACCGGCTTATCCCGCTTGCCAGGGCCGTAACACAAAACCATGTGTTTGGTTCCCCGTCTAGAAAACCTGGTACGGTTCTCGTAGCAACTCAGCGCTCGGACTGGGCAGAGAAGCAATTCCTCCTGATCCTCCGGACTGACAATATTTGCCAGCCGGGGGATGACGATCGGTTGAGGATCGTGTCCTGGGATTTGGTTCTTGGCGAGAACCCGATTCGTGTCTTTGTACAACTTGATCGTCCATAAAAGCGGCACAACCGTCCGCAAAGGATAGTGCGCACCTACCTTTGGCCGGCGCCTACCTGAGGCGAGGGCCAGTAGGAAGACTATTTTCCACATCAAAAATTTGAGTGGTGCTGATTGGAGAGGCTCAAAAGGCAGTCTGCTTAGAGCAGACAACACAGCCGACGAGTCCCAGTTGGGCGGCTCCCTTGTATGGGGTCTTGGCGTCTGGAAAGCAGTAAATAGTCTCCTAAAAGTAAGACAATCTGCTAGTCTTGTTCCCGTACGTTCTGAGTGGTGGGGGACAAGACCGACCTGTAGCCAACGCTCGCTGCGTAGAACAAACCAACTTCGTCAAATAGGTGGACGAAGGAGCCTGCTACCTAGCCAATAGAGGGATGGTATGGATCAATCTCCCTTCCGCTACACCAATCAGTGTATGCTTGCAGCCTAGAAATGTAGGCCGCGTAGGTGGAATCCCTGTTCGCCCTGGCCAAGACGTTGGCAGCCCGCTCAGATAAGGCTTTCATATGTGCGGGTCTACTGAGAGCCTCTATGCATGTAAGTGATACCTGCTGGGCTCGTTGGTAGTGCGCCGTCTGGTTGGGACGGCAGGTCCGGTAAGTCCGGAAGCACTGCTGGCGCTTCGACTAGCCTTCCCAACAGAAGTGGAAACTAGGCCTTGCTTGGCCAATTGGGTGCAACCCATGATAATATGCGGGTGTGCACCTGTCGAAGCTTTTCTCCGGTGCCCGGTGAACTAGCGGGAAGGGAGGAAAGGCGTACACAACTAAGTGGGTCCACGGGGCTAGCAAGGTGACCCTGGCCCAGGCTCCTGGAATCAGCAGGAGTGTTACGTACGTCGGGAGCTTGGCGTTCCGGGGTGCGGTAAAACGGTCCTGAAAGGGCGTCGCCAGACTGTTCCTCACCCCTGGAAGGTGGTGTGCGGTTAGCTCCACATTGTATTCCAGGCACCAAAGGAGGATTTTGCTCCGCAAGGACTGACAACGATGGGGAACGCGTCCCCCCCCTCCTTCTTGAAGGAGACCACCGCTGCGTTGCCTGTGCGGAGCAGGACTTCGTGGTCTCGAACTACGGGTAGAAAGCGTGGTAGTGCTAAGTACACTGCTCTCAGTTCGAGCCGGTTGATATGGTAGTCCTGAAACTAATGCGGGGGCCATATCCTTGGGCTTATTGGCCCAATAGATGTGCTCCCCAACCCTAGGGGGAGGTATCTGTTACCAGAGTCATACCTGCGGCGAGCGGGCCCAAGGGGCTCCCCTGTCCGAGGTTGGCCAGTGGCGACCACCAGGGCAGAGCTTCCTTCACTTGGTCCGAGATCGAAACTCGCCTATCTAGTTCCCATAGGAGAGCTCGGCACTATAACAAGCGTTATACCGGGCGGCTGCGTAGTGCGGCCTGGGGAACGACCCTTCGAACTGAGGTCATCATTTCGATGATCCGTGTTAGTTCGCGGAGGGACACAGAGGGAACGCTGACTAGGCATTCGGCTAGGGTGCCTAGCGCTAAGCAATACGCTTGAAATAGCTAAGGCAAGCATACCTCTGTGTCAAAACTCCATGCCCAGGGACACCAACTGCACGTTGGGTCGAGGTGGGACTTGTCGATTTACCAATGAGCCCAACTGGTGAAGTAAATCCCGTGTTAGCCTGACGCGTTTGGCTATTACCCCTTGCCCGGGTTGTTAGTAACCGGAAGTCTGGGTACGAATTGAGGTGTACCGACATCTGGTGAAGCAGCAGTAATACCTGTTTCATCACTCTGGTGAACACGTAGGGCGCTGTTCCTAACCCGAACGGGGAGGCACCCGAGATTCGAATACTTGGCCCAGCTGGGCGATTCGAAGGAGATGGCAACTCGCTGGGTGCATCGGTACGTGCAGGTAGGCCCCGCTTAAGTCTAGCGGGGCTAGCCAGTCAAAACGGTAGATGGAGAGAAGAACCCTGAATGGTGTCTCCATGTGGAACCGATCGAGGAGCACGTACTGATTCAGTCTGCCTAGGTCCAAAACTGGACGCCTGCCATTTGTAGATTTGGTACTACGAACCCATTTGGGTAGAAGCCTGGCCTTAGCTCCGGCTGATGTACCCTGTGTATGGCGTCTTTCCCCAGCAAACTGCTACTTCCTGTCTGATTGCTTCCGCCTTGCGGGAGTCCCCTGGCAGTGCCCAACAGGGGAGACACTGACGGGGGGAAAAAGGAGATTTCAGCGGTATCCCGTAAACTGATGTCACCACCTGGAAAGGTCCAGGGATTGGTCACCCGTTATCTCCAAACCGGACTACACTGGCGCAATCTGTATTGACAGGGATATGTGGCCATGTGTTCGGCAGTTGCGAGGGGGTGTGTGCTTCCTTCCCCCATGAGGTGAGTTCCCCAAGGCCTGAAGTAGTCACTAAGTTGTGACCTGGCCATTCACCGAACACGTGCCTGCCCCCCCCCCCTGGTTGTAGAGGTGAGCGTCAAACATGCCTCCCCTGCTGCCGGGTAGACGTCCGCCCAGGGAGGGTGAGGAGCCACCACCTGGCTCTTACCTCCCTGGGAGCGTGCCACTACCCTCCCCTCCCATGGAAGGGTATAAGCGCTTGCCTCCTGGCTGACTCCAGCTAGCGGACAACGCCCTAGGGCGTTGTGTTTTCTGTGCATGGGGTGCCCTCCGATTGCCCATGGCAGGACCAACTGGCTAGCGGATTCAAACTGAACCCTCCGGTTCATTGCACTCCGAAGCTCCGAGACTGTACCCACTATTCCCTGAACAAAGAGGGTGGAGGAAGTCCAGTCTGCGTCACTGAGGCGGGACGTACCCTGGCTCAGCTTGTCGGCGAAAACACGTGCGTCTAAGGCCGCGTCCCGTAGCACGGTAGTGGCCCTGGCCAAGAGAGCCAGGCGACACTAGGGGGTGTCGCATGTAGATGTGCGGTTGCCCACCAGTAAAAATGTCGCCTGGTCTAGGAGGCTGGTGCGTTCTGCCTCCAAGGTCTCCAGAGTGCTGGTCACGCATAATGTGCTCAAGAGACTCTGCCCTCAGGGCTAGATGGGTCGTCTTCAATTGGAAAGGACACCCATGGAACGCGGCTATCCCCCTTTGCCCGGTTTGCCAAATTCGTGGCACCGGGGTCTGGGGAAGGAGCCTTGGAATCCGGTTGGGGGCGTTTTGGTCTCATCCCACGCTATGGGGTCTGATCCCGAAACCACACCGACCGGGTAGCGTTTGGTCCAGTGGGAAGTGTTGCCTAATGTTATCCCCACTTGGGGGCCTTAAGCATTACATCCTCCGCGGCTGACCAACGCCGCCCATCAACACCGTTTGCATGCTCTGCGCCCCACTCCGCACTCAGGCGGACAGGGAGAGACTTGCCGACGGGGTTGCTTTGGATCCCGACGCTCGTGATCCCATAAGCGTTGAAGCAACCTTAGGTGGTTGCTTTAGGATCAAGGGTGGGAGTATATACATCGTATCACTGGGATCGATGATACTCCGCCTCGCCCCAAAAGCGTGGCTCACCGAGTCATACAGATGGATGACTCTGAGGGAATGCCCGGAGTACCGGCTGTATCCGACGCGAGCGAACTGCATCTCCTTTCACTTTAAATATGTGAGAGGGAGCGTGTTCGACTGTGCGTCTCATGACAGGGTCGGTTCCCTCTGGGGACGCCCGTGGGTCGGTAAGAAAGGAGTCAAAACCCACAGCGGAGACCGGACACAAGGAAAAACTCGTTACCGTTGTACCGTTACCGCGTGACGAACCCTAGCTGGCAGAAAGTAGGGGGGGTCAACGTGTGCCCTGCCCTGAAAGCCCTGCCCCGAGATCGGAGACTTGGCTGCCAGCACCCCGTTGGCATTCAGTGCCCGAAGATCCAGAGAAGGACGGGGACAATTAGCTTGGGCCTCGGCCACCCCCCAAAATAGTGGGAGAGCCGTGCCTGGGAACGGGGGTTCCCCGGAAGAGACGTGTTTGAATGCAAACATGCTTTCGTGTCTCTTCCTGCTTGCCCACCGAGGGGACACAGTGGAGACAGCTCGCTCCGACTGCGTCTGATCTACCCGGCCTGCCAGGGACGCAATTGCCCCGACAGTCCTTCGACCAAAGCCCTCAACTCGGAGGCAAACTCGGCGCCGTGCGAGGAAGGGTCCACGAAGAGACCCGCAACGGGCCCCATAGGAGGAAAGCCTCCAGGGGCACAGCCTCGCTGCAGCCGGTAAAATCGGGTAAAATCACCGCCTGAAAAAACAGACTGTGAGGATGCCCTCCGATCAGCGGGGGAGACCGAGAAAATATCGGTACTTCCGCCGTCGGGCCTCTTACTCGACGTCCCGGTACATGAAGTACCGGTAGCCGAGCGTGAGGACTTTCCACTCATGCAAAACACGCAACTCACTTTAACCGATTTGTTTACTAGACGCGCGACCTTGCTGTGACGCGGTCAGTGTCAGCGATTTTGATGGCTCTGAAAGAAAATCTCAGGCCTCAGAACTCCAGTGAAAAAAACACGCTTTCACGCAAAAAAACCCGAAACCCACACGTAGCCACGACCAAGTATCTCGGATGCGGGTTCTATGCTGGTAAATTCTGAATAAACCACTGTACGGTCGGCTCGAAAGACGAGGAGACCGGAAGAAAAAGGCAGCGAGCCTTGGAGCTGTCATTACATCGATATATTGCTAAATACATTAAAAATAAATAACGACATGCATGAGGGAAACGAATTACACTTATAAAAGGTGCCGCCACACAAAGGGGAAAACGACACGAGGGTAAAAAAAAAGACAAGGAAAACTTATCCTACCAGCTACCATGTCGGATGCCGAGCAGCGGCAACAACCCAAGCTATAAATCCGGACAGGAAAAAAAGCAGGCGATCCAGCAGAGCTCGCTAGATTTCATCTCCACTCGAGGCGGAGAGAAATTAAGAGTGAAGGACTGACCGAAGTCTATGGTGGGTATGAACTATGTGAATAGGCGGGTTCGGAGAACCCTCGCCTAAGTTTACGAAAAGTTCATTGTATCCATTCATTTTGGATCTTACTCCAAAATGCATTTCAGCTTAGATCAGCTGAAGCAATATCATTATTTCTAACATATCATTGTTGACATGGCAACAACTTTTATATACAGTGCAATTCAAGTTTAGTTTTCATTTATATTTGTGTACACTTTATTTTATGAATTATCACTCATTTCTGGAGTGATCTGTTAACGGTAATCCTATAACTAACACTAGTCATATCATGCCTTGTTTTTTGATAATAGACCATTTTCCGTACACTGCGAGAATCACGCGTTATGCGTGAAATCGAACGTAAAAACAGGACAAACAAAGGTCATAGCGTCGTAGTCGCGTCAAACATCGCGTGGGATTCGACAAACGCGAAAGTATTTCGTGGACATTTCCATGCTTAATAATGTGCTGTCCACATTTAATGATAGGCAATTTTGATTAAGTGAGGGTATTCGGAAGCAATATTCCTCTGTCGAAGATCGGCCGGTCAATGTAAGCTGCGAAATAAAGAAATTCTAGTTCAAAATCAAATCGTTCGATTTTTGCAGCAGACGTTCGACGCGCGTCTTTCATGCATCTCGCGAGATCTCGCAATTGTTCGGAAAATCACCTATTGGTAATTGTTTTCTGACCTCGTTGCACATATTCTCATTTCTCAGCCAAAAGCCAAATTCCTTTCACAGGCGAAAACAGAACTTTTGAACAGCAAGAAATTAATATTAAATTTAATTTTAATTAAAAATCTTTAATATCGTTGACTTGTGCTGAATAGTTGTTGATGGAAGTTCAAAATTAAATGATACATGTTCATTGGTGGACCCATTTGATTGGTTGTTTCTGATTTAAAAAAATATGATATATATTTCTAATTAACCGAACCGTACTTAGTAGTTGTAAATTTCCTGAATGTATGGTATATAAAGTCAGATATATATATTATTTCTGTGTGAGATAGTACGTAACTATATATTTAAATACTATCCACTGTACCAATTATTGGAATGCTTATGTTGATCGGTACCATTCGATAACTGGGTGTGCTTGACGTCAGAGGACGAGCATACAAACAAGATTGTATGTGTAACTCAACAATATCCAATGTATCGCCATCATGGTTATTTCATGTTAAAAAATACTGTTTATTTTCTTCTACAAAATCACCATTCTTGAAGCCTTGACTAAATATTAGTCTCTGAGCGCAGTCCCAAAACAGGGACATCCATGTGTCTGTTTGTCTGTCTGTATCAAGGCATATCTCACAATTGTTTGGACTGATTAAGTTTCAAAACTTCACAGATAAATCAGATATTATATTGGACATATGCACATGCATTTGTTTCATGATTTAATTCAAGATGGTCAAATGGCAGCCATTTTAAGTTCTAAAAATGTATCAAAATCACACATTTTCAGTCATGTATGGAGGGATTCTGGTCAAACTTGGCACAGAATTTGACCTTCATGCACATCATTTTATTTTTGAGATTAGGATGGTAGTCATCTTGTTAACAAATGCAGTTTCATTGGATTCATATCTAATACATGACTGGACCAATCACATATCACGATATATATCTTGTCTGTGACAGGGACTACCGGTATGTCATTAACAATGGCTTGTCAGTGTTGGTAGCATGGTTGAGGGTCCAGAATCACACTCTGCCTCAATCCAGGGGATCACATGTTTTTTACACGTTTATCAAATACGATAATATTATTCATAGTTTTGTATTTTTATTTATTTACTCGTATGTATTTTATATAAATGCATTTCTTCAAGCCCAAAATTTCAGTAAATGTGACAAATAACCATGGAAACATTGTCAAACACAAAAAGTAGGTATGCTCTTGAGTACAAAAGCATGAAGGCGTCGTACCGACACTGCAACAAAATTCTATGGAAGTAATCAGAATAAAATTTGAATTCATCTGTGGAAGAGACTGATTAGTTCAGTAGATGTTTTGGGAATACAAAATAACGAATGTGTTTTCACTTGCCATTTGCTTGTGAACATTCTTTGAGTAACTGAAGTACGAGCCACAAATGACCACTAACTACATTAATGGTTTCTTCTCAAGCTATCACTTCATGTATTTTCAATTTTCGTGAGAGTTGAGAGTTTTATAATTGAAATAAAGGAATCCCATTACTGTATGTTAATAGGGCAAAAATGGGGAAATTAAATAACGATCCCACATATAGCACACATTCCCATTCTTGCCCTTATACAATCATGGGCTGTATGTCTTTTTATTCAGTAATTATTTTCAACTTTTGAGTGTCAACTATAGGCACCATCCACAAAAAAGTTCCATTTATAGTCTGCCATTTTCTACATAAAATGTTGCTTGAATTAATGTCACATTTTATCTGTTTGGTTCAAAATTAAGATTGAATTGGTGAAAATTACAGAAGCTGAACAAATTTACCCAAATTTGAGAGAGAGAAAAAAAAAGTGCTCAAAGTGTAGAAAGTGATCTTTATAGTTTTTCTCTATGGTAAATGAGACGTTCCATTATTCACAGGGTTGATGGGTAAAGGTGGAGGTGAACATTTTCTTTATTATTAGATTTGTGCAATATTCATATTTATCAACTATAAAGGAAAAACCAGTGTCAATACTTGGTGATTTGAATTCAGATTTGAGTTGCATGCTACTGCGTTGAATGTAAAGTGTGCCACTCACTATAAAGCTATGCCTTGTGTACGTCATAATCATGCGATCGCTTTAGCTTATTCTGATAAGTCCAGTCTTCCAGTTTTGATTTGTGCTTTTTCATACAACTGGACGTGCAAACCACTCAAAGCAACTCAACGTGACCGATAAAAGACATGCTTGGTATCCACAGCGTTACTAAAGAACCTATTATGCCTGTCTGGTTATGTTGTGCACCAGACAAAGACAACTCTCCATGTTCTGACTATTGTGTTGCATTGCATTGCAGAGAGTGGTGTGCGGCAACACTTACACTCGCATACCATGTGTTTAATCATATGACATTCTTTCTGATTTGGGCAAAGTCATGTGACTTGCCTTTGATTTAGCATGTTTGTGCATCAAAAACTTGATTACTTAAACAAATATTTCTTAAACAAGAAATTTCCAAATTTTTATGAGTATCGAGGTTGACATGTAAATCTGTCACCCCCACTTGACATAGTGTTCAGAATCTTGCTTGTAACATATACCAGTACCGTACATCTAACCTTTCTGGACCCAATCTGATTGAAAATGATCTACAACTTGCAAGATTCCTTTCTTGTCATTTACTTCAATACAGACTAGTAATGAAACACTAAGATATTGTATTGAGATTGCAACTTTTATAAAACCATCAATATTTGGTGGAATATCAAAAATAATTGTAATGTAATGCCATAAAGGGCACAATTTGCATTTTCATAAATGCATTCTAATGTTCATAGATAATGTGATATTATTCATGTAGGAAACCTTGTTTATAATAGGATTGTATATTTCATAATTATTTCATGTATAAATTAATTCTTATATTTAGTGTTGTATAAATGTTGTTGCACACTGAGTGTTCATTGAGCTTTACGTGAATGTTTAAATTGCAAAGAAAAACATGGATTTGTCAGGATTCTGTCTTGTTTTGAATTATTGCTGCCCACAGAAGTGAATCTTTGTATAACAAGTTAAAATCCATGTGCTTTGAAACATCATTAAAGATTGTTAGCAAAGGAAGCCACATTCAGCGTTTATTTTATATTTCACACAATAAACAAACAATAGTAGCCCAGAAATCTTAATATGGCTCGCTGGGCGATTAGAAACTCGAGGGGGGGGCACAAAACTATACAAAATATTTTTTCCTTCACTTCGTTTTATGCTCATTTTTATTTTAATAATGAATTCACTGTGATTTTATTTTTATTTCTTCTATGTAATATTTTTCCCTAAGAAATAGGCATGCAGAACTGTTTTTCCTCTTTAGTTTCTAATGGCCCACCCCTAATTCTTGTCTATATATACCGATAAATTTCTGACTGCGTGTTTACTGTTCCATGTAGCCTACTGACTCTGGACAATAGTAAGACTTACATGTAAGCAATTCAATTGTTATGATTTGTCAATGATAGTAAAATGTTAATGCATCAACAAATTTAATAGTTGTCCTGTTTTTTTTATTAACACATTGACGGATACACAAATGTTACTGCACATATTGACAGCATTTAATGACAATGTGTCAAACAAGAAGATAGACACCAATAACCACATAGATCTTGAGAGTTAAAGAACCAGAAGACTTGTTTTCAAATAGTGTTTCATTCTTTGCAGTCCACTGGTACATCTTTCATTTGCATTTATAATGGTGGTACTGTACTTGACAAACATTAATTAGGTTCCTTTGTTTAACGTCTTGCCTATCAGACATCAAGCAACATAAAATGCAGCTAAAAGCTAGTGATTTTAACAATATTTTTTGGATTTTCAATCCAAAAATTGTATACTCAAATGCACTTAAAAACATTTAAAAATAATTTTTGACATCCTGTCTATTCCTGCAGTAACATTTTGACTTACAATGGCATGGGTGACAAAAATTAAACTGTACAGGTTTGATTGGGTGAAAGATTCAGTTGCACACACCTTGAAAAGATAATGATTCTTACAGTCCAGTCCAGTCCACTTTGGCATGATTAATGGGTGTTTTTATTGCGAAAAAAATTAAGAGGGGACATACCAAGGCTTGAGTTGATTTTATTGTGATATCAGAGAGTTAAAAATCACAGCCATAATTATTGTAGATTGTAATGAGAGCAAGGCTAGGATTTTAAAGTAAATATGCCAATTTGGATAGCAACTACAAGTGCGTTATGATCATTTTCAGGTCTGCAGTAATATGATTATGCTTTTTGCACAAAAGAACCCAACATATTAGCTGAATTCATTTGAAAAGATAAGACAAAATGTATTCACATGGTCTAATGGAATATTTACATATTTAATAAAATATACATTCAACAATGATACACAAATATTTACAAAGAATCAAAATATACAAAGATAGGTGTTATTTATAACAAACTAATGTTTTAACAGAATTACCCATTGGGGTTTAGATACAAGTAACTTCATGTGACACTGCTCCTTCAGATAACATGACTTTTTGTCATGCACTTCTCTCAAAATAGTCATGGCCTCTGATCCAGTGGTACGAAAGAATCTCAAAAGACCAAAAAAATAATACTAGTATAATTGTACTTCTGACAACCTTGAGATGCTGTCAGTGAGATACTGGATGCAGGAATGTACTATCTCTAGACACTGGTGGTCTGTTAGCAATTCTTACAAATTCTACTATATCTACAGCCATATCAGATTCTGGATCATTAGAAGCATCCACAGCACTCTTGGCTTTCTTGGCATATTCCTTAGCCTGTAAAAAAATGCACTTTTATGATTAACAGGAATAGTACTTTTACTAAACCATTCCTCGTCAGTTACTTGGCGAGTATCTATTCATTGTTTGAAAAGCTGGGTTCTAGAAGAATATACTCACATACGATGAACAATGTTTTTTGCTTAACCCTTTGAGCGCTAAATTTTTTCTCGCCTAAAATTCTGTGCACAAATTTTCCCATTTTGTAAATTTTCACTAATTTCCTTACGATTTTGAGCTATACAGACAGTTTCAGATATTGCTTTTAGTTTTTAATCAAAATGTTTGCCAATTTTTATCAAAATTTTTTGTTGGGGAACCAGACTATACAAAATAATCCTTGCCTAAAATTCTGTGCACAAATTTTCACATTTTGTAAATTTTCATTAAATTTCATCACCGTTTCAGGTCTACAGACAGTTTCAGATATTGCTTTTAGTTTTTGATTAAAATGTTTGCCAATATTTATCAACATTTCTTGTGGAGGGAACCATACTATACATAGAATTTTGTAGATGGTGCCAAAAGACTTTGACTTTGGTGCTTAGAGGGTTAAAGCAGGAGGGTAGTCACTTGCGCATGCCAGGAATTGAGTCCCAAGCAATGGTAACAACACACGCTAAAAATGCAAAGACTCATGGGTAGACGCTTGTTTGTAAACAGTGACACGCTATGGCCATCTGACGTATGTGCAGGTGACGACTCCCCAGCTTTAAAGCTACACCCTTGGGATCATTCATGGAGCTGTATTGGGGTATTCAAACTATTATTACTGGTAGGTGAAATATTTACAGACATGAATATGCATGAACTTTGAGAAATATTTGACAGCTTGCCCAGATTTACTGTGGGCTGTAGTAATTTAGAACAGAGGTGGATCTTCTGAAAACTACTGTAAATGCATTAATTATTCACCAGGTTTTAATTTCACTATTTTCACTGACAAGTAAAATCTGCTAAATTAAATTTACGTGAACATGTAAAATAACAATCAAGTTTTCTTGACAAATTCATGAAATTAAAACACAGTGAATATGCTCAATGCATCAAAATAGTGAAAAATAGTTTTACAGTATTTAACAGCATTAGGAAATAACATTTTAACAATCAAATATTGGGCTGACATGATCTGTGATTTTTAGAGACACAGAAAACTACTGAAAATACGTACACATTCCGACAATCAAATATTTGACAACAGGAGACTATAATCAAGTATTAGGAATGATCTCTGAGTGCAATTTTCAAAAAATCCACAAAAGCAGAAAACCATATCATACCTTTTCTGTGTCAAGGAGTACATAATATAACATAGCTAAGGCATGACATATCTTAGCCATGACTATCGCCTCCTGGTCTGGAGTCTGCTCTCTGATATCATGAATTGAATTCAATACTTGTTTGGCTTCCGCTTCCTGTGCTTCATCTGCAATAACAAGGACAATACGTCATCAGATAAAACTATACATGTACAGTAAAATTAATTATTTTTTCACTGGTTTTTAATTATGCTATTTTTGTTGATAAATGAAATTTGCTAAATTAAATCCACACAAACAAGTGAAATAACATTAGAACTTTTCCTGTTAAGTTTGTGAACTTAAAACCCAGTGAAATTGTTCAAAACATGAATGTAAATGGTTTTAAAGTATGCATTAAAAAACACAATAAACTTTGGCTGTATTTTGGAAACCCGGATAATTTAAGAAATTTATTTTGGGCATTGTAAACTGTTTCGACACTCATATACCGGTATGTAAAAGTGATTGCACTTGTATTAGAGAAAATATAGTACACTGTTCAAAATTAAACTGGTACATACCCAATACTTCTTCCTCATCTTTAAGTTTAGTAGCAGCAGGACCAACACCGGACGGTGTTGAGGGCGTCTTGGTACGAATTTTGACAATTTTCAATAAATGAGCATGCCATATATTAGTGACTCTTGTGTATAATGAATCTGCTACATCCATTCTGTTTTGTCGGAAGAACACATTAGCCATGTGGAAGTAACCTCCAGATGTGTGGATGTCATCAGTACCATATGTTTCTGACGCATAGTAGATCTACAGGAACAAAACATTGTGAAACTACATGTGGTCTAGCATAGAGTAACTATCAAATGGTGCTGGCTTCTCACAACATCATTATTTACATTTATATAGATTGCTTTTTTTCAAACTTTCTTTTTAAACAAGCTGTTTGTTGGCCAGTATAGCTCCGCTGTATAACATTTTTTACGAGAAATAACAAAAATATTCACTCAAATTAGAGAATTGAATGTATCATCATTATTGAACTTATTGTCACAAAATGAACAAATCTGACTCCACTCAAGGTGTCTATGTGTGAAATATCAAAGCAATTAGGCTATTTTCAAGAAATAGTTGAAATAGAATTTTTTACCAAAAATGACAAAAATATTCATAAAAAACTGAGAATTGAATGTATCATCATAAAGTTAACATAAATTGAGATAGGTCCAACCAAGGTACATAGACGCCAAGTATAAAAGCAAGCGGACTTGTAGTTTTAAAGAAGCTGAAAATGCCAAGTTAAAAACAGACAATCAGTAATATGAACAAGATTTTATTTGGTCCATTAAGTTATATAGAGTTCTGGTTGTGCAACATTGAAACTTGATACATGTGAGCCAATATGGCAGTTTGAATTGTATGCCTCCGAGGAGCTGAGATGGATCAATGTTTGACTCATTATGTGCAGTACTCTTGAGCTTGTTGATAACAAGAATTTGAATGCTATTGTGAATGCATTAATTATTAACTAGGTTTTAATTTTGCTATTTTTCATTGATAAGTAAAATTCGATGAATTAAATCTATTTGAACATATAAAATGACAATAAAATGCATTGTTTTCTTGATAAATTTGTGAAATTAAACCCAGTGAATATGCTCAAAACATCAAAATAGTGAAATTAAATGTCAATGAAAATAAATAGTTTTACAGTATATCAAAACTACAGCAATAGTAAGTGTCTATGTTTCAGAGAGATGAAATACAAACCAGCTTATAACCATCGTTCTCTATTCCTACAACATGAATGAACAGGAATTGTTGGTCTATACTTACATCATTAGCTAGTTGTCTCAATGACTCTTCAAAGTTTCCCTGCGCAGCATACAACAATCCTAAATTTCTGTATAGTTTAGATTTAATAGCATCACCACAGTCAGGTGTTTTCAATACAGTCCACTGTGCTTGTGCTAAATATTCCTCTGCTTGGGAGAGTTTACCAAGACCTTTATATAGTAAAATACAATAATATTAAGTCTACACTGTGGTAGGTAATGAAGTAACAAGTTCAGGTTAAATGTGCAGATAGACTATTATGATCAGCAGTGATTTAGACAGCAAAGCTAAAGGGGAGCACAAACAAAAATTTATGCACAGTAGCAAGGGATAAAGGCTGGACAGAGCCCCATGGTATAGATGTTATTTTCACAAGTCATGTTACATATCTAGCAGTGATATTTTCACAAACGAATCATGGATACACCACCCTACATAATTTACCACCAAAGTTGAATATACATTTTAATGAGAGATCATATTATTGTTATTCTCATGTGGTAGACGACTAAGTAATCAAATAACTACTCACCAATGCTAGCCTCTCCTAAAATAAGATATGAAGGCACTAGCTCAATACTGTTCAAACCATGTACGTCTATACTAAACCTTAGTGATTGCATGGCAGCTGGAACAGCCTGGGAATGCTTGCCTTCAAATAATAACTTCTGTCCAGTAGTCCTTGTTAGTTCTATCATATGTAACTGAAAGAGAATAAGATATTAGATATTGATTACTTTATATTTAGCATTTATAGATTCTAACAAAACTAAGGTATATATATTGTACACCAAACATGTACAATTTAAAACCTAGTAAAAATCAAAGCACTAATTGCACTAAAGGTGGTTGTCACACAGCACATACCGGTACTGTAAAATAGAAGCTCATGTAAACCAACAATAACATGTACTGTAAAATACTTTATTTTAGATGGAATTAATTTTTGCTGAAAAGGCTTTTCAGGTGTTTTGTATGGAATATATTTTCACTGATTTTTGATGAGTTGAATGTGAAATATAGGAAAAATAAATTCCAAGCGAAAATAAAGTTTTTTACAGTATTCTAATTTCATGTGAACAAACAATGTACTTATAACACATGTTGCATACATTGCTATGTATTAATAAAATAATGTTTTACCTGTCTGTGTAATTTTTCATCTTCTCGTTTTTTTCTTTCTTCTTCTGATGGTAAGAATGGCAGTGTCATTGTTCGCAGCGGGATTAATAATTCACATATCTTTTCATGTATTCCTTCCCAGTCTGCTCGTTGATGTTCAACACCGCTGCAACAAGACAAATATGACTGATTATGTGATACCTGTACAATACTAGACTAAATAAAAGGCTTGAACTTAGCATCAAGATATTTACATACACCTACATGTAACTCCCGCACCTGTAATTGCCGAGGGACTTTGCAACATCCCCAGACACTTTCCTAGATGATAGACGATTTTAAAAATTCAATTTTTAAATCTTGCCCTTGAATGGGGTGACCTCTCAACCTTGAAGTTCAAACCCTGTGAAATAGGGATTGAACCAGTAATAGTTTTAAGATAGAGGCTACTGTGTAAATCACAAACATGTGAATGAATCATATAATAATTTTATAATTATTATTTATATCACAGTCCCTCTATAGAGGGACTGTGTTTATATACTAGTAATAGAATTTAAGGTTATGGCATTTGTACCAATGTCATCATGAATAAAGATGCAATTATGAAAAGTTGGACAATTTATGTACATAGACGTGAAATTACTTTGATGCGACTTCGGCCATGTCTTTATGCAAGGTAAAAATTTGAAATATCAGCTCTGATTCAGAATCACTTTATCACAGACATTTTTTTCTTTGAATCAGCAAGTTCATGATGATTAATGATGTATTACGGTAATGACAATGAGCAATGGTGCTAGCCAATCACTGATTTATCTGTGCATAAGAATTCTTGTTGTATGCCGTAACCTAGTTATGGCATAGTGTATATGATATTAAAATAGCTATGTGTATGTTTCTAGAATTTAAAATTAATTTCAATTGTGATTTCTTGAATACCCATTACATTTTGTAATTCAAATATTTTCACTGGTGATATGGTGTATCATCACTGACACTTGTATATATATACAGTAGCTTGCATGTTATCATTGTTTATCTAATACATAAACTACATGAACATGCAACAGTTGTAAACCCCCCAATATTAAAGTATTTTTCTTACATGTGAGTTAGGAAGGTGTCAAAATATATAGAGGTAAAAATAAACAGCCCCCCCCCCCCACAGTCACCAATTATTTTTTCAAAGGTTTGGCAATCAGTAGATTATGATTTGCTCCCAGGGTTTGCTATCTGAATATTCTTTGTCTTTCAGTAAATTACGAAATGATTTTGTGTGATCTCTCATGTTAGAAAATGTGATTACAGTATTTGCTATATTAGTAGTGTATATGCTTTATACGAAGCCCTACGTATAGCGCAGTGTTAATCAGGGCGAACTAATGGACAATGCTCCTACAAACTGTGGTTGGGTAGCATCATCGCTGACACAGTCCATGTATACAGGGTTACTAAAAAAAAGTAATCGTGATGTACACAGGGCTAATTCTTACGTAAATAACAAGTGTGCAAAATAGGTCACATTTTACTGAATCGATGTACAAATTTAAACTGTTGGTTTAAATGCACTTATATTGGAATAGAGATTTTAAAAGAGCAAATACGGCATTGTTAATGATTAGTTTGTGGGGATGCGGTTCCTCCTTTGAATTGTTTTGGGACAAAATTATTTTGTTTCTTTTATTAGAATACCCACGTTTGTGACAGTGTGTTGACAACTTGAACGTAATCTATTTCTCAGTGGTAATAGTTGAAATACAATCACAGCATATCATAAGACCCATAGAGCTGAGTAAAAGAAAGCCTCAATGCCATATACTATTATTATGATGATGGTGGTGGTCGATTGAAAGGAGCTCGTACGACGATCAAAACTTACCAGTAGTAGGTTACTCGACATTGCGTACACTGTACAAATGCCGGCTTCTGGCATAACTCACACAAGAGTTTAACTCCCTTGGGATTAGCTAGCGGGTTCAACGTCATCGTCGCAACACTCTTACAGTCTGTTTGGCGAAGAAATGCGAATTTCCGGGATGAGCTGTCTGCAACTTTAAATGTTATCCCTTGTTGCTAGCACTATCTGCACATGCGCAAAATTGTCACTGAAGTCTCGCGAGATGAGATACTTTTTTTGCGAGTGTAGAGGGCGACCTCTATTTTCCAAAAAAAGTAATTTTCTATTTTTAGCCGACGACGTGGAAGTGAAGACGTTGTCAGTGATGACATCACCAGACTGTATAAAAGCGGTTTCAGAAAGCAGGGTTCGACATTTACAATTATACGAACGCTGAAAACAGCTACAAAATCCAGCATGGGAATCAATTTTTCAATTTTCACAAAACTGTTCAGAAAGAAAGAAGTGCGTCTGTTAATGATGGGTAAGAATTTGTAAAAAAATTTTTAACGATTTTTGTTATCAGAAAATAGCATTTTTGTATTTTTTTATATTACGGAATTTGTTTATTCATATCTTGCAGGACTTGACGCTGCTGGGAAAACAACACTTTTATATAAATTAAAACTTGGCGAAGTTGTTACAACAATACCCACTATAGGTGAGTAAAGGGTAAATTATTTTAAATTTACGCTATTTTAAAGGGCGGCAGTCGTCGTGCCGCGTCCTGTTCGATATGGGACTCATAGCGACGTACACAACGCATGTATTAAAATACATTGTATATTTACATGAAATTCGAACACGCGCTGCACGACAACCACCGCCTTTAAAGGGGGAAGTCGTCACCTGCGCCAGATGGCCATAGCGTGTCATTGTTACAAATAAGCGTCTACCCATGAGCCTTTGCATTTTTAGCATGTGTTGTTATCATCACTTGGGACTTAATTCCGGCATGTGCGCAGGTGACGCTCTCCCACCTTAATTATTTCAGCTTTTGAACCAACTCAAATCATTTTTTTTTCAATTGTTCACATTGCAAGTCAGATTTAAAAGGTGTAGTTTTACACATATGAATATAAGTAAGTGGGAAAAAATGAGAATATAATCGTTTTTCAGTTTCATTTATTCCGGCTATCGCAGTTCATGAAGAAGTACATGTATGTACATCCAGCTCGTGAAGCGTACAATTCGTATGATGTTCAGTGATCTGTTCCAACATTGTCTCTACACATCAAAATATAATAGTTGATACTTAATTATACATTGTTCCTAACAAGAAGAGTAACAGTTTTTGAATCAAAACGGTGTGCATATTACTGTAGCAGACATGCCATTGTAAGGAACTAATATTTCATATTAGCTTATAAGATGGACACAGTACAGCTAGAAATGTTCAAATTACTGATATTAGAAATAAATAAGACAAAAAAAAATCATATATTATAAATAATATATACTGTTTAATTATAGGCTTCAATGTTGAAACAGTAGAACATAAAGGAATTTCTTTCACAACATGGGATGTTGGTGGCAGAGGTAAAATTGTAAGTCACTTTGTAATCTATAATCATTCGCACAGTTTAAAGATATTAAGAAATAGGAAACTAGTGGCTATGTATTACTTTTCCTATAAAAACTCACATAGATATATTAAAAAACAAACAAATAACCAGAAAATTAGCAAAAAGGATTTAATGAAAGACTTATCTGGAAAGAGCAAATGGCTACACATACAAGATATCACAAGTATATAGTAATAATAATTTTAAATAAAAGCAGGATTTTAGTATAGATTGACATGATATTGATAATATCAATAATTAGACATTTGTTCATAAATCACACCAGCTGAGAAATAGTATTTTGGTTGCCAACTGAATTATTTCACATTTGTGGTATTAGCGCCCTCTATAGGTCAACATTTGCTCATTTTGTAGGTGTTGAGCCGATGGAATATAAAAATGTAAAATTTCAAACATGGGATTTTGGTGGAAGAATGGTGGGAAGTCCGTCTATAATTATGACATATCGGTATGTGTAACGTGACATATTTTACTGTGTTAATAAAATCAGTCTGCTAGTATTATCACATATCTTTGACAAAATAAATTCACCCACATAGTTTTTTTCTGCTGCTTCAAAATTTTTGATTAAGATGTATTATAACCAATGGAAAATCATGCCTATTGGGGCCAAAATTAACATTGTACTAAAATTTATGCAGGTGGACATGCATTTCCAGAGTTAATGTGAATTCAACTAGAAATTTACTTCCTTCATAAATTTATCTAAATATATTTTCTCTCAAATGTCTAAATTCATTTAATTATATGTTTACATCACATTTTTGTAATTCATACCAATTTTATGTGACGTTTGTTCTCATCACCTCAAATATGCTACATTTGTATTTATACCACTTATGTTTACACCATAGACCATTGTACAATTTGTCAATTATACCACTTTTACTAACAAAACTATATTCAATATATGCCAATTATACCACTTTTATTTACACCATGGAGACAGTGATATACATATCAATTATACCATTTTTGTTTATACCACAGAGACCCCTGTATAGACATTATTATGCAAATACAGATGGGATAGTGTTTGTAATAGACAGCAGTGATAGGGAGCGATTTTCAGAGGCTAAAGAAGAGATGGAAAGATTGATTGGGGAAGATGAACTGAGAGAATCAGCAATTCTTGTTGTTGCTAATAAACAAGATTTGGCAAATGCAATGACTCCTGATGAAATCAGAGATAAATTACAGTTAGAGAAATACAGAGACAGAAAAATATGTAAGTATCAAGATTATACTTTTACTATAAGTAGCTTTGACTCATTCTTCACTAGATTGCAGTTAGGTCAATCTGTTATTTTCATGGTTGTCCCAATGGGCAACCAGTTTTTAACATCTGATATAGATTGTATTGATAACTATAAAAAGTATCAAAAAGGGGTTGTAGATGAGCAAGTATTTAAATTTCAGGTATATTTTTATTTTCAGATGTGCAGGGAGCGATTTCCATTGAAGGTGATGGTCTGTACGAAGGTCTGGACTGGTTGACTTCAGTGATCAGTGGGAAAATGGCCAAGACAGAGATTACAAAATCGATCAACAAAACAATCGCTGATGGACATAAACAATACAAGACTGGTTATGGCTGGCTTCATGGATTCTATGAAGGCATCAAGAGCAAATTCACTGTGGGAGCTAATTAATATCATATGTCATATGGTACGGGGGGGGGGTACATATATTGTTATAGAGAATAAAGAAAATGAATTCATTGCTCATTAGTTTAGTCAAACCTGTATAGGGTTATGTACCGTCTCCCAGCAATAGCCACATAATTCCCATCCTTTGTTCAAAATCTGTGTAGAGATACGGTTTTTTCTCCCCTGTTCAATATCTTTGATTAGCTTTTCTCTCTGCACTGCAAAACATTTGCAACAAAGGAAAAAATGTTCCAGGGTTTCAACTTCATTCTAACAAGAGAATCGGCTAGGAGTATTTTCATAAACTGTAATCAATTGTTTTTATTTTCGTAAAAATGTATAAAAATAAATAAAAAACGTAGATTCGTAGACATGGGCAAAGTGTAAAATGTAATCAGCTATATTATTCGTCCGTAATTTGTAAAAAGATTAATTTTTGTAAGCGTATAAAGCATTTCCAAATTAAACGTCGTAATTTCCAATTTTGATTCTTAAACTCACATTATCAAAAATATTGTAAAAACATAAAATGTAATTAGGAATTTGCTTTATCTTTTTTTTTTTTTGCAAACGGAACTTTCACTTTATTTCCTATCCCATCCTTGCCCCCCCCCCCCCTTCAACATGGGCAAGTGCAGTCTTGAGAAGTATTATTTTCCACAATTTCCTTTTTTACCATATCCAAGCCAAGTGTGCAAATTTCAGTTTGATCTCCTTAAAATTTGTCACAGAGTCCATATTGGTTCAAAGTTTTTGAACTTCCTATAGTGGATTAAGCCAGACTTATCTTTCATATTTTCCCTCCACTTAGTTGCATGTAATCTTATCATTAGTAATATTTTCAAAGAGTTTTTTGTATAATTTTACACATGTTATCATTATCTATGTCCTTCTTTTCATAATATAGATACAGATTGTATAGGTAGATCAACCATTTATTTTAATTGTAGGTAGTTACCAGTATATAGAATGAATTTCATTGTAGCTACTTGAAATCTTTCATTGTACATAGCAAGTAACTGTTCCTGTCACAGTGTGCCTGAATGCAGGAAATTTATTGAACAAGAAATGTTCTCCTTTGATTCTATTTTCTGAATACACTCATCCACAAACTATTAAAAACCACTGCACTATTTAACTTCCCCATTAGTAATAAATCTGTGTAAGTTTTCTATAAAGTATACTTTATTTGCAATGTACACTATATACAATTATTAAAGATACGTATAGATTACACTTGATCCTTTCATCATAATGTAATTTGTTGATCAAAGTTGAAGTTATAATCAAGTTTTGTCATTTGTATTATAAAATAAATGTATAGAGTTAGTATGTATAGAGGACAAAAAAGATTGACAGGATCTTGATGAATGAATTTTACTAATCATTTCATTCCATATATATATATATAGTACATGTATACCGTACATACATGTCAATCAAAAACTAAATACAAATTTGTATAATGATCCATGTTTTATTTTAAAACAAAATAAAAAAATATTTACACTAAGGACCAGCCTCTTTCTAATCTCATCAGCCTCTTGATGTAAAGAGTGAGTTGATATAAAAATATAAAATAAAGTTAATTTAAAAATGGAATGTATAATTGTAAAACAAGAATAAGGTCACACAACCTTTGTAAAAGAAGTATTCCAAATATATTACTGCAATATTAAATTTAGCTGACTTCAAACTGAAGCACTTTACCGGTATACACAAACCTGATGGTGTTCTCTTTTTCACATCGATACAGTGTTTGCTGTATTAGCATATCTCTAATACACACACATGTAAATCAAAAATTGCATTTATTAGAATGCTGGGTCATTAACCTTTTCACCACCAGACATTCTTGCCCACATTTTGCGGCACCTTTTCTGTCCATTCTTCAATATTTCTGGAAATGAACCCTAATTTTGTAGCCAACAAGCAACATTTGAGTGAATTTTCAGTTTTCACTCAAAGAAATTGGCTATTTTTGTCCCAATCTTCTGAAGGAAAGTGCAGACAGTAAACAGGACTGTTTTGTGAATTTGTGATGAAAAAAACAGGGAACTGGTGGTGAAAAGGTTAAAATATGACTTCAAACACACACTTCTATGGACATACTATTACGGTAATACCATATTTGCTCTATCATATGAGCTTAGGAACATAATTAAGTACTGAGAAACAAATATAAACTCATAGTTGCTGTCAACATAGAAAGTAAAGTAAAGTAAGCAGATAACACCAAATAAAGTGCAAGGTAAATACTACATCAAATCAGAGTAAACATGTACTGCATGCGTGACTCAAACCAGTGCTCGTGTACGACACCTAATTGCCTAGCTTCACGCCACTGCATGTCTTCCCCTCAGCCACCGGGCATCCCCAAAAAAGGATGCTTTATAACCAAGCTTATTACTGTTATTAAGCATCCTTAATGGCACGGGTCGCGTGGATGGGTTTCATGATCTCAGCACGTATTCGGTGTTATTTGCTTAGATACGTAATTAATTGTTCCATATATAATACATGCAATTTTTGGTTTATATTTGCTTCCAATAGAGCAAATATGGTATGGTAAAACAATTCTTCAGCAGCAAGATTATTAGTGTGTCCTACTAAGCAGTGAGACTACTTGAACTAGCCATGATGGGTCGCTTTGTGATACTGGACAGAGAACCCATACTGTCAGAGCTAGACCCAGGATGTGGTTGTAAACGGAAGAAATCATCAGTAGCGAATATCTGTATTCCTTCGTCTGCCATATTCCAAGCATCACGATCTGCGGCATTGTCACGTATGTACACCAGGATATCTTGTAAACTCATTTCCTTAGCACGAATGCTGTAGGCAAATTAAAACAAACCACTTAAAGAAGACTGAAAATAATAACTACCAGTACATAACAACCAAATTTTACTAATGTATATGCATTAATTATTCATTGGGTTTTTAAATTTCGCCAATAAGTACATTATCGTAATAGTCTCACTATACTCAGATAGGTAATTAGTAGATTATGGTTTGTAGATTACTGTGGAATACTTTATTTTTTCGCTGGAATTAATTTTTGCTGAAAAGGCGTTTTGTATGGAATTTATTTTCACTGATTTTTGATGAGTTTAATGTGAAATATAGAAAAAAAAAAGTATATTTGCTGGATTTTATTTTCACGGAATCATCCCTTCAGCGAAAACAGCGAAAATAAAGTTTTCTACAGTATTATGGATATGTATACTTACGCAAGACTTGGTTCTTCTACTGTTGATAAGACAATCTTTGCCACTACTTTCTGTAATATTGGGTCTGATGTCTTTGCAAACTGAGACAGGGAATCTTTCAGATTCTCTTTAGCCAACAATTGGCTACATGTCTGTGAATAAGGAAACAATATGCAGATAAGCTGATAGCTTCACTTCAAATATGCATAGATTGCAGTTATATTCAAACTAAAATTAGAACACAGATCATGTTTATCAGAATCATTTCTTTGAATAAAGTTGATACAAAGACCGTATTGCCCTATTAAAAGCACATTTTCAATAGATGTGCTCATACACCTAAATTGGTATTTATTGTATGCCGGATCATTAAAATATGACTATTTTATTTTTTTATTTATTTTTTGCTACAACTCCAATACCAGTATTTACATAAGTGTATGGGCTACTAACAGAGAAAATACTGCATCATTTGAATGAATTGGAGGAACTTGTCATTTATGATGACTTATCAGAAACAATGTTACTGCTTTGACTGCATAGCCATTTATTCTGCATACATCCATTTCTTAGTCAATGTTCAGTAATCCTAACAATTCATATTTGACTTACATCAGTGTTTTCAGCATAGTACAACAATATCTTGCCAGCAAGTAGATATATACCTTCATCCAGTGTTGATGTTGCTAAGCCAAGTAAAATATCCAACATGTTATCCTGGTAACAAAAGGAAACACATATTACTATGTACATACTTAGAAAAATGAAGACTACTGTAGATGTATTGATTACAAAAGGAAACACATATATTACTATGTACATACCGGTACTTAGAAAATGAAGGCTACTGTAGGTGTATTAATTACTTATTCACAGGGTTTTAATTTTCCTATTTTCGCTATAAAATCCGCTAAATTAAATCTACGTGTAAAATAATAAAACTCATTGTTTCTATGACAAATTCTTTGAAATTAAAACACAGTGAATATGCTCAAAACATCAACATAGTGAAATTAAATGTCAGTGAAAATAAATGGTTTTACAGTATCAAATAGCTTTGATTTCGAAATGTTTTTTTACTTTAATATAACCACATGAAGACTGTTATCGTAATATTGTTTTAGACACAATTGCATGGGCAAAGTGACCCTACACAAGACTAATGTCACATAAAAAGTAATGTGAAAACTTAAAGTTGAGTAGCCCCCATATTGTTGAAATTGGTAGTGTATTAGACCTGTAGAATTAATGACGCACAATATTATGGGAAATGACAAATAAAATTATCAGTGACAGGCAGTCAGAGATATGTTTAGCCTCTCAAGATGGTGACGTATCTGACATTTTGCCAGGGCACCCAGTAAGATATTCCCTGAGGTTCACAAATCCCTGAGGATTTCGATAAATGGCACCCTCTGGAGACCTGGCACAACACCTAGACCATCACTTTTTCACTTGCAATTGATTTAATGTAAAATATCAGTATATAGTGTGTATGCAATGCTCCCAGTGTCCACATTTTGGCAAAGGCTATTACAAATTGGCACTAATGACAGGAGATGTTTTATCAAAAATAAAAAAACAGAGAAAAAAGATTGATAGTTACAGCTATTGTCACTTTCAAAGCAACACACTGTCTATTATTGTGTGGTATTTGTGCAAGAACTGAATGTGCATTTCTTTAAAAAAAAAAATTTGGATACTGAATATTTACATTGGATTACATTATTTCACTTGCCTGGAAGAATATGACATCAGCACATTCAATAGCTATCAATTCCAAAGTTTGTAATGCCAGTCGTTGAGTTTCATTATCTTTACTCTTACACAGTTCAATCAATGCTATTGCTGTGAACAAAACAAGTACATGTACAATAGGTATCAATTTTAACATCTGTAATGCCAGTTGTTGAGTCTCATTATCTTCACTCATGCCAGAACATCATCTGATTCACACATTTTTGCTTAAGCCAACCATCCATGACCATCCCTGCGAACGCGTGCATGATTGTTTTTAGGAAAAGCTGTATTTGATCACAGTTAAATTGAATGATATGATTGGGTGCACCAAGGGATTGGATCCACCAATCAGTGTTCCTGTAACAGCAACCTGCACCAATTTCAAATTCGTACCAATAGATTTTGCTGTCTTATATCACTTCATAGCTTAACAGACAAATCATGTGACTTCATATTCCATTCACCATGGAAACGCACCAAAGCATGCACAGCTGTGTTTCATTTGGTCGACAGTAAATACAGGTTTATAGTGTACTGTAAAATGACTAATATTCACTAGGTTTAAATTTCACTGATTTAGCATTTCAGGCATATTCAGTGGGTTTTAAATTCACGGTTTTATCATTAAGATAATGTGTTCTATGCTTAATTTTACATATTCACTGGGTTTTAATTTAGCACATTTTCCAGTCAGCGAAATAAGCTAAATTAAAACCCAGTGAATAATTAATCCTTTTACAGTAAATTCTGCCATTGAAGGTATAATGGTGAGGCAATGCCTGAACACACCTTGGCTGGCAAAGATGAAGCCAGGATTGAACACTAATTCTAAGAAGAAGTAATTCATAAATATAATTTACCTGGTGTATTCATATGAGACATTTGGGCTCTGATGTCAGCGTTGAATGCCAATTCTAAGAAAACGCCAGCAATAATTCTCTGTGTAGCGACAGATCCATTTTTAGCAGCGTGTGCGATATCATCCATTCCTCGATCTGATACAATATGTGGTTTGTTATCTTCGGAATCAGACACAATGTAAGACAACGCTGTGGCTGCTTCCTGTACAATCCGCTGATCGTTGGAATGAAGCAACGTAGTCAGAGTCGATACACCACCCATCTCAACAAACTGGTCCTAAAATTCACATCAAATAGATAATAAACACTGAATCTAGGAAGCACTTCTGTTGATATGAATGCAATGATTATTACCATGTAGATGTTGATGAGCAGGGAAATATGACAGACATGTTTTTCATAATTGCTATAAACCCCTGTTCAAACTGGCTATACAGCTTGAACATTGCACAGAGGCATTGTACACTTGGCTTCTGTGGATCCTTCAGATAATGCTGAATTACATTTAAATGTGACTACAATAAAGCATGTATGTAATAATTTCTCCATGTTTCCTTTAATAGTCGATAAACAAATTGGAATTCAAAACTTATTTGCTTTAGTTTGGGGGTGGGGGGCATTTGACCTCAAAAAGTTTCCATCCTACAAAAACGATTTTCTTTTTTAATGAAGTCAAAAAAATCTTGGAGTATTTGTACCGGTAGTTTTGTTTTTTTTCTAGTCTGTGATTATCAATATTTATCAATTAAGTTTCAGTGGGGGGCTGGGGGGTTGAGAAAAAACTAAAGGAATTATTAGTTTTTTATCCTACATTGAACTTTTGATGTTGTCCCTAAGAAAAGCAATGTAGTAGTCGCCACCATGGCTACAATTATAATTTTAAGTTTCAGAAGCCCAGGAATACATGCATTCATGCATACTGTACTTCTATGAATCATCTTGTTACAGTTGTATACACTAGGCCAGAGTAATGGTTATTATAATACAAACCTGTATAGCTGGTACTGTCAACAGTTCAGCAATGGCCTCTGCTGCGTATTCTTGGGTTGCTTCATCTGGTGACAAGCCAAGCGAGATCAATACTTCCAGACTACACAAGGTATAAAAAAATGGAGGTGTGGTTTATTACATGGAATACAAACCTAGCATTAAAATCACACTACCATAATCGCAGTTTGTATTAAAAAGAAATTGTGAAAACACAATTTTGCGGAATTCAAACAATTGGCATCATAGAACAGCAGAAAACTTTCACTGCTAAAAATTTTGTATTTTCCCCTGACTCACGAAATTCATGAAAATTCAACTCCTGAATTTAAAGAGCTTTACAGTAGATATCCTGCCCTTGTTTTCCTGCCTATTTTATTTCAAGAGAACTAAAGGGTCTTATTCCCTTACAAACATATTTACTGTACAATGTAACTAATCCTGAAAAACAAACAAAGCCTCCTAACTCACCGGTAGTGTTAATTTATGATGCCTGTTCAAACTTCATATTGGGTAGCTAATTTCTCATTACTTATCCACAACCTCAAATATTTGCAAAGTGGTAATAGTATAACATAGCATATTCTAAGCATCAACAGAGGGATAATATAAATACAACTATGAATTTCTAACCTGTTTTGAAAAGACTGATGAGAATCACTTACCCGCCTTCTGTAACAATCCTGAATTTACTGTCATCACCAGTAGTGGCTAAGCTGGCAAGTTCAAACGCAGCATTGCGTTGTTCTTTAATTCTAGAAAGAAATATGAAACATATTGAATTGTTTTTTTGGGGAGGGGGGGGGGCTATATAAATACATCCTAATGCTGTTGGTAAAGGTTAGGGCATCTATTTGAAATGTTAATGTAAATTTTTGATCTATGCCCGATGAAAATTTTTGTATTCACATTTTCCCTAATTTCTGTTTAAATTATGCAATTTTCAAAACCCTAAAGTTTCATGTACAAGCCAGTTTCTAAATATAGAACTTATTACGATGTTACCTTTCCCCAAAAAATTGATTTCTACATCAAATTGCTACGTATTAATATTAATACCTTGCATAATCACAAAATGCTATCTCGGTACTTTGTGGAGGCAGTTCACCACTATCATTGAGGCAGTCGGAACTATATATATTTTATGCAGTCACTCATTTAAAATTACCTGCTGTGCTAACTTTTCCTTTTTGGTTCATTAGTTGTCCTTAGATGAATTCTAATGTGTTCAAAATCAGTGGTCAAATTTCATTTTCGAATTATGTGTGTGTAAGTGAACACATGTGGATTCACAAAAAACGTTTTGAATTACTTGCAGCCAGCAGTAATTGATATTCTGGACAATAGTGAATGACTGAATATTCCCCAAACTTGTCAATAGTTGTCAATATACCGGTAATATCAAATACTGTATGGGGGGATAATTTGCTGGGTTTAATTTTAGTGGATTTGATGTTGCAGAGATATTCAGCAGATTCACAAGAAATTCACTGGTCTATGAAGGAAACAATGTGCTACATTGCTAAACTTTGTATGTTCAATGAGTTTTAATTTTATAGCGCATTTAGCTATCAGGGAAACTGGTAAATGATCTGGTACGCATGTCTGTGAAAGAAAACGCGTTAAAAAGGTGTTTTTTTTTAAAGAAAAGCACGTTAACGCGCGTTACGCGTTTAGGGTTACCATTTCAGTCAAAATGGACAAAAAGGTGTTTTTTCCATTACTGCCAATGTGATAAGGGTGGTTATTTTTTAAATGAGATTATCGTTTTTTTTATTGCTTTAACGAGGAAAACGTCTGGCCCCCTGGTTAACGACCATCGATCATGACATATGACCAACCCTTGCTTACACTGAAGGGTTAGAAAGCTCAAATATCGTGAGATTAGGCACGAGTTCAAGATGTGTGATCTTTTAGCTTTCTAACAGTGAAAAGGGTACGAAATTTAGACCTTTTAAAATGTGTGTAGGATCATTTTGAAAACCCCTTTCACAGATGGGTTCCAGGTATTTCCACAAGTTGGACCCCCAGGGAAAATAGAACCCAGCTAATAAGCAAGCCTGATACACAATAGTACAAAACACCCAAACAAACAAAGTGCAACTTTACGAGATGATTGAAAATACACTTACTTTCCAGATTTTGCCGATGCAATGACTTTCTCAATATCTCTCGTCAACACTAGATACTTCTCCAGAATGTCACCAGTATTGAAGCGGAAATTATGCAACAACATCCAAGACAAGATGTTGGAAATGAACACAAAGATGAAATGCATGGCAAAAAAAACAAATGAATAAACAACTTGATGAGAACAGCCACCAGTAAACTCCCAGTCAGCACAACCATGGGTCTGTAATGTGAGACGAGAAAGAATTAAATTAGATGGGTTGAAGACATTGATAAAACACCCTGACATAGGGTCAAGTTTCTTTCCAAATTGATGCATGTGCATATATTTATTTTTATTTTAAATTTGTGATTTTTATTTGATTTTTTTTCCTGAAAATTGAACTTTTCTTTTTAGTCCTAAAATGGGAAGAAATGAATGATTCTGGTTGCACACACAAAAAAAAACGTCTCACCAACCCATTTTTGGAAAAGAATTTGATCAAAGACATTTTTTATTTCAGCATGTACTGATAACCATTTGGTTGTTTTCTTTTCAAAGTGAAATGCGAAATGACAGAAAATGTTTGATTGATTGTATGAGGTCATCACAATGATGATGCAAAGTATATAAAAAGGAGAATGACAGTACAGCAGAAAATATCACTGTTCCTTAGAATTAATATTTCCTAATTTATATATTTACTTACAAAGTACATAGCACATATTAGATTTATGATGTTCGATTTCAAGGTCTAATTATGGAGATATTCTGATATAATTTGTGGAAGTTTCACAGTGACAAGTAATAGGTTCTTTTGTTGCTACAATGAAGGCTAACATTGATGATTCCCCAATGGAAGCAGGAGAGGGGAGATTTAATAGAATGCAAGGCAGTTTTCTGCTGCTTCAAAGGCATTGTACCATCTAACAAAATATTTCCATTTATATTCTATACTTCACAAAAAAATTTTTGGACAAAATATTTCAGAATTTCAAACAAATAGATTTTTCTATGGTCAAAATAAGTAATATTTTAATGATTTAGAATTTTGCAAGTGCATTTTTTGGTTCCAACAAAGCAAAAACAGTAGTTTATAACATAGAAACATACCAATATCTGGAAGAGTATATTTATTGCCAGTCCCAATGACACACCAAATATTACTAGTGAAAATATACCATATATTATCATGTATCTCTTGTGCCTGTGAAAAAGTAATATAAATTTAGTTACTTTAGAATTCATTCTACACAGCATGTACTTTATCAGTGCGACTGGAAAACATCTTGATTTCAATAACACTATATGATAAGTGCAAAATATTCAATGTTTCATCATTTGTTGATTAGTGTAAAATGACTAATTTTCACTGGGTTACCATTTCAGGCATATTCAGTGGGTTTTAAATTCACGGTTTTATCATTTAGACAATGTGTTTTAAGCTAAATTTTACATATTCACTGGGTTTTAATTTAGCGCATTTTCCAGTCAGCGAAATAAGCAAAATTAAAACCCAGTGAATAATTAACCCCTTTACAGTACCATATTGGAATGATAGTCATTGAATTGATTGCTAAAATCAATGATCTACACAGTTCTGTAAGCATGTTGTTGTTTTTGATGCTGCTGTCTACAGAGGACACAACTGAAGGGAATAGTAAGTACTTCAAATTTGAAAAAACAAATTTCACATAAATCAGCACTTATTGAATTTGAAAGAATCATATTGCTATTAACTGATAGAAACAATGTATTTCTAAGGATGCAATAAATTTATTATTATTGATAGAAATCAAAGACATTAATAATCTACAAATAATACTTACCAGAAGCCAGATGCACCCACAAATCCAATGATGTGAGAATAAGAAGGGCACTGGGTACTACTGTATATAAAGAATACAAGTAGCCATATACCAGCATACCAATACACAGTTAGAAATGATAACAATGCAGCTAGGAAGTGTGCATACATCATACCCTACAACAAATACATGAATGTATTTAATTATTATTACATGTATACATCTGTCACCGTAACGCCGTAAGTTACAGCGTGCCATAATTTTGCGGTATTCCACTGGGTATTTTCATCCTACCATATAAGAAAATGTAAATTCCACATATGGAATGATTACGCGCGTAAGCATCCTCTAATAATAAACACAAACATGGCTGCCATCAGGGTTTGACCTGACTCCACACAAAGAAGTTTGTTCTAAACATTTTGAATTTTGGCATTCCCATGATGTATCCTTGGAAGGAAAAGTTTTATAATAAGGTTATTACGAGAATACCTCAAAGTATGCACTCAGACAGTACGCTGCGCATCGACTTCCACTGGGCGTCGGTCGATACTCCATCTGTATACTTTGGTATTCTCGTAATAACCTCATATTATACAAGAGAAGACTGTCATTAACCCTCTGAGTGACAAAGTCAACATTTGTCATCATTCACAAAATAGTTCTATATACCATCTGTGCATATTAATTGAGTAATTTGCATACCATTAACCATTTGAGCACTAAAGTCAACTTTTGTCACCATTCACAAAATAGTTCCATATATCGTATGTGCATATTAATTAGGTAATTTACATATCATTAACCTTTGAGCACCAAAGTCAACTTTTGTCATCATTCACAAAATAGTTCTATATACAATATGTGCATATTAATTAGGTAATTTGCATATCATTAACCCTCTGAGTGACAAAGTCAACTTTTGTCACCATTCAGAAATTAAAATAAAAATTATTCGCAACTGTTTTCATATTATTTTCCATATTTCTTTCAAAAATGTTATATCATGTACCTGTAGCTGGTAAAAAAAATACCTGAAAATAGGCATATATAGTATTGTACTAAAGTTTTGGCAGGAAAAATTATTGTTTGAGTACAGGTTATCTATTCAGAATTAAGTGTTGGAATTAAACTCATTAGGTGATTTTTCATTCAACGCCTGCCGCAAAAATCAAACGATTTGATTTCCAACTCAAATTTGTTTTCATAGCTAAAAGTTGAAATGCCAATGTGTACAGCACATTATTAAGCGTGGAAATATTCCCCAAAATACATTCAGCTTTGTCAAATCCCACGCGATGTTTGACGCCACTACGGTGATATGACCTTTGTTTGTCCTGTTTTTACATTCGATTTTACGCATAACGTGGGTTCTCGCAGAGAAAATGGTCTATTTATAAAAATACTATATTTTACCTTGAAATCTACTAACATGTGTTCTCTCCACTTTAACTTTCCAACTTCTTTTTCCAGGGCATATTTGACATCAACGCTATATCCTGATCCCATATCCAGATTAAATCCAAGATTGGACTGAATATCCATGAAAGACTAATGGAAATAATGACTATTTAGAACATGTTCTCTTCAAAACAATGCTGAATATTCTGGCATCCAGTATGAAAAGTTTAGAAAACAGAGTTGGCAAAAGTTACAAAAAAGGGTATAGGGTTGGAACTTATATTTCAAGGTACAGGTTTACCGTACACAATGAAATTCCCTGTTGCAACGGATGGCATACTTAGATTTTGAACTGATACCTGAATATTAAAGCTTCAGATTTGTGAAATTGTTAGTGTAAACCAACACATGTAGAAAGGAATACACTTTATAGCTGGCTTAACATTACTAGTACATTATACCAGTCTAGTTGAATCACCTTAATTTTGGGGATTTCCAACTTTTAATTGATTCTGAAAATTAGGCAGTCTTTACATTTTTTCAAATTTGTGTAGCTCTAGGCCAGACTTTTTTTATTCCTTGTTTCTCTGGTTTTTATAAGGCAATTTTTTTGAGAAGGGGGAAAAAATAAAATTAATTCTTTTTTTCCATTAGATTTGTGTGATTCTCAAAGAATTGTAAGTGAGATCATTGATCGGCGAGAAGAAATGAAATAAAATTTTATTCCATGTATGTATAACCTTGTTTCTCATCTGCGCCGAGACTTCGGGACTTTGATCATGATACTCCCACGAAAATGCAACTTGGATTTGTTATGCGGCGGGCGGTAAAAAAAAGGAGATAAAAATAATATGTTTTTAGCATTTTTTTGCGCTTACAAGTCGGCAGGCGTGGGAAATTACGCTGAAATAAAATTATATTTTTATTTCATTTTCGGCTCTTGTTCATTCGGCGGGTTCGTAAAAAAAGGGATAATAAAAGTCTGGCCCTACTTGTAAAATAGCTCTGATTTTCAAGTTTTGACAATGTGGGAGTTTAATTGTTGTATGGGAGTTGATGAAAACATAATCTATAAATTCCAAAACTGTTCAAGAGAAGACATGAAAAAATAAATGTCTTACCTCACTTCGTTTCGCCATTGGAACCATTTTAATGATGCAATTTTCAAATATTTTATAGTCTTCAACTGTGTATGCATCTCTGAGATACTGCCCCTTGAAGCGAAGTCTGAACTGATGATCACCTCTGCCTAATTCATACAGTACATGCAACATCTGAGCTCTAATACGAGCTATTGTGTCTGTCGCTTTACATTGCAACACAAATGTCTTGAACTGAAACAAAAAATAATTTATTTAGAAACTACAATGTCTTTCAGTCAGAGACATTAACAAAAATATTTCATAGAACTTTTATAACTGGCTTCACAATTCAATTAGATACAGTGTCACAGCATTTTGACTCACTTTTAACAAATCCTGAATGACTGTTATTTACTTTGCATGTGTACTATGATTTCTAATTTAATATGTTTTGATAATTTTAATTGGTATATATATTTAATAGTATATGCATGTACACTCACAAAAGTACCCATAAAATATCAGTAAGAGAATGAAAAACCTTGACAAAAGAAAACATTTTTCCTTTGCCATAATGATGCATTTTTCATATCCCTGTAACTTAAATTTTAAGGTTTTTTTTTTTTTAAATATTTTATTCACATTTTCCTGTATACCATGGAGTTCATACATCATTCCCTGACTGATATGCCTATGTTGTGCAGTGTACTTGTCAATTGTTTTTTTGTTCTTGTGGATAGTTTTGTCAATTGTTGTCAGTAAATAGCTATTTTATTCCCACTTTGCATCCAGTACCAGTACTAGCATAAATGACGGACTTAAGCAGAAGAGTGTAATGTTTATTTTGTTCATTAATGTTGTGTGGTGACTAACTTTGGGGTCTACCTGTGATTCCCAAGTCCCATGTGGACTATGTCCAAGCCTGTTTACTTACTTGTTAGTGACTGAAAATATGACCAAGAAAACATGAGGTTAGTAAAAAAGAAAGCTAAAGGTCTATTGGTCGTGTCAAGTGCAGCAGAACCACAACCAATCTGTCAGCCATTGTCCACAGCAGCAATATGATTTCAGTAGACACATCAAAAATGTATTAAAATGAACACAATTATCCCTGCCAGCTATCAAATCTTTCATCGCCATGAGTGATGTAACTGGTGTTTCCATCAATTTGCTTCTATTCTCACTATCCTTAAAACTCTAAAGTGAATGCTGTCAAATTCGCGAGGGTGTGTTTTTATATACAGTGATGAAAAAATAGCTACAATCAATGACCAGCCAATGGGGATGAGGGACTACATTTCAAAATAACATTTTATCTATATAGTGTATATATAATAATAATCTATGTGTGTGAAAACAATACTGTTTCAATTATGTTATAAATATTTATAAATACTGCAAGTCAGGGGAAATAGTTAAATGTATTATCACTGACAAAAATGACGGCAGGACTCCAGAAGACGTACCTACACTTTATGCAATTTTTTTTTAATTATGCTAATTTATTCATGACGTAGCAGTTTCTGTGCTCATGAATATTCATTAATTTGTGGGTCAATACATTTTAAAAGGGGCGATATATTATTTTTGGGGGAAGAGTTAGAAAGGGGGATCAGTAATCCTTAGGGGGTCAATACAAAAGAAGGGACCCATTTGGAGAGCAGCCATGCTCCTCGTGTCTGTTGTTGCACGTGACCTACAGCTGTCAACTGTGTTCGTTCTTCGTCGACTTCGACTGGCTTCCATGTGAGGTAGTATTCTTGTGTTCTGTTTTTCTGACTTGAGTTTTTGAATCCGCTGTTTATGTTTTTAACGTCTTTCATGTCTTTTGTAGGAGTGTCCAATCCGTGATTCGAACTTGCGATCTTTGAGTTCCCAGCGCACTGTCTTGTCCACTGTACCACGAGTGTCTTCACACAAATAATAGGATTTAAGTCCTATTCATAGGAGCACTGTCTTCACTAGCATTCAAAAATCTAACTAAACATACTGGATTCGAACCAGCGATCGCTCACATTGCTGACATAGTACAAATCAACTGAGCTATGTGGGTAGTCATGCAAATTGAATAATTTGTTGTCATATTTAGCTTTATTGCCAAATAGTGTTTGCGAGAAAAAGATGGGCAGGCAAGGGAATTGAACCCGGCTCCTCCTGATCACTATGTAGAGAACTGACCCACAAGACCACGATGGATTGACTGGTTGTGTTTGCAATTGATAAGAGTATATAGTGTGTATATATATAGAAATACAACATATTTCTATTATTGAGTTACAATTGTCCAAAAAATTGGTAATTTTGTGTTTTTACTTGTGTAAACTATATACATGGCATAACCCGTTAGTGTACATTTTGCCAATTGGGTGTTTGCCATTTGCGTTGCCCATACCTGACCCGACCCTAACCCTAATGCCAAGATACGTTCCTGTTAATAATTCCGTTGCCCATACCTGACCCGACCCTAAACCTAATGCCAAGACACGTTCCTGTTTATATTTGCTCAATAATGATACTCTGTTGTGCACTGTCTGCGGGTAAGTTGCATTGATGTCAACTGATTAAACAAGTCGCGTTTAAGTAATTTCCACTATTAACAAGTGGTTAAATTGTGACAATAAATGTGTGGACAAATATTTGAGATTAATTTTGGTGTAGACAACTCGTTTAATTATTACACCATTACAAGTTGTTAAATTGAGAGAATAAATTTCTCAACAAATATTTAATACTTATTTTGGTGTAAACAACTCGCGTTTGATTAATTCCCACAAATACAAGTTGTTAAATTGAGACAATAAGTGTGCGGACAAATATTTAATACTTATTTTGGTGTAGACAGCTCTTGTTTGATTAATTCCCACAATTACAAGTTGTTAAATTGAGAGAATAAGTGTGCGGACAAATATATTAGACTTATTTTGGTGTAGACAGCTCTCGTTTAATTATTTTACACCATTACAAGTTGTTAAATTGAGAGAATAAATGTATGGACTAATATTTGAGTCTTATTTTGGTGTAAACAACTCGCGTTTGATTAATTCCCACAAATACAAGTTGTTAAATTGAGAGAATAAGTGTGCGGACAAATATTTAATACTTATTTTGGTGTAGACAGCTCTTGTTTGATTAATTCCCACAATTCCAAGTTGTTAAATTGAGAGAATAAGTGTGCGGACAAATATTTTAGACTTATTTTGGTGTAGACAGCTCTCGTTTAATTATTTTACACCATTACAAGTTGTTAAATTGAGAGAATAAATGTGCGGACAAATATTTTAGACTTATTTTGGTGTAGACAGCTCTCGTTTAATTATTTTACACCATTACAAGTTGTTAAATTGAGAGAATAAATGTATGGACTAATATTTGAGTCTTATTTTGGTGTAAACAACTCGCGATTGATTAATTCCCACAAATACAAGTTGTTAAATTGAGAGAATAAATGTGTGGACAAATATTTAATACTTATTTTGGTGTTGACAGCTCTCGTTTAATTATTTTACACCATTACAAGTTGTTAAATTGAGAGAATAAATGTGAGGACAAATATTTTACACTTATTTTGGTGTAGACAGCTCTCGTTTAATTATTTTACACCATTACAAGTTGTTAAATTGAGAGAATAAATGTGCGGACAAATATTTTAGACTTATTTTGGTGTAGACAGCTCTCGTTTAATTATTTTACACCATTACAAGTTGTTAAATTGAGGGAATAAATGTGTGGACAAATATTTTAGACTTATTTTGGTGTAGACAGCTCTCGTTTAATTATTTTACACCATTACAAGTTGTTAAATTGAGAGAATAAATGTGTGGACAAATATTTTAGACTTATTTTGGTGTAGACAGCTCTCGTTTAATTATTTTACACCATTACAAGTTGTTAAATTGAGAGAATAAATGTGCGGACAAATATTTTAGACTTATTTTGGTGTAGACAGCTCTCGTTTAATTATTTTACAACATTACAAGTTGTTAAATTGAGAGAATAAATGTATGGACTAATATTTGAGTCTTATTTTGGTGTAAACAACTCGCGTTTGATTAATTCCCACAAATACAAGTTATTAAATTGAGAGAATAAATATTTTTGACTTATTTTGGTGTAGACAGCTCTCATTTAATAATTTTACACCATTACAAGTTGTTAAATTGAGAGAATAAATGTGTGGACAAATATTTTAGACTTATTTTGGTGTAGACAGCTCTCGTTTAATTATTTTACACCATTACAAGTTGTTAAATTGAGAGAATAAATGTGCAGACAAATATTTTGGTGTAGACAACTCTCATTTGATTAATTCCAACAATTACAAGTTCTTAAATTGACAGAATGAATGTATGGACAAATATTGACCATTATATTTGTGAGTAAATACCTGTTGTTTAATTATTTTCCACCTCTACAAGGTTGTTAAATTGAGAGAATAAATGTGTGGATAAATATTTGATACATATTTAGGTGTAAGAACTCGTGTTTGACCAACTAACACCATTGCAAGTTGTTAAAATAATGAAATAAATATACTGGTATCATTGGATATTTGATTTAATTGTGAAACTTTCTAACAAAATGTTAACAGCTGGCTTCGAACCCTCAATCAACAATTCCGCAGACACAGTATACATTCCACAACACCACAGAAGATATTCGTCTGTTGCCTGAATTGTTTTCGTAATATAGGGAACGCCATCGACACTTTAACAAAACTTACCTTGACTTGAGTCTTGTTTATCTCTTGTGACTGGAAACTGTTGAACAAATTGCTCGTCGTCCAGTTTAAGACGTAAGTTATTTTATTATTTATTCATTCAGTTTTGTACGGTGGAGTTTTGTGAGGTTTATTATTTTTTCGCGACGTTCTTTGCTTACTTGTTTACAGTTTGAGAGATTTCAGTTTATTTGATTTACGTTTTTACGGTAGCTCTGAGCGGGACTCGAACCCACTGTCTTTTCAAGCTAATTTTGTTTTATTTTGATGGCACGCTTGTGTACCACGCCACGACGTTGGTCGTTAAGTGGTGTTCATTTTTCTAACTACTCCAGTGTTCCGATGAGTTGAACGGAAAAGCCAAAACGATTGCTCGTTTCTGATTGCTTCGGTTCAGGTGAGTGTGTATCTCGTGTGATTCGAACCCATGTCGTTTGTAATGGGCGTTTTTTTATTTCCCATGTTGGCTACGCCGTAATATGCAACCACTTCCCCGTTTTATTGTGATTTTGAGAGTGTTTAATGATGTCTTCCTCGCCCGTCACGCCATGACCCAGTTTCAACCACACGGCCATTTTGCAACAAGTGCGTGACCTTCGGCGTCACCCGACTGACTATATGATCGTTCTGTTCAACTGTTAAGCTCGGATTTATTACCGTTATTATCATTATATTGTCACATGATTTATTTTTCTTAAGTATCTTTATTGTAATTTGTATACTAGTATACCAATTCGTATATACCGAGGAAACGACCCCGATTGAAGGTCATGTATTTTGTGACGTCACCAATTCGTGTGTAGGTACGGCTTCTAGATCCATGCCAAAATGACAGCTGCGTCACTGAAATCAACAACACTTGCAGACCATAAACACTCACATGACTTAAATCACTGGCCGACTTCAATCACTGGCCGAGTTTCGCCCTTGGCCGAGTTCGGCGGACATGCGCCTCCTGTACTAATTGCAGGCTGATCAGACAGAAACATGGTTTAGTAATTTAGGTGTTTCGGAGCGTGGATGATTTCATGACATTACATACATTACATTACGAAAAGTTTCAATTCTATAATTTTGGGCAAGAAAAAGCTCTTTATCGGGACATAGTCGATGTAGGTGTAAATTTCTTCCGTCTATAGTACGTCCATGGTCTATACCGGTACTTCTGTTTTCAGTCAAATTCATTGGATTCAAGTGCATGTGGTCTATTCGTGTGGTCAGTTAAAGTCATAGACGTCTATGATATATATGTGGCGGACCGGTACAATACCTTATGACTTTAATAGCATGGAAGGTGGTGAGGGCGACCGTTCATAACTTCAGCAGCCAACCACACAAATAGATCGTCATTCAGGCTCCTGTCAGTGGCCAGCAAATAAGACTGTTCGAACTCACAGGCTGAATGTATGTATATAACACTACTTACACGATTTATCAGTAATAATTGGTATTGATTGTCATTGTACAATGTCTACAGCTTCATTTATTTTCGTGTGATAGACATACTTACCGGGAAAGCTTTGCTTTCGATGTACAACAACATCATGAAGTCAGGGATTTCTTTGCGTCGCCATTAATAATAAGATGCAAATAATATGTAAGAAGTGATGTCATCGTTGCTATAACAACAATCACAGCTACCTCGAGAGGGCAGATTTTGGCGCAAAGTTTGAACAAAAATCTTGAACCACCACTGTCAGACTACTGTAGCAGTCTAGTCTAAGCACCACTGAAGCAGAAGTTTTGCATTCTAGATCGAGTAAAAAACGACGATTATTATCCCGGTTTTACATTCAAGGTAACTATCAAGTTTTACCAATTCAAAATTGAAATAGTGTTTCACGGAGAACATCCATTCAATATTCTGGTTAATTTATGCGGCAGACGATCGCGATCGACATTTGACGTTTTCAGAAATTTTGTCCAAATTGTTGTATGATTATTCTCAGACGTTTCTTGTCTTAATACTAGTATTCTCAGCAGTTCAAGAAGAAGAATGTCATCATCTAAAACCAAAGGAAAACGTAAATCTGAGGACGAATATGGAATAATTCGACCATATTTCACTGAGAAGGAATGGAATGAAACTTCTGATTATGAGAAAATGAGATTGAGAAATATCAAAGAAAATTATGAAATGATGTTACAAGTTGGTGAGATTCTTTTAATATTAATATTTCAAGGTGGACCACGTTGAAACTCATACCACTATAGTGGGTCGAGAGGTCAAATTAATGAAATTGTATCTTGACCTAGCTATCAATTCTGTTGACTAAAAAATGAATTGTGTGTGAAAGCAATTTTCCATACCTGGTTATACTTTTCAGTATTAATATACAGATCTACACTTGCTCGTATGGTTTCTGCCATATGTCACAATTTGCCAAGATGTGTTCGTGTACAGCTTGAAATCTAGCCATTCGAGTACATGCAAGAATTGGTAAATTCTAGTATAACTGTGGTTTTGTGTTTTTGATTCGGATAGGTGCTTGGCCTCATCTGCTAGTGTACTCGCCAGCATCAATGAACAGGTGGATCCTAAGGCCACTGTGCAATTCTATTCGGAAAGTGGAGAGAGTGTATATTTCTGTATGCCTGCCTGTAAAACTGGCAGAGAAAACAAAATACAGTTCTGATAAAAATTGGCATGGACAAAAAAGCAAATATGAGTAAAAAGCAAATACGCTCCAATTGGCCTTTTTGTTTGAATCTCCAAAAAAATATGATGTACACCTGTAACTCAATATGTGCATGCTCATGATACAAATTCTGAATGAAATCATCTGTTTATCTCTGACCAACTTTTTCTAAACAGGGACTAAAATCAATATTTAATCCAGTCTAGTACACTAAATTCTCATGACAATTCTATTCACAGCAGTCTATCAGGCCAATCAATTTATCTCATAAATGGGCACTCTCTCAACTTTAAAGTCCATGCCCTGGTCTAGGGCAAATGTAGTGTATATATCATGGCAAAAGAAAAATTACATCTCTCGATATTTATAAAATGTTTTGTTTTTTTATTTCAACTCAAGGATTGACTGCTGTAAAACCTGAATTTATGAATGGTCCTAGAGGTAGGAAGCGTAAAGCCAAAGTTGAGAGTGACAGTGAAGATGAAGAATGGGTGCCTGGATTTGACAACAGAAAGACAAAACAAGGTATTGTTAAAATGTTAAAGATGGAAAAAACACTGCATTGACCTAGATAAACGGGGCTTTGAGGAAAAAAACATGCCCAACAATTTTACAAATATCCTACAATCTATCTTGTCCTATATTTTGCCAACTTTAAATGTATGGTAATCAAATTCTATTTCTACAAACTGATACCCCCCAATATCTATATAAATTGAACTGACCATAATCCCAGTAGAATTGAAATATTGAGTAGTTACTGGTGTAGTACAACTGAAAATGTAGTACACCTTTTTTCAGTTAGTTTTGCAGCTCCGTTTAAAATACCAGTGAAGGTGAACAGTTTTCACGAAGATAAGGTAAGCATTTTGTCATCTGAAGTGTCTTTTTATAATTTATTATTTAATTTTGTGTTGAATGATACACAGTACAGAAGTAATATGTAACCATGCGTTGTCTTGCATGACTGTTGATTTTGAAATACTTGCAGGATTATATTATTATATGTAAAATGCTCAAAATTAACCAATTTAGTTTGGTTGACCAGATGAACAATTATTTTCTGAAGTTGGTACTTGTGGTAACTGGGAAGCTTTATATGGAAAATGAAATGGAAAATAATTGAATCATTAATTTTAGGTGGATCAATTGGATTATGCCTTAGTCAATTAATCAGAATTTAGTCTGAATTTCAAGCCCTGGTTATATGTGGCATGACAAGTTTAAAAAAAATGGACTATTTATTACTTTTTTTTATTTATTAATTTTTCTTAATGGAGGGGAAAGGTGCAACTTGACTATTTGCTACATTTATTTTATTTATTTGTTTTATTAATTTAAAAAAAAAAAAATAGGAGTTGCACTTAATCATAATACACTGTTTTGTTTGACTTTTATACCAGATGTGCGCTCAAATGCTGTACTGTACCACTGGCTCAATAATTAATTCAGCCTGGCTTACTTCCCCGTCACCCCCTGAAACTTTATGATACAGAGTGTACTTTGAATGAAATAAACATTATACAAATCCAAATGCAAAATCTGTATGCATTAATATAATGCAAATTATTTTAAGCTACCGATAGTCTAATGGATAACAAAATTAACTAGTCCCAGAATTTGCAGAAAGTGCAAATTTCAAATATGTGTTAGGCCATGCTTCTTCATGCTTCTGTATTTATCTGAAAATAGTTATTGTTATTTTTTCAAATTGACAGGTTTAGCGACAAATTTAACGCACATAACAGTGCAAGTCATTTTAATGGAGCAGCATGCAAATCTAAAAAATTATGCCAAAGATGAACATTCAAAAATCAAGATACTTTTGGTCCCCCCCCCAAATGTATAATGCAAGTTTGTTGTCAGATTAATTAGATGTACCTAATCAAAAAATCAGAATTATGCACTCATGTCGTCAAAGTCAGCAATGCTTTCTACCTGTATTCATTTTGACTGAGGAAATGTCCCAATCTATATTACCGTATATTGCTTTACAGCAAGTCTCAGAAGTATTGTGGCAGCCAATTTGCAAACTCGCTAGCGAGTTGGTTAACTGCTTGGGTTTTGACTAAACAGTTGGCTTTCGAATAGATTTTTTACAGAATAGATTTCACAAACAATGTTGAGTGTCAAACATTGCCCTGGGTGATATTTTGGTTCAAGCCATCTACCAGAATATAACACAATATCCAAAACATCCCCCAGAGAAATCTTTCAAATAATTTTGTTTCAACATTTTCTCTCTTAATATAGAAACCAAAAAGAAGAGACAAGGTTAACAGATATGCAAATAAAAAGAACAAGGAAAAAAAGTCTGTTGTCGTAGCTTCAAAGACTCTGGAAGGTAATGTGTTTATAAAACCTTTATTTGGCATGTCCTAGCTCTTACAGCAACTTGAAGGTAATTAATACATACATCTTCCATGCACTGTAGTACTTTATTTTCACTAGGACTTAAGTATTTGTTATCACTATTTTCGCTGAATAGATGAACCAGTGACAATCAATTTCCCACTCAATTTTTTTTTTTTTTACAGTTTTAGGCCTGGTCCCCTGCTGTAAAGAATATATGTACCGTTCATGAATATTGTGTTGGCAATCAACAGTTACTGTTTATAAATCCTTGAATTTGGATAAGCCTTTAGTAGCAATTGCACTGTAACACATCTTTCATGCACCTATAGATAATAGATGTCAGTTTTTTTGGCAGGTACAAATCTGTAGAACATGCATATTTTTTTGGTAGAGGTACTTGATAACAAAAGCAATGTCATTTCCTAAAAGACCTAATAATTTTTTTTTTAATTCACAGTTTTATTGTTTGAAATTATTAATTATTCTCAGATACAAAAGTTATCAGATACCCAAGAAGACAAGCAGAAAGAAAAAGTTATATGGAGATTGAAGCTCCCGATGATGACCATTTCATTTGTGAGTACTACATTTTATTGCTTTATTTTTAAGGAGTATTGACCTGGATTTTCTCCTAATAAAACAATTGATAAACTAATTATATTTATGCAATACCAGCCAGTTGCATTCAAATGTTACATTAAGCACAATTAAATGAAACCATATATTATAATTAATGTCCAACTAATATTATTTACAGATTGTGAAGATTGTCATGATTTCTTTGAAGGAGATTGCCCAAAACACCCACTGCAAATCATCCAAGACAACCCAATACCTGAGGGATTTAAAGGAAGCCATGCCAGAAAGAGTTTACCAGATCTGTTATCAGTTGGCCAATCTGGAATAAGAACTGCAGGTCTTGGAGTATGGTGTGAACAACCTATACCAAAAGGAGTTAGATTTGGACCTTATAAAGGTGAAATTGTAGATAAGGAAAAAGGATATGACAGTGGTTATGCCTGGCAAGTAAGTGTTAGTACACTACTTTTGATGTAACAAAAGGTGTACTTGTACAAATACATATATCATTCTGTGTCTCTGAAAATATGAATGTAAATTTGTTTTAAAAATTAGTTAAAATTATGAATCTCAATTACTATAACCCATTGACAAAATAGGGCTAAACCTTTGAAAGAAAAGTTGGCATGGTAATGAATTATAGTCATAACAAAAACATTAATCACCAAGACAGAACATTTTTTATTTGAACAATAATATAGTATGAAGAACTGAGAAACTTGTCTATTTGTTTCCAGGTTTCTAAACAAGACAAGAGAAACTACTTTGTTGATGGGAAAGAGGAAACCAAATCAAATTGGATGAGATTCATAAACTGTGCCAGAAATGAAAGTGAACAAAACTTAGTCGCATTCCAGTACCATGGTGAAATATATTACAGAAGTTTTAAAGCTATTTCCAAAGGATGTGAATTGTTGGTCTATTATGGAGAACAATATGCCAAAGAATTAGGAATCCAAATTAAATTTGATGAAATAAAAATGACAGAAGGTAGGTGTATTTTAATTTTAATTATTTCACTGAATACACTTGTACAGAGTGATAGTAAAAAGCAAAAGGTACAAAATCTTGAAAGTTTTGCCTGGTACTGTCATTTGGCCCGAACCACACAACAATCTTAAAAAACAACTATGGGCCTGGTAATCAAGAAACAAATTGTTTTGGATAATTTCAATACAAAAAAACAACAGTTCAAAAAATAAATCATTGCTGCCACTGGGGGCAGTTTTAAGATTTGACAGTGTTCAGGTGATGCAGTATTATGCATTTATATGGAATATTTCAAACAAGCTTTTATTTGTCAAAACTGCATGGTTATTTAGGTTATGCAGTATTTGAAATACAAACTTAAAAGAATTTTAATTGGAAGTGCCTTACTTTGAATGTGCATATCTGATAATGTGCCTTCAACTTTTAAACACTTCCCATATCACATTAGTAGAGTTCACTTACCCAAGTTAAAATGAAAACAAAACTAAATTAATCATAACTTCAAAATGTTCTCATTTATTTGCAGATGGTGAATCCTACATTTGTACCAAGTGTGAGAGAATATTTACAGATCCAAACTATTTGACAAAACATTCAAAATATCAACATAGAAACTATGATTCTGTTAAGAGATATAAATGTGATCAGTGTAAATACTCTACGGATATAAAAGGTAGCATGGAATATCACAAGAGAACTCACACCAATGAAAGACCATATAAATGTGATGTGTGTGGTAAAGCATTCATACAGTCATGTGACCTGAAGAGACATCATAAAATCCATACTGGTGAAAAACCTTACAAATGTACTCAATGTGGAAAAGCATTCAACCGAGCAACTAACATGGACTACCATATGAGAACACACACTAAGGAAAGACCCTATAAATGCCATGTATGTGGACAAGGATTCAGTATGTCAGGTGACCTACAAAAACACCTTCGTATTCACACTGGTGAGAAACCCTATAAATGTGAATATTGTGATAAAAGATTCACTGAGTCAAGTCACCTACAAGTACACCTTCGTATTCACACTGGTGAGAAACCTTATAAATGTGAATATTGTGATAAAAGATTCAGTAGGTCAGGTGAAGCCAAAGTTCATGTCGTCATTCACCACACACATGAATATCCACACAGATGTCAGATTTGTAAACATGGATTTATTACACCAGGTCAACTGAAACAACACATGATTAAACACACTGAAGAGTAACAACAATCACAAATATAATTATGCTGTTTTCAACTTTTCACCAACATAAGTATTTGGTGAAAATCACAAACAAATTTGAAATTTCTGTTTTTGAAGTTGTAGTCTGCAGAAACTGATATGCAAATGAAGGTAAACATAGTTTAAAAATAGCCTTGTACATTTAGTTGGAAGATGACCTTGTGATGATTACCATAGTATGTGCAAACATTAAAAGTCTATTTTTCACAAACATGTTTTGAGGACCTCAATTTTGGGGGATATGTAAATTGATTTATTATAATTATATGAAAAAAAACATGCAAATAAGTCTGTTCTGGTGGTACTCCAAATATGTTTTTTTATTTTTATAGCAACAACCAACTGAATGTAAATGATTATCAACACAATTTTCTGTGAATATAAAAATAAAAATTTTAATATTTGTAAAATATTTGCAGTTTTATTTCCACACAATAGAATAGAATTTTCCCTGAATAAATGAATAAGATCAGGTTAGCCCCTGTTGGACTCCTGTGCAGGAACAAGGGCTTTGGATTCTGTGCGACCTCTGTCATACCTTGTACATGCATGAACCGATTTCCTTCAAGTGATTTCCTTCCATCACAAGTGATGTACTAAGTATTACATGTGTACTTTTTTTTAATTTTTCGTTTCATGCACACTATTTGGATCATTTACGGTCCGTTTTGGTCACAGATGTAACTCATATGGCCGGGTGCTACTAAAAAAATCTTAAATAGGGTGCGTGACTATAAAATGCGTATATTCTCAACACGGATATGGGCAAAGGTAAGTATTTTCAGTACAAATGTGGGCGAAGTAAATTTTCAATACAAATAAGAGTGAAAAACCATTGGAATCATTTTTTAATATTTTTTTTTTTATAACCCTTTATATTATGTTTATTTGTATTTTAGTTTGAATATGTCGATTTTTTTGGTTTTTCTTGCCGTTAATTATAATAAAGTCATAAGCGATGCGGATGTTACTAGCGTAAACAAAGCTCACCGATGAAACATAATTTATTCCACTATCGAAACGCCAAGGAAAGCCCCCGCATTCCAGTTAAAATACTATCCACTATTCACCAGTATACTACTTACATTGGTTTTGAGAATTAAAAACTGATTGAATCCATATTTTTTTTTTAATTATTATTTTGCTAACTTAACTGGTTGAAATCATTTTAACATACCAATGCCACAAATTATAAATAACATTTGTCGCTTTTTTTTTAGTTTGGGTTTACTTAGTACCTGTCGTAAAATCTCACATTTTTTGTTGAGATCAAATGTATTATTACGTGACTGCATATAAAATAAGGCCGAGTCTCGTGCCACGCCCGTGGCAGGAGGCAATATGGCTACTGCCACGGGCGTGGCAGGAGACAATGTGGCTATTGCCACGTCCCGGAAGTAAACGTATCAACGTTCTATGTGTAGTTTCGGTCGTCATATACAGATTTTTCACTTGTTTTACCATCGGTGTTTGAATAAAATACTTTCACAGTGGTGTCGTTGTCAGAAATAATTTCAATTCGCGCATTTTATACGAAAATGCGAAGTCCAACCATTGACGGAAACTTTGTACGCCCTCCGGTGTTGGGAACTTGGAACACTACGTTTACCTAAAGCCAACCTCGGCGTTTATCAATCTAGTAAAACTCGCAAATTACGGCGTCGTTACCGTATTTTTAAAGTTTTAAATAAAATTAATATAGTACCAATAATATATTATTTCCTTTTTTTACAGTCAGAGATATGGTTAATGTTAAATGTAACTAGGAATTACCAACATTCAATAATATGCAACATTTGGTACTTTGAATTATGACGACGAGGCCATCGACTGTACGAATGAAAAGTTATTTTATCCGAATAATAAAACAGGTTTTATAATTGAAAGTGAGCTTATAACAGAGAGCATGAACACACTTGTAGCACGACTAATATCAATAGTATATTCATTGTCATTGCGACCTGTTGTTTTTTTTAGAGAAAAAACCTTGCAACTTAGCATAGTAAATTTCCACAATATTTCCACATTTACTTTTACAACTGACTGTGTGGTACGTTCACACTATTTCCCTGTTAAACAAGTCGTTAATCGACGCAATTACACAATTCAATGTCCCCGCCTAAATGGGAAAATTAAACCAGTGCATGTTAAATTACAAGGCTATGTAATGATTGCTCAATACATGTTCATGCAGGCACTACCTAGTCAGTTCTGAAGTAATTTGATTTACTAGTTTCCAGAGAAACCGAATAACGTATCTCCTCAGGCTGAAGAAAATTATTTTAATAGTGTATTTTCGTTATATAACGACGCCGTGATTTGCGAGTTTTATTAGATTGATAAACTCCAAGGTTGGCTTTAGGTAAACGTAGTGTTCCAAGTTCCCAACACCGGAGGGCGTACAAAGTTTCCGTCAATGGTTGGACTTCGCATTTTCGTATAAAATGCGCGAATTGAAATTATTTCTGACAACGACACCACTGTGAAAGTATTTTATTCAAACACCGATGGTAAAACAAGTGAAAAATCTGTATATGACGGCCGAAACTACACATAGAACGTCGGTACATTTACTTCCGGGACGTGGCAATAGCCACATTGTCTCCTGCCACGCCCGTGGCAGTAGCCATATTGTCTCCTGCCACGGGCGTGGCACGAGACACTCCGATAAAATAAAGACACAGGGCGATTATCTATTGTTATGTTTGTTGTTAGTGACATTCACGGTCCTTGCTATTTTAATATATCTTTATAACAGTGTATAAGCGAGTATTTTCGCCCTGGGCAGTAATTAGTATGACCCTCTCCATCGCATTCTTCTTCTGCTTACCCAGTAAACTATTAGGTTTCGCAGCAAGTTCTAATTGAAAACACCCTCTTTCGCCCATATTCGTGACGAAAACATTCCCCGTCTTCCATAATTGTATTGAATATTCTCTCCTTCGCCCATAATTGCACTGAATATTCCATCCTTCGCCCATAATTGTACTGAATATTCTCTCGTTCGCCCATAATTGTACTGAATATTCTCTCGTTCGCCCATAATTGTACTGAATATTCTCTCGTTCGCCCATAATTGTACTGAATATTCTCTCCTTCGCCCATAATTGCACTGAATATTCCATCCTTCGCCCATAATTGTACTGAATATTCTCTCGTTCGCCCATAATTGTACTGAATATTCTCTCGTTCGCCCATAATTGTACTGAATATTCTCTCGTTCGCCCATAATTGTACTGAATATTCTCTCGTTCGCCCATAATTGTACTGAATATTCTCTCGTTCGCCCATAATTGTACTGAATGTTCTCGCCTTCGCCTATAGTTGTATCGGAGAAAACGGTAACAAGAGAAGTCGGCCAGCAGGAGAAGTCGGCCAGCAAAACAACGGAGAAGTCGGCCAGTGCAAGAAGTCGGCCAGTGAATATCGGAGAAGTCGGCCAGTGGGGAAGTCGGCCGGTGAAACATCGGAGAAGTCATTACGTACATACTACGTTCAAACATATTTACATTTTTTTTCTCGAAAAGTCGATCATTACTGAACATGGCACTTACTACTAAGTACGAAAGTGAGAAGTTGGCCAGTACAGTATAGACGTAAGTCAGAAGTCGGTTTTTACAGTACAGATTGCGTTCGTACACTTTGATTACGGAAAATGTGTTTTCGTGCGTCACGTACTATTAAAAAAATGTGAGTAAGTGAGAAGTCAGCTATTACATTACAGACTAGGAATTCAATGTATTTAATTGTTATTTTAACCATATCCGTCTCCCAGGAGACGCGATTGTGTCTTGAATAAACTAAACTTAATTGACAGTTAGTGAATAACATGTCTTTCTATTTACAGAGTACTGAAGGGATTTCAGAGTGAATGCATCGGACTGAAAATGTTTTTCTTGTTTGTGTTTAATAAAGATTCAGTTGTGTTGTGTTTTTGATGAGCTTTAGCGGCAGTCCACTCTGACAGTAACCTGCGTCGTACCGCAAAGCACATTGTTCAATCATGGAGCTAAATAAATGAACATCCAATGTACATTGTATTGTAAAACCAAAGTCCGGTTCATACCCGTCTGATTTAGTCTGTTATTCTATTTAATAAAGATTGAGCAACATTTGAGCGCTATTATGTTGTGTATGCCAAGTACATGACCCCACAGGATGTATGCCAGCAAGCATCACACCGACCCGATTAACATCTATTGTCCAAGGTGATAACTGCCGATGTTTTTACAGACAAATTGCGTTTCTTTTATTATAAAAACACCGACAAAGATTACACTGCTATTGAAGGTGTACAAAGGCCACGGATAATCGGACTATGCTTCGTATTTATTAACCACGGGGAAATCCATTTTTTGTATTTGATTGACTAATCGGTCTTTAAGGTACAGACTACATTCGTAGGCGTTGAGTATATACAAAATATTTATCGAACGTCAAGTACGGATTTCAAAATATAAACCTCCATGGTATATCTCTGTTCACCGCACATACATTTTTTCCCTAAATTGCCGACATTTCGTCGTACCATGGAGGTAGAAAAGAGAAGGACTCGTCGTACATAAACTAAAATTATCAAGTGCGCTAAATTATAATTACCATGTAAGTACCGTAAGCACAGTTTATTTTGTCCTTTATGTAATGTTTATTTGAAGGCTTCATATTGAACGTCGATCAACCATACCTGATACATTCCCTGTGTAACTTACATATAGAACACTTTTCGAGATGTTTGCAGCGTCTGCAGCGCAATGGTATACAGTCAAACACAATAAAATGACAGGTTCAAATCCAGGTCTGTATGACGTCAGAGACGTGAATATTTATTCTAAGTGCCGGTGGTGGCGTAAAATCTGGACGTAAAATATATCTTATCCATAGGACTGGTTCGATCCTCCATTAACAGATCAAACAATAGTTGGATGTGTTTAAGTGTTTCATTATACCTCCAGAATTGTTGTAATTGTGACACCACTTAACCATTTTTGCCATTGTACTAGCTGTTAATATTTGAACTTGCCGACTTGATAATGCGTTGCTCTTACGGCCATACATAATTTTTGCCATTGTACTAGCTGTTAATATTTGAACTTGCCGACTTGATAATGCGTTGCTCTTACGGCCATACATAATTTTTTGCCATTGTAATAGATGTTAATATTTGAACTTGCCGACTTGATAATGCGTTGCTCTTACGGCCATACATAATTTTTTGCCATTGTAATAGATGTTAATATTTGAACTTGCCGACTTGATAATGCGTTGCTCTTACGGCCATACATAATTTTTGCCATTGTACTAGCTGTTAATATTTGAACTTGCCGACTTGATAATGCGTTGCTCTTACGGCCATACATAAATTTTGTCATTGTAGTTTAACTACTGTAGAACTAAATTGTTGCATTTCATTTATTGCACTTTATATATTATTGTTGGGTTTTAGAGAGAAAATCATTTCTTTACGGATAACAATTCTGCTTTAAAATATAAAATCAACATTACCAAATGATGTTTAAGCCTGAATTAACTAACTAACAGATATAGTATTTTATGGCATACAGAGGGCGCTGAGGCGCAAATAGCCATATAAGCAATGTTTTAACTATAATACTGTAAAGGGGTTAATTATTCATTGGGTTTTAATTTTGCTTATTTCGCTGACTGGATAATGCGCTGAATTAAAACCCAGTGAATATGTAAAATTTAGCATATAACACATTATCCAAATGATAAAACCATGAATTTAAAACCCACTGAATATGCCTGAAATGGTAAATTAGCGAAATTTAAACTCAGTGAAAATTAGTCATTTTACAGTATACGGTCCCTGGAAAATATAATCGTATCGACACTGTATGTAATTATCACAACTACATGCAAAGTCATTTCCTGTGAAATAAAAATACTGCTTATAAACTCGGATTTGAAAATTATTTATGTGAATACAGAATTATTTAAAATGTTATTTAACTCCAAATTTTGATTTCTTTTTGCATTTTTACTAAAGAATCGAAGGTGTTAATGTATTGATTATTGTCCGTCGTTTGAATATAGATAATAATAAACCGAAATAAGCCAATAAGAAAGTGTGAAATGATATGCAAATTATATCGAATGATATAAAAACACACGAGTTTTGCAGTTACTTCACTCTGTGTTCAGTCTAACTGCTCAGAATACTACTTTATTCTTATTGCTACTACTACTTCACGAAGAAAATTTATTATTATGGCTATGCGTGCTAGTTCCAGAAGCAGAAAACCCAATTCCAGGTATCCTGTATTCCTGAGACGTGGTGATGACAATGACCTTTGCGTCATTTGCGACCGGGTGGTTTCAGGCCGTCATCATGGTATGTGCTGTGATTCTTGCTCAAGGAGACACTGAAGTAGAGGAAGAGGAAGAGAACACTGGGACCACGGAAGAAGACGCTGGGGCAGGGGCAGATCACGCCGGAGATGGGGATTGGGAGGGTGCCACTGAGATCAGGGAAGAGGACACTGGGCCCAGGGAAGATGGGGTAGAGGGTTCTTTACATATTCATTCTTTTAATATATCCACTTCTTTCACAGAACCAACTGAAGCCCCTCGACCACCAAGACCGGATATCATACCAACTTTACCCGACCACATCGACACAGAAATATCAGACGAAATCACTTATGAAATTATTGAAGGCGTATCCCAAAGATCCAGTAAAATATTATTTGATTCTTTAGGTTTTAGGTACACTATAAAGTCCGGTGCAAGAAATAATGGTAATTTATGGCGGTGTTGTATTAGAAATAAGGCGATGGTTTGTAAGGCAACGGTGGAACAGATAGGAGACGTATTTACCCGCTCGATGACGAATCACATACACCCAGCAGAACCAGGAATAAAAACAAAGATTCAAGTCACCAAAAAGGTACACCAGAAAGCAAAAGAAAATATTTTCCAGTCAGCGCCAGCAATAATCGAAGAAGTCATGTTAGCCGAGTTACGACCTGAAGACCCTGCATCAAGCCGTCCTAATCCGTCCAACCTTGCGCGAAGCAGTAATTATCAGAGACAGAAAGAGCGACCCGCAGAACCAACGGACCTTGATTTTGAACTCGACGTAAATTGGATACCCGCAGATTTTTTTCCGTAAAGACATCGTAGTTGAAGGAGCCCGCCATCTATTTTTCGCCACAGTTTTACAACTACAGTTACTAGCAGCGGCCACTAGTATTTTCCTTGACGGCACTTTTAAGGTAATCCGCGAACCTTTTTATCAACTTTTTTCTATTCACGCTTTTCTTGGGGATCATAATGGCGACAACGTTAAGCAAGTACCGGTAGCTTTTTTTTTTATGTCAAGACGCCGTAAACGCGATTATAAGGCAATTTTTCGCGCCGTCAAAGAAGTCCTTCCCGTTCTTTCAGTTTTGACCGTTACTGTTGATTTTGAAACAGCCGTATGGCGCGCCGCAGAGAGCGAATTTCCCGGAATTCAAATTCGAGGATGTAATTTTCATTGGAAACAAGCTCTATGGAGGAAAGTGCAAGACCTTGGCCTTTCCGGAATCTACCGCCTAGTTGGACCAGCCCAAGATTTTATTAGATTACTTTTCGCGTTACCGTATATACCAGTGGAACACATACAGCCGACTCTAGAACAACTGACCACCGCCGCTAACGACCAACTCAGACCTCTATGTGAATACGTTCAGCAAACATGGATGAATGGGAGATGGGAACCACACACTTGGTGCGTATTTAGACGAGCTATTAGAACCAACAACGACCTGGAGGGATGGCATAACCGACTAAACACCAAAGCCCAACGCGGAAATATCCAATTTTATCTACTAGTTCAGCTGCTCCACACAGATGCCAAACTTATTACATTACAGCAACAACTAATCAGTGAGGACAAACTTCGACGTTATCAGCGAAAACAGACACGGCTCATGGAAGGAAAATTAAACAAGTTATGGCGGAGATACAGAAGAAAAGAAATCACAACGTCCAGAAGTAATATACTAGTAGTTCTGCATTTCATGGTCACTCGTTTCTTCGCACTCCTTTCTATATCGAACTGGACGCGGCACGGCGACCACCGCCCTTTATGGTTTTATTTGGGGGGGTCACTACTGAGGTTGTCACAGAACTCTCACTGGATAGGAGGATTCTTTCACTGCTAGAATGACAAGACAATAGATTGAACTAGGAATGAAATACACATACACCAAAATACCAAGTTAAAGCTCCTGACTTCTATACCTCTCAAAATAATTACAAGAAACAAAGCACAGAAAAATACAAAAAATAAATTCAATAAAATATGGGATTGCTTAGGGAAGTGTGCATTGGTGATAATTCACATTTCCAGGATGTTGAAATTGTTGATAGTCAATGGTTTCTGCAACACAACAATGAAGAGATCGCAGATCAGTTAAGTTCATACAAGTCTCACAGAATGATGATTGAAGCCTGTATCACTTGTATCACAATATCGCAGCAGCAACACATAAAGTACTCAGTTGAAATGATGGACCCCCAACTGTCCTCAGTCAAGCCTAACATAAATGGCTCAGATTCAGGTACACCACCTGGGTTTCCACATAAGCCAATCAGAATTTGTCTTGCTACCAGCTGTCGCACATAGGCAAGTCAGTAGATTGTAAACATCCTTTGTTATGTAAATCACAAGCACACCTGGTAGATTCTAATTGTCTTTCCAGAGTTGTAAACAAGTATGACCTGTCAATCACTTTTGTGGCAGTTATCACACGGCAATGCACACCGTTTCTTCCCATGATTCCATGTACACTTATATTTACAGTGTTCACATGCACGTCATTTTTTTGGATTCTGTTCTAAGCGTGGTTTTTAGGTAAAAAGATACAAGTATAAAAATAAAATATGTTGATATACAAAGTCGAAATCGGTGTCAAAATAGGTAATTTATGGACGAAAATAGGGTGAAGAGAAATGGTTTGAGGTTAAATAACTGGCCCATTTTATTTGTAAGACAACTGTCCTAATATGTTTCAGGTTTTACAGTGAAGTATACTTAGTAAAATATAATTGGTTAATTCATTGAACATTGCAATTACGAACTTAACTACAAACTGTGGTTGATGTGTACCATCTAGCGCCATATCAATTGTAAACGTCATTTATAATAATATTAATTAACTCACAATATCACCCGGAGAAGATAAAAATGGTCATTCATCACCAAAAAAATCAAGAAAAAAAATCAAAACAATATTAATGCTACCAACTCATTCAAAACACAGTCACTGTCTGGTATTTAGACTGGTCTGAATGAACTGAGCTATGGAAATAATTTTATCACTTTCACTACTGGCACTAAAATTATTTATATGAATTTTTGCTTTGTTAATTAAATGCAGTCTGTGGCCTGTATGTTGGGCAATTCATAACAAAATGAATTTGCTGTTAGTTGTTGCAGACACATACAGGCAGTATAGTTGAGGTAGTTCTATGCTAATCATGAACTAATCGCCTTCTTGTGGTACTTCTGAAACTTCTGCGTAGACAATTCACATCGCAACTCAATCTCACGAAGGAAAAATGAGTACCGCCCTCTGTTGTCAATTCAAAAACACCAGCATCCCGTAAAAGTAAACAGCGCCCTCTACTTCGTGGTTTTAAAACCTCCACCTGCATTATACAATCAAGAATACTTGTATTGGTTTAAAATTAATGTGACAAAAACTGCAAAGCTAAATATTAAATATGTGGTATCCCACTCAACATATCAAAAAGTCAACATATCATACATATTTTCTTCATATGATATCTTAATAGTTTATTTTTTATATTGGACTTGGATTGGATATTGGAGGAGGAAAGTATGCAACATGTGAGACACCTGTGCATAGCACCTTCTCTATGTTAGCACTTAAATTACTATTAAATAAACTAGCCCACATACTACGCTGGAAGGTGCCTAGAACATAGAAGAAAGTGCATAAAGTTCAATTTTTCTCAGCATTAATCATTTGATTTTTTGTGGCGGCGTCAGTTTTTATTTTGTAAACATATTTACAGTGGGTATTACCCTTGTACATTATTAGAAGTCCGAAACGGAAACTTAAGGTTTAGTCTCTGTATAGACTTATATCTCAGACATACCTTGTACACGGGCATATAAACACGATGTGCGCTATTTCCGTAATACCCGACTGTCCGGCACTAATGTAGACTTTTACTGGACACTGGCCGATTTCTTTTAAAGTTTCTATGAAGGTTGTACATGTTGATTGTCAATGTTTGTCGTTTTTTTTTGTATATTTCGATTACATGTAAAAAGAACCGACTGGCGGGCTTTTCTAATCGGCATTTGTTATGCACTAAAATACACTTTTTTCGGACATGCTTAAAACGATTTGTTGCATACTTGGTATGATGGGTTTATATGTTTCGTGTCTAGTGTATACCCCATTTCTGTGCATTCCGATTAAAAATGTCCGACTGGTGGATTTTATTTTGTGTCATGGTTTTGCATACCTGTTGTCCTTTCTTGCTTTGACTGATTCGGGTCAAACTTACAATGTAAAAATACAATGTCAGGCCATAGTGGTTGGCATATGCTGCCAAAGTTGTATTTTTGCGCAGAATGGACATGCTAATTGCGTATTCAATGTGATATTATAAAACAGTATTATTAGTGTACTCAGACTGGAGACGAAGTATTTAATTTGCATACTGATTTATTGACCCTCCAGTTTTATTATATCTTGTGTACTTATGTATAGTAATCTATATATAGTGTCCGTTACGCGATCGTGATTGAAGCACAGACACACATTACGCTATTCTATCTTTCTCTCTTCCTTTCATGGGAAGGGGTTCTGAAATTAAAAACAAACCTGGCCGCTGAACAATGTCCGACGCCGTTAAAAGACATCTAAATAAAGGGGACCTGGTCTATCCCGGAGAGTGGTTTGAAGACGAGCCTATCGACAGTTGGAAGAGATGGAAATACTGGATACATGACATATGAGACTACTTTCATCCAAAAATAAAAATATATTCACATATATACTCTCAAGCAAAGATCCTTGTATAATTATAGAACTTGTCAATTATATTTACAAAACAAAAGGATTTATTCAACATTTAAATACTAGTGACGTTCTTTTGTTTTGTTTTTCTTTATAATATTTTACATATATCTTATTATTTTAAAACTCTTTTTTGCTGTACTTATCCTATGTAAATCTTTTTACACGGAAACAATAACGTTATTATTATTACGCTGGTTCATGGTAGATATATGTTGTTACTGTAAAAAGGGGAATGACGTTTTGGCAGAAAACACGAACATCCACCATGGCTGGGGGAGTGATCTTTACTCTAAGTACATGACATCGTGACATTGGAAAGGGTCGTCGCGCATTGCGTAAATTTAGTAGTTGAAGAGGAGAACCGCTTCCTCTATCTGGAACCACTCTTCAACACCGTCCTGCTCGTGGTTCTATTTGAGCATGGCCAACGCTACATTTCGTATTTCATCGGGAGGATAAAACAGTGCTAAAATCTGATAACGGTACACTCTCCATAGGCCGAGAGTCAGATACTTGTATATTTATAAAGTATGGTCGAATTGGTAGCCGTTTGGTAATTAATGAGCTGTTTATCCGTGGCCAAATTTGAAGAAACGTTTTATTGAGTTTTTACGGAAACTAATTATTGACTATCATAACTATTAAAAGATAATGTAATAATAAAAACGATTGGCAACTATATTCATAACGAATTTCAATCAAGAAATGAAAATGCCAATAGATATGCAACACTTGCTTTATCCTAACTTTTTTCCCTTTTATAGTAGTAGTTATCACAACTAATCTTTATTTATAAGGATGCAATAAGGTTATTATTATTATTATTATTATTATTATTATTATTATTATTATTATTATTATTATTATTATTATTATTATTATTATTATTATTATCGTTTAACTATTGAATATATCCATCTTTTAACACTTTTCTTTACGCTAGCGATGTACAAATTACACAATCTATTTGTCACAAAATGGGCTAAAATATGATGTTTCATGGACGTTGACGTTGAGTTACGGCCACGAGAACATGGAGACGTCCATGAAATGTAGTCCATAAAGTTCAACGGAACGGAACGGAAGTTCTCCAGAACATTGAGGCACATGAACATTCCGAGACGCAGTTTAAACGATCGTTCCCTTGGACCTCCTTAACATTATTATTTTTTTTGCGGGATTGGCCGTTTATCGGTGTTGCTTTTTTCTATGTTTCTGATCTTTTCACTGTTGCTTTACAAGATAATGAACTTTGAAACTGCGTCTCTGAATTGCCATGTGCCTCTGGAGATATAGCATTTTACAGGAAAGAGTTGTTTGCATAGTCATCTGTCCGTGATGAGTAGATTCTTTGTTGAGATGGGTATACCAAAATGAAATAGTCATACAAATAGATGATTGTACATTTATATGGAGTAAGGTGAACATTCAGTGATATTATTTCTTTGACGAAAGTGTAACCTTCGCTATGGGATCTTTTTTGTACGACTGTGACGGTCAAAAATTAGGTTTCACCTACTAGTCACACGGGATAGGATTCTCTCCTGTCAAAACTTTAGGTCTCTTTCCCGGCGTGTTCACTCCAATAACACAATGCAGAGGTACAAGAAACACGACAGATTCAGTCCAATATCTACAAGCAGAGCAGTGGTCGAAGGTACAGTTGGCTCTAACTCTTTTTTTTTTATTCAACTACGCGAAAGCATACAATGTGAATCTTCTCGCAACTCAGACTCTCAACATTAAACAAATAGTAAACACTGCAGCTGAAATTACGATATCTCCAATCATTTTAGCTCCGATCAAACTTGTCACACTTGGATGATAAATGGACATGTTGGATTGCATCAACGGCGACCATGTGAGGTCATTTTCCTAATTCTCTCTTCAAGATATATTCCATTCCAGTGTTCGCCATAATTGAGTAGTTATATTCAAGTATAGTAATTGTTTCCACCAAAATAAGTTGAATTACTTTGAGTATCATCTAAAAAATATTCAAATTCAACCACGTAATAAGTTTGCTGATTTTCGTAATTCAATATCAGTTTTGGTACTATAACATTTCATCTGATGTTTCTACGCCAATTTATGTTTAACATAAAGTAACGATATCTATCTTTTAATAATGACATAATACATGTAATATATGTTAGTACATGTAATACCTAACTGATTGAATCATGATGTTCTGTTAAGTTATGTTTAGTTGTCTGTAGATTGAATTACTAAGTTATTTGTGGAAATGCAGATAAGATTTAGACTATTTAACTTTGAATATTCCAGTAATCCAGTCATCTGATTTAAAAGATATGATAAATTTGCATACAGTCTCTTGTTTTTTGGCGTTGTTTCAATAAAACAGGTTAGCAAGGAAACAGGGTATACTGACTTGTGGCAACCCAGTTTTCACCAATTGTTACTCACATAATATATTATTGAAAAAACACAAAAAACAAACAATAAACTGTATGCAAGTCTACAGAAACGACTAAAACTAGAAGTCACTCCATGGGCGCAATTTCAATCTGCATCACAGCCTAAAGTAGTTATATTATACATCTACCCTATGTCGTTTTACAACAAAACGTAATTGTCATATTAAAATAAGCTAGAGCAATTGTGTTTTGAAAAGTGTGGTTGCTCGACGAATCAGACAGTAATCTTGCAATATTGAAGAACCCCCAATAAGAGATGTTTATTGGGGAAACCGGATTCGAACTACAATGTGCATGTTATAATAATAATTGTTTATTGCATCTTTAGAAATATACATATCTGTCAGTATATAGCAATAGAAATATTAATCAATACAGAAAAATAAAATATAACAAGTTAGTAAGAAGAATTTTAACAAGTAGCCTGTCGATGATAGCTCCGCTGTTAGCAATGCACATTTCAATTATTAAAATAACTGAAGATATCATTAGAAAATGAACAATATGTATAGTACATTGTATCAAAGCAATCAGACTTGCTGTTCTCAACAAGAATTCGAAAAACTATAACTTTGTACCAAAAATATTCATCAAAATTATATAATTGAAGATATCATCACGAAATGAACAAATCTGAGAGAAGTCCACATGTAGTACCTATATATGTAATATCAAAGCAATCAGACTTGCCGTTTTTTGCAAGAAGTCGAAAATATCACTTTATATTTCAGTGTGTTTGTGTGTGTGTGTGTGTGTGTATTTCATTTCCAGTACTATTGTCTTGTCTACCCCATACTAGCAGTGAAAGAACCCCCTGTCCAGTGAGTTCTGTGGGTGGCCCTCTCAATTGTGAAAAGCAGGCCTTACACTGTGACAGATAGTGATATCTAATTGAAAACAAGTCTGAAATATAAAATTAAGAGGTCCTTCAAAAGTAGGAAATGAAGTTGTGTAATTTCCTACAATTCTCATGGTCTCTTCCAGAATGCAGTCTGTGTAGTCAAATGAGACGCATAACGTCTGATTCTGTCGCAGCCTTTGCCAGGGGAATGGAAGCCTGCATTGTGTTTTTTCTCTATCCCCAGTTAGGTCAAGCATTGAGATATCTTTTACAGTGCCAGTGTATACTGTCTGATTCATGGAGAGACCAGTCTATGTCTGGATATGTAAAGAAAACAAACTGAACACATGAAAAGATGCCATGAGCAGTGAATTCCTCAAAGCTTAATATTACAATTTTATTGAATGAATCCTTGCTGACAACATGTAACAAGAAGACTATAAAACAATAAAAAAAAATGTACAATTGAAATGCACTTTTGACACACAACGTTTGCTGGGAAGAAACGAAGATGTTGCAGAAAAAGTAAAAAGATACTTTTATATAGCTCCAGAAAAGAAGAGCTGATACTGCTAATTCTGTGCATCTGTTACAGTGCATTCTCACCTGACAAGTGCATTTATCATACCACAGTCACTCTAATAGTAGAGTGACTGTGATCATACCAACAAAATAGTTTTATCGGAAAATTGCACCACAAAGGTGAAATGACACGAGACATACATTGTATTTTTTTTACAACAACATCCAGTAAACATGGGGGACTTGTCATTAAAGAAACAAAATTTGAATTTGCTCTCATAGAAGTGCATATAATATACGAACACTCATTTAATTTATTTTGTATCCAAATATAACTTTGTTTCACCATACACGCACCATATAATATGAAAAAAAGCAAATATGGAAAGTTTTTTGTTATCAAATCTTAATTGTTTTTATTCTTCAGAGGACTACACTTCAGCTGCGAAACTCACAGTAAATAATACAAAGAATACATAAATTATGAAAGAATATCAAAATAGAGTTTATTCCAACTTGAATGTACAAACAATTTGAAATAACAGAACTCATACAGGTAAGACACCATATAAATGGGAAATACAAAATGATGGCAAAGGTGTAGTCAACGGAAAAGTATTATTCGATATAAAAATATGAAAATGGTAAGATGATCAAATAAGTTATAATAAATATCTTGTACCATAATTCCCGAGGTTCACTTGACAAAACTTGGATTTCAGTAGATGCCCCTCTCAAGTAATTTAATGTACAATATTGTGTATATACTATGCTTTAAGTGTCCACATTTTGAAAATGGCCATCACAAATTGACACTGATGACACAGGAAGTATTTTATTAAAAATATAAATCAGAGAAAAAAAGATTAAGAGTTACAGCTATTGACAATATTCTGGAATAACAGAACACTTGTCACACTTGGATGAAATTATAGGAAAGGTGCAATTAACTAATAAAAAAAAAAATTTAAATCATAAAGACTGTATTATTCATTTCCCTCTGTAAAGTTTTCAACATCCGTCAACTCAGATTATAGTATTCTGAAATAGCTGAACACATACAGGTAAGACACCATATAAATATAAAAATAAGGGAAAGGTAAATTCAATTGATAAATTCTGAAAATCATAAAAACTGTATAGTTCGTTCCGCTTTGTAAAGTTTTCAACATTCATCAACTCAGATTATAGTATTCTGAAATAGCTGAACACATACAGGTAAGACACCATATCAATATAAAATAAAAATTCATGGCAAAGATTTACTCTGTATACTGTCAAATGAAATAATAGAACACATACTGATTAGTATGTAGATGAATGTGAAAAAATGGTGAGGACATTTGGAATATAATAACGAGAAAGCATGTGTTCTGGATGAGATCTCAATCATTCAGTTTTCCCTTTCCCTAAATCATATATAATAATGAACAAAATAATAAAAAATCATTAAAATAATATCAAGATTTTTTTATGTAAAATTTGTTGGGATTGCATGAATGGCCCTCATGGCTGCCTTTTTTATGACACGCTATATGAACTAATTTAAGATTTTTTGTTGTAAATAAAAGCTCATAAAAATACTCCCAGTTGATTTCTTTTCCTCGAGGAATGCTTCTAACTGCTTTGATAATTGATGGCAATATATCTCGTGATTTCTCAATCCTAATGGTGTAAAAGGAAAAAACATTGTCAATGTGATGCATAAAAAGAAATTTATAAAGAGGGGTATTTTCGTAATCAATTGTTTTTATTTTTGTAATAATGTAATTTAAATATTAATGAAAAAGGTAAATTTGTAGACATGGGCAAGGTGTAAAATGTAATCAGCTAATTCCCAATTTTAGAGTTCCCGGTTTTCGCTAGAAAGCCAATAGAGGGCTGTCAAAGTACCCGGATGACGACCACTGTCACGGCTCTGAGTGGGGTTAAAATAACCACAGCTTTAGCATTTACTTGCTGACGCACACAAAGTGAATTTCTTCGCTTACTTTCGAGGACGCAATAATCACAATGGTAAATTGGTATTGCAACGCTCCTGTCTGTTCTTCCAGTGCCATAAAAAAAATCTTACAAAATATCCGGTGCTTTCCAACGTAACTGAATCTTTGATGTCGGTGTTTAAGCCGTGTTTTTATGTCTAGTCTGGTACTTCTCAAAATATAACTGGCTTGCGACAGGTTCGATCTTGGTGCCAAAATCTAGGTGCGGAGACTTCACTTGCTGATTGCGAGTACTTAGTATTGTTTTCACAATGTAGTTGTCTGAATTATTAGTTTCCCGCATATGAAGCATGCAGTGAGCTATACTGGCTGTTACACGGCCATGTCGATATTTAAACCAATGCGACGAGTTTCGCTGATTTAGTGGAAGTAATGTCATTAGTTCAAAGACGGACACAGTGATTTCATTTGCCATGTACTGTATACAATTAGTAGTACTTGAATTTATTGCCTAAATCCTGAATTGTTGATGGTTGTGTTACTGAGTTTAACATTGGATCCAACATGTGGTTGTAGCAAGAGTTCACAGCTTTGATTAAATCTTCGTTGTTTTATGGCATGATTTTCTTCCTAGGTTGTAAGAAGACAATGTTGGTTTAGCAGTGGCTGGACGCGATTTATTTCGACTTATATCGATATTCTCAATTTGCAGGGGGTGGATTCCTTTCTCGGCTTGTCCCATATACATACAACATCTGTGCCGACCTGTGTTGCGTGATCTTTGTGGCGCGAGTCAAAATCCTGGATACTGAATAGTAGTGTCACACAGTGTTTGCATGAACCATATTCTCCATTATATTTTCAATGGAAATTATTTTTAGTTACAATCATTAAAGCAATTATTAATAACATTTATTTCAAGTCACGTCGACAAGGAGCGGAAGTGTAACATATGTTCAGTGACGCTTGTAGTTGCGTCTAGTTCTTAATAAAAAAAAACTGACTTATGCAACGCAATTACAGCCACTGGAAATTATTTCTGAACTTGTTTTAACCAGAAACCAGCATTGGTAAGGTTTTTCTTTTTGGGATGTTTCTAGAACACACTCAGCCATGATGCAAATAACTTCAGTTTGAAATGAAGCTTGACGGAAACAATTTGTTCATCTTTGTAAAGAATAAAAACCATTGTCAAGTTGATATTCCTTTAACCTGGACGGTGTCCAGTCACATCGATGTATTAAGTACGCAAATATATCTGCAGTTTCGAATGATGGCATGTAATGGAGGTTTTTCTCCCAGGTTTTGATAGTATACGGATCTTCTAATGTCAGGGTTTCGCGATCGTCAGGCTCTAAAGGGCGAACTTTTAACTCATTTGCAATTTTCACGAGTTCAATCAGCTTGGCCTTTTGTGTATTACAACAAGTTACTCCTCGTCCTTGTAGAAACTGACGTAATTCAGAAACTTTTTTCGAATGCAAATTTTCCATTGTTACACTTCTGTGAATAGCAAAAAACAACCCCACTGGGAATACGCCCCCGCACGGCGAAACCTTGAAATGATTATGTAAATCAGCTGCCATTGAGAACTCGAAAATTGGGAATTTATTTATCTGTAATTTGTACAAAGATCTTATTTTTTGTAAACGTATATAGCATTTTCAAAATTAAATGTTGTAATTCGTACACAATTTCAGATTTTGGATCTTAAACACAAATTAACAAAAATATTATAAAAACGTAAAATGGAATTAGAAATATGCTTTATTTGTAAAGTGTAAAAACCTATTTTTTTTACTGTAAATGGAACTTTCATTTCATTTCCTGTAAAAATGTAAAACGCCTTTTTTATTTCCTGTAACCTGTACCAGGTATCCCTCCTTGCCCCTCTTCAATAAATCGCCAGTTATTGTGCCACATCATGTTCAGTGTGGACCCAATGTGATGAACACAATATGTGTACAATACATAGTGTTGGCAACCATAACACCATATTCTGCCTAAATCCAACAGAGTAAAATGAGTGAATGCCAATTTGATCATTCACTGAAATAATCTGAAATACTTACACATGATCTAAGTTCCATGTACTAAATAAAACCCTGGCTTCTTTATTACTATATGGGTTAATACTATGACGATATTGACATGTGTTGACATCATAAGCGCCTTTACACAGAAACCAACCATCATCGTCACATAAACGTAGTGATTTATTTGTTGATCTCCGAAAATAATCACCGTAATATTCATTCCATTTCAATTCTTCTTGGAATGTTTTAATTAATTGCTGCAATATGGCCTTGGTTTTGTTGTTCCCATCTTTTTCAAAATGTTCTTTAGCCTGAAATAATAAAAAAAGGTACAAGTATGTAAAGAGTACCTTAGTGCACCCTTTACGTAAAAATATGAAACATCATTGAGAAACAGTGAACTTTCATGATGCAAATAATTGCGCTAATTCTTGGCGTATCATTTATACATTGAAAAAAGTTACCTTGGAAAATATTCTGCAACATGTATATATATACTGTAAAATACTTTATTTTCGCTTGGAATTAATTTTCGCTATTTTCGCTGAAGGAATGATTCAGTGAAAATAAAATCCAGTGAATATACTTTTTTCCTATATTTAACATTCAATTCGTCAAAAATCAATGAAAATAAATTCCATACAAAACACCCAAAAGTCTTTTCAGTGAAAATTAATTCCAACTAAAATAAAGTATTTCACAGTATATCCTAGTTGAAAATGAAAGAAATCAGGGACATAATTTAAAGCTGGTATCTTCAAAAACCACCTACAGAAACACATAATCTAGATTTATCACTTTAAGACATCTCTCTCCTGTAGTCAATAAGCTGACCCAACATGTTTTTTGGCATTGAATTTTGAATCCAGATTTCTACAAAATCAGTTAGAGGGCTGACTGGTCATATGGTATGTAACCATGAAGTACAGCATTTTCTCCACACTGCAGCATTGATGTATAACATGTTTGTCTCAAGTGAATACAAGAGTGAGAGCAAATTATCGGTAATAGTTTCAGCAGAGTCAAAGCATAAATCTGCATCTTAGAAAGCATCTGTTTCAGAAGAACTGTATAAACCAAGCATTATAAGAATATGGTTTGGTTATTGTGATAATATTATGAAATGACAAAAGTTTTTGATCTGTAAATTTAGACTGTAATTTACTAATAGTTTTATACTGAAAAAAATATTGTTTAATGTTTTTCATATTTTTTTATAATTTTGTTTCACTGAAAATTGACTCAAACTTTGTCTATTTGCTCTAAAATTAGGGTTCATTTCCAGAAATATTGGTGGTGAAAAGGTTAATTACGTTGAATATCTTACCCCGGCTAAATACTTTCTTATTCTTCCCTGTGCTGATATCTTCATAACCTGGTCCTTAGTTTGATATCTGCTGTCAACACCTTAAACAAAATCACATCATATAAGTAGATTGATCAATTATTATATTACCAGTTATATAAAGTAAAAGAATAATAATATGATGTGATACAATATATAGGGATTTAATATTAAAGTTATATTGTTGGCCAAACTTAGGTGAAAACTCCTTTAATTTTGAGTTCTAGTATCTTGGCCAAAAATGGAATTGGAAAGTGACAGCAATCGTGAGTTATATTGAAGTTATTATTTGTCTTCACTACAATAAATCCTGTCATGCTTCTTGCTTCAGGAGCATGCTACTACACAACAAACCTACATATGGTAGTAGGTACAGAATGATTGATGTACAAAGTTTGCTCAGGATGCATGGGGTAAAATAGTTCTAAAATTCAAATGGCTAATCAAGAGGGTTTGCATCCCAGACTTGGGAGTAAATGCTTCACATTGAACATTGATTTTGAAATATCAGTCGATCATTAAACATGCAAATCGGTGACTTGATGACACTCTAACATCCTGAAAACTCAATCACGACCAAACCTACAAAACAGACATAAATCTTGTTAATTTGCGGAAAATAGTGTAATAACTATAAAATCTAGATTCAAGCAAAGTGACTTAATTGTCACCAGTCACTCTAAATATCATAATGTCCAACATTTATAATAGTTTATTTTCTCACAAAACAAACTTCAAACCAATTTTTAAAACATACAGTATTACTGATTCAATAAAAATCAACTAAGGCAAGCCTTAGGAGTTGCGATATTGAATCAATTCCTGGAAAGCTGTTGCCCATGACAGAACGCTTTGCAAAAACCAGTATATGTTAGAAACTACATGTAGGGCCAACAGAGTAACTACCATTCATGGAAATAAGGAGAGGAGGAAACAGCACAGTGCACTCTACCACAGTCTGTTCTTTTCCTGCAACATTTTTGGCTGATCGTGTGCAACCAAAATGGGTCACATGACGACTCATGATTTGTCTGCCTACTCATCTGTTGAATCAACAGGAGAATCCATCATCATCACACATGGAGTACTTAGGGCCTAGACAAACTGTAACCATGCATAACAAAGCTCTATTTACCCCTTGTTTGTTGATGGTATTTTTCCCTATTTATTTTAGTTATCTTTTAGTCTTTCAGCAGGAAATGTTTTAACCATGGTACTGATATATTGGTATAATACAATATAGCATACCTTCAAACCATTTTAAGTCATCACTTCTTTCTTCAGCTTCTGTGTTAGATTCTAATTTGCTGACAAACTCTGACATCAAATGATATTTTTCATTGGAATCATTTTCGTCATTTAAAAAATCCCTAATATCAGAAGCAATTTTAGTACGGTCTGTTGATTTCAATAACTTTGAAAATACATCTGTCAAAAGGGCTGAATCTAAGTAAAAAAAAAAATCAATGATCAATATTTCAAGATTAGCATAGAATTTAAAATAGTTTTTAAACCCATGAAAGCCAAAGAGTCACTTTTTTCATACACAAAATAGAACCTAATTATTTTTTTTCACATTTTATCACAATAGAATGTTATGTCCATTTTGTTCAAAATTAACAACAACAAATTAAATATCAATATGTAAAAATTTGCAAAATTAACCAAAAAATTCTGGTTGGGAAAAAATATTAAATAAGTGTGGTGGAAACAAATTGACATTTGTGAAAATGAAATGTTATTCAACCTAATCTCTCATGGACATTTTATAGTTTATAGAAAGATCACACATCCTGGTACTTTACATGACCTCCAAACGGACACACATCTTGGTAATTTACATGACGCATAAAAAGTCACACATCCGGGTACTTTACATGACCTCCAAAAGGTCACACATCCTGGTAATTTACATGACACCCAAAAGGTCATACATCCTGGTACTTTACATGACCTCCAAAAGTCCCCACACATCCCGGTAATATTGGGGGTACAAATTCAATCTCATGAGAGTTTCTCAACTACAAGCTGTTATCATTGAAGTTCAAAACACACCAAAATGATGTATAATATTATAGAGTAATATTGCGAATATGGCAAAGTATGTACAAAGGCAGAACAGTGATCGTATCAACCAACATGTAGTGGAAATATCAAGCTGTATGAAAATTAAGGTCTATTAGACACAGTTGTAAACATATTCCATATAAATTATTGGTAACAGTGCCAGTCATAACAGACATGTAAATTATATGACACTCACATCCTTGCCATTCCTCATTTTTCTCTAAGAACACCAACACTGTATTAGCTGGTAATGTTTGGAAGTAATCATCATCATCTACTTCAGTTCCGTCTGACTCTAAACAAATATGACATGTCTTTATACTCACCTTCAAGAAAATCAAAGAACATATTTATTAATACATTTTCACAAAATAGATTAAGTAAATTAAAGTGCCCCTAACTTGGGAAGCCTGGAAAGGGCACCCTAGCTAATGAATTTCAGGTTTTTCAAAACATCCAAACATCAGTTCAGGACTTCACAATATCTGGCTACCAAAGGATGCATACAAGCTTCCTGTTTCTTTGAAGGCATATTTATCATGTCAGACAGATCTCTAAACAGTTTCTTGGGGGTTTTTGGTTGACAAATTTTTTTTCATGCTTTAGCTTGGTGGACAAATTTTAAAGTTATGAGCCAGGGAGCCCTATCCAAACTACCATTGGGGTGTTTTAATTTACCTTCATATATCAAATATACAGCTATGCTAAGATAAAGTCCCAAGCGATGACAGCAACACACGCTAAAACGCAAAGACTCATGGGTAGATGCTTGTTTGTAAACATTGACACGCTATGTCCATCTGACGCATGCTCAGGTAACGACTTCCCCGCTTTAAATTCACTCCAGTCCTCGTTTGTAGTATTTGCTAAGCCATCCCCCTTTTTACGTCTCCTGCTTTGTTTTGTTTTTTGAGTTGTAGGAGTGCAAACAAAAAAATCTTTCAAATATTGTAAGTCTGAGAACATACTAGTACTAAATCTAGGTAACAATGTAATCGAAACTTCGATTGACATATTTTACAAAATAATGCTTTTTTACCTTGAGTTTATCACATCCTTTTTTACGAAAATCAGCAAAACTATTCGCCACAATTCCAACTCGTTTTGATCTTGAAGCATTCTGTACCTTGTAGGCACGCATTACTGTTAAGAGTCTCAATAAATTACGCGAGAAATTAAAAAGTTTGAAAACTGATTGTTCTTTCTTTGCCACAGTCCTGTCGCTTGACGCGGAAATAAACAAAATAATTATTTTGAGCAGCGCCCTCAACCATACCAGGAAGTTGCGTACTTCCTGATGCGTAGAGGCGGTTTTTACGAATTAGACTTTTCATGTCGAATGATGAATTTCTATTTTGAAACGCATTGTTGTCGTCCTAGTGGTGTTTTCTTGGTATTGGTTTTTGATGGACGCGAGTGAATACACTGGTGGTAAGATTGGTTTCTTGATATCGTCCTGAATGTCGTCAACGCAATCAAACTGTTTACTTCTTGGTTAACAGCGGATGGTTTACTTTACCTTCAGTTGACGTCAATTTCGCAAACTTTTGAACTTGATTGAATATTGTTCACTGTAAATAGGTAGTAGATTTAGTAACTGTTTGGACCAACACACTAACTAACTAGTGGTGATTCGGATAAGATCTCGATTTTCAATATTTTGAAACAGAATACCCCCCCCCCCACACACACGCATATACTGTACACACAATACGGGGCAATCCATAATAAATCATATGGTAAACGGTTATGAATTTTAAAAGACTTGTTAGGTACGTGTACTATAGTCCTGAGTCTTGTAGGTTGGCCTCTTGTCAGTGATCATCCATCAGTCCTGAGAAGTAAGATGGAACCAGCTTGTTGAGTCATTTATGATTATATTTTGCAAATTATGTGGATTTTTTCACAAACACCCAACCCAGACATGCAAGCTAAATTATTAACCCCTCACTGAAAAAGCTATCCCATCGAAGTTTACGTTTGCATACAAACTAAATATATGTGTAGTAACGTATGTATATATGTGTTTATTAACTTCTGCCCAAATATTACAGCAAGTCTCAGAAGTATTGGGGCAGCCAATTTGCAAACTCGCTAGCGAATTTGCTAACTGCTTTGGTTTTGACTAACCGGTTGGCTTTCGAATCTCGCTGGCATCGTCTTGCGGTCACGCCCACTTAAGGCGAATCTATGTAACAGTAGGGGACGATCCTCATACTTCAGGATCTAGTCAGCGACGGTCTCACAGTTGGATGGCGATTTCGCTTTCAAATATACCAGGGAAAGTGTTCTATGCCTTTCGTGCTCCCACAAAAATGAAGAATGAGGTCGATTTTTCCAGCGGTTGGCTTAATGTTACCCCAACGGATCATTTGAGTGTGAAAATTTGTTATTTTCTCCCTAATTTGTAGGAAACTGTTTCTCAACTTGTCTATTCATTTTCAAGCAGTGTTCAAGATGGTTACCCTCATATAATAAATATCGGTGGATTAATCATATTTATCATATCATCACTTGTATGCCAGCTGATTGTGGCCAGTTTCGAGTTCAAATCATTCAGGGGAATCCAGACATGTACCAGGCTGCATAAAAACATTCTATGTCTCCTAATGCAATATAGACTCGCCAAGAGTGGACGCCATCACAAGCCGGCGCCAGCGAGATTCGAAAGCCAACCGTTTAGTCAAAACCAAAGCAGTTAGCCAAATCGCTAGCGAGTTTGCAAATTGGCTGCCCCAATACTTCTGAGACTTGCTGTAAAAGATAAGATGCAAACAACTAAAGACAAAACAAGAATTAAAAATGATAATTTTCCTGATGATATTTATCAATTACATGTTTCCGGCAATTTTTTTTTTTGCTTTTACTCAAATGTCTATTGTTTCTGCAGTTAAAGAAGTCAAGTCTACTACCTAGTGATTTACTAACTCTGAGTGATTTGTTTAGTCTTGGATAATGAAACATTGTTACAGTATTTTGTTTAATCTTGATTAATTAATTGAGAAGCAACTGCTTGATGTATAGTAATGTTGTTAGCAAAATAGCAACGTAAATTACAACATTGCACAGCAGAATACTGTAAAATACTTTATTCTCGCTTGGAATTAATTTTCACTGAAGGAATGAATCAGTGAAAATAAAATCCAATAAATATACCTTTTTTCCTATATTTTACATTCATCTTGTCAAAAATCACTGAAAATAAATTCCATACGAAACACTCAAAAAGTCTTCAATGAATTCCAGCTAAAATAAAGTATTCTGCAATATTCTCATGATGACAGTAACAAACTTGTTTTCAAGGTCTGCTTGGCTACTAGTTTTTAGAGCTGGTATATTTGTAGATATGTAGTCAGCAGGTTCAGTACAATGAGGCCATGTTGAAAATTGTAAATAAATTTCATTTGGCTCAGATAATATACTGTTAATTTCGAGCACTGTTTGTATATACATGTTTATCTAATATATTGCAGGTGATACTTTAGACCACAGCTGAGTTATCACTCACACAGAGACCAGCATGGAATCCAGAACAGCTTGGAATAAGTGGAACCATAGGATGTCCTGCCACACGGGGAATCCATATGATCAGTGTACACGCAAACATTGTTTACATACAGACCAATATAATGTTGCTGCAGTGATACCAGAACCGGAAAATCCACCTCCGCTAAAGGATATCACTCAGAAAGTGACTTGCAATCAACAGGTTGTTGTGATGGATCCTTCAAGACAAATGAAAAGTAGAGTGAATGAGAACACAAAGCAGTTAAGATTTAATTCATGTCGTGGTGGTACTCAGGATAGTGGTGTGTGGGCACGGCACATCAGGATTAATCAGATGAAGAAACAAGACATTGAACCTCAGAGACAACGTTCCAGTTTAGTGTCAGTTCAGAGAGGCCTCTCTCAAAACAAAGGACAGTCTAGTCAAGACAATACCACTTCACACTTGACCCATTCAATTAATCCAAACCTCATGACAGAGTTTACAAAGAAAGAACAAAACAAGGTTGATTATTATCACTGTCCTTGGGAACAAAAAGAACAGTTACATGGCTTTACTAACAATGTGTCACCATGGCGATGTGATATTTCGATGAATTATGTTGAATTCAAGGAAAATTGTCCCAATTATGTAATTGATAATGGTCAGCAGGAAACCCTTGGAAGCTCAACAAATTTTTACGATGGAGTAAAATATAGAAACCATGGTCCATACGGAGACTGCTATGATTCACAGAACACTATTACTACCTTAATAGTTCCTACCACAGAGATTGTGTTACCACTGCCACTTGACACAGAATATAATCAGAGACCAGCGACTTTGAACACATGGAACTTGGAACTGAATGAGGTGAGTGTAAAATCAAAGTATGTCTGTCTTTCTTGTGCAAATGTTTTTAAACTGTGTATGTCAGCTTGAACCAGTTGGGGGAATTCTGTTTAGTATATTGGAGTATAATTAGGGATTCAAAGTAATTTTCACAAAATATTATTCTCTTGAGTACCCGTTAAGCTCCACAAATATGGATAATAAACTTAAATTTTTGAGAAAAATGCATGTTTATTTAATTTTACCCTGATTGAGTTGACTATACACAGTCCGGACTTGGTGAAGAAAAATTATATCAATATATGTATTTGATAGCTAGTTTTCAAGTACCGGTAAATAAATGTTTTGTTTCTCTTCATCATTTACATCATTTAGAAACCTTCACCTCATGTATTTTTTTTGCAGTGTTGTAGAATGAAATTGCGTACATGTTTTTGTTTTACAAATGATGCTTTTGTTGTTCTAAATAAAATCAAATGAGATAGACATGTTACTTCTTTAGTGCTAATATTCAAGAGATCTTGGAGGAATAGCATAAAAGAAAGATTATAAATCAGCTTCATTTTTACCTTGCCCGTACCATCAAAGATGGAAGGGAAAGGTATATTAAGGGAAAAATTTTGTCCGGCGCTGTCGTCGTCGTTGTCGTCGTCGTTAATAATTGTTAATGTGTGCATGATAACTTTACTAATTCTATTCCAAACTTCATCAAACTTGGTCACCTTGTTCATCAGTATAAAGTCTTCCCTGAGTTTGAACAACAGATGTCCTGTATGAAAATATCATGCAAAAATTGAGAAAAACTGATAAAATATTTTGACTGTTTCTACTTGACTGATCACTGGTGATACACATCAAAGGTCACTGATCTCAGTGGAAATATGCATTGTTGTATGTGTTCAATGAAGCAAATGATTTATCTTGTAATAATATCCTTGGTAATGTATCTCTTACTGGGTTTCAAAACCAACTCATGGAGAGATTGCACAGTCTGATACACATTTGCAAACCAATAAGTCTTTACAGAAAACAAGATGTCAGAAAATCAATATAAGCACTCCTATGAACTGGGTGCCAAACTTTGATCAAGATCTGAAGCTAATAGAATATCTGTTTAGTTCAAAGTTATCAAATCAAAAACAATACATAAAAAATACATAAAAAGCAAAACATTTCATCCACATTTTAAAAAGAAAATTGTTCTAAAATATATGTATTCTGTATTTGACAAACAGTTCATTCGACAAATGAAAACTCACAGGAATATGTTTCAGCTATTAGAACAGAATGATAGTTTTTTCAATACTAGTTTAAAAACGCACTTCAAAGATTGCAGTGTTTGAAGATGTATATTCTCAGGAGGCAACAGTACTGTTGACTTCTCCCTCCACTGGACACCAACTAACTATTTAAGTTGATTTGCATACAAAGCAGAGCTTGCAACATGATAGCTATTCATAAAGGGTGTTTTTTTTACTTTTCATATAATACAGTAGTCACACAATGAGGCAGTTCATATTTGTCTCAGTGAATCATTAATTTTTGACAGACACCTGTACAAAATACTTGGACTAAAGCCAGCTAAAATTTTCTGTTATCTTGCATGTTTTATGAATCTATTCACATCTAAATGCAGCACTTTTTTTTCAATGAGACATTTGTTTTTATACTAAAATATCTGAATTACTTTGAAGAAAGCTGGAAATTATGTCCCTTAAAATAATTAAACAAATAAGGCACCAATGTTTTTGTAAGATATTTACATCTTTTAAGGACATTCGGTAGACTGATTCCCCACTGTTGGTTCAACCCCAAAACTTGTTTGTATTCATAATTAATTATGACAATGCATATTTATATTGAAACAAACTATGATAAAGGGAATTATATTATATAACAAAGGGCAAGGTCACCAGAGTTTAACTATTTTTTAATTTTCCCTGGATGGGAAACAAAATCTGTTTTTTTTTTTGGCTTTTTGGCCATTTGAAATAAAACTTTTCACAGCACAATGAATTTCTGCTGTTAGTGAAAATAAATTCAAGTTATATACTAATGAGTACATGTACATAATTACTTCAATTTTTAAAATTAACAATTTATATGATCATTACCGTATATGAATGTATATTCATGTACATTAAATCATACTTTCAGTTCCTTTTAGAAATCGCATTATTTAAGTAAAGCGTGAAACTGATAACAATTTGTGCAATTTTTAATAAATCCAGGAGAGACATTAATGATCCATTTAATACACAGTTGGCACATTATAGGTTGAAAAACCAACATTAATTTGGTAACAGCTTGTGGGTGAATGGAAGTCTGCGATTCCCTGCACAGTTATGACATGTCCTCGTAGCTGCATGATGCCTGTAACTCCACTATCTAGTCTTTTTATTGAGTATCAAACCAAAATTCAGAATCATAGGTCATGTTTCATCATACTTTCATCATTCTAAGTACTTACCATTTACATTTTGTAATTTTGATACCAAAATTGAAAAAAAAAAGTTGAGGTCACAATTGTTTGATACACAAGATGTCTTGGTAAATGGTCAAAATTGTCATTTTCACATTAGATTCTATGGCAAGATTATTTATTCATCTCTCAAAATTTTGCTTGGTCTCATGGGATAAAAATGTCATATCTTCGGGGGCGGAGCTATGTCACAAGACGTTCCACGTTGCTAAGACGTGCACCACTGTACATGCATTTCTATGGGCTCTGTGTGCGCTGCTGTGGAACGTTGGTCGAGCCGGTGAAAATTTGAGAAAACAACACAAACTCAACTTTGAAGTAATCCTGAACAACTAAATTTATATATGTTAAACAAGTAGGGCTAATCTTGTTACACTATTCAGGGGAGTCTCAACAACCATCCCAAAATACTGTTTTCTGCGTGTTTTTGGTCTTTGTTTTCACCGCGAGGGTTTGCCAAGCAGTGAAAATGCCCGGATGTCCGCCCCGGAGGATACATATTGTGATTTACCTGAATCCTAAAACATTTAAAAAAATTGAGTTTCTATGGTAATAATAGTTTTCATTATATACAAATGGGGGTTCATAACATATTGCATATATGTGCAGTAACATATGCTTGGTTCAAACAAAGACACTAGTGTCTTTGGTTCAAACCCTAAAATCCACTTTATACCCAAGCATGATTTGAGTATAGCGCCCTCTACAGTGAAATAAGGAGTAAAAATTAGTAAACTAATTCCTGGAATGGTGTTTTGTTCAGGTTTCCTCGTCAGTAGATATGCAATTTGTATTCTATGACATTAAAAATTTATAAGCTAATTAGCCTTGTAATCTTATATATAATGGTTTATTTGTTGCCTACTTTTCCAAATAATTTGTCATGTCAAACCTGTCTTCATAAATGGATCATACTTAATAATTAAAAGTTCAAATTTATAATTTATACAAAATATACTGCTCTCATTTCTTAAAACGCAATTAATGTTAATATCGAATATATTGTTAAATGTTTAAGTGTTACTGCCAACTTTTGTCACATGTGTTTACATTTTGATTCATATATTCTGATCAACACCTGTAGGCAATATAAAATTATGTCTACTGTTAAATACTTTATTTTAGATTGAATTAATTTCCGCTGGAAAGACTTTTTGCGTGTCTTATATGTAATTTATTTTCTCTGATTTTTGACGAGTTGAATGTAAAATATAGTAAAAATGGTATATTCGCTGGATTTTATTTTCACTGAATCATTACTTCAGCGAAACTAGTGAAAATTAATTCCAAGCAAAAATAAAGTATTGTACAGTATTTGGTCTGAACTTAATGAAGAAATTTTCAAAAAATACTAAAAATTTGCAAAATGTTGCACCAAATTCTGACTTTGTCATGCCATTTCCGTTTAACATCACATACACATAAATTGTTACATGATAGACCTCAAATTTCAAGGTGAAACATTATATTAGTGGTTGTAGTTGTGAGATTCAAGTTCTTCTATATTTTTCTATTACTAAAACTACCCATGCTATGAGACAATAATGTATACCTCGATTTTATTTCACTTTAATAATAATATTAAATAAAACTTATACTTCTCTTTAATAGGTTAAATAAACATTATTTATTATTAACTAAAAATATTATTAACAGAGAATCTGTTTTTGACTTTATGGTCCTGAAAATAGCAGTTTTCACATGAGTACCGGTATTTTAATTGAAATAATGATTTCTTCCTTGGCCCTATTAAGCGTAATCTTACATCACAACCTCACTATTCAATTTACACCTATCGACAGAATCCGCAGTTTGTTCAATGGGGAAAACTATAATAGCAAGTGTATAATAAAACTGTATAGTTGTCATGGCAACCAACTAGGTCTTAAGTAATCAATGATTTAAGCAATTACAGAATACTATTTTTTTCGTCACTTGGGTCAGTAACGAGTCTGTAATAGACACGAGAAATTATAATCAAATATTCATAACAGTCAATCAAACACTGAGATACAAAGCTTGTGCGCTATTTATTGCATTGTAGTGACTTCCTCTATATGTAAGTGTTCGTATATTCACCTTTGAAGGATATCATACAGTGATAGTATGCATACATGACACGCCACGTCTGGAATTTAGATCGAGCACTGAGTGTAACGATCAGTTTGAACCATAGCAGTGGTGACGTTTTATTTCTCGACTATTATTTTGATGGGCAAATACAGCTGGTAAGATCGTGTCTGCATCTTTCCTCCAAGACAGCAGTACATTGTATATTTCAAACGTTTCTGCTTTAGTTACTCTTCTGGAGTTGTTGAACAAAAGAAACCTCGGCTGGAATAATGATGATTTCTTATATACGCACGCTATATGCTTCGGGTTGTAACCGATCTCAAATGGACTTGAAGCAATTGACAAGCTTCTTCCTCTCCAGTCATTACAATATACGACTTACGTGATGTTGGATTTGTTCTGCTAAGAGATATTATGCAATGACCATTTCAAATGCATTGATTAAATGCTGTGGTTGTTTTAAAGATTGATAGATTGATTAAGCCGTAACTCAATCAAGAATATATCAGGGATTGTACGGCAGATTTAAATACCTTTCTAATTAAATAAAATAAATATGCTTAGAAATCGTGTTCCTTCCAAACAACAGGTTGGATCAAGCATGTACTAATGTTTACACCGGACATATAACCGCTGATGATCAATATTTTTTTAATAGGAATCTTCGCTTATAATAGAACGCTCATTCTCAAGCTTATTAGGATACCTTTGTCCTGAACTTGCAAAGCCAGTCATGAATATTTGATTTTGGTTTTAAAATTGCATTATAGAAATAGGAACTGGTTTCCTGTCAGTATCAGCAGCTGTGTGGTTATATATGCCACACTGAAAATATAATTTCATATCCGTGGAACGTGTGGCCTAATTCACTATGTGTCGGTGTTTATGACAATCATGTTGATCTCAGGGAATATTTCAACTATGCTTGATAATTGGATACTGATTTGAAATATGGATAGAGCATCAATGGAACCTAGAGATGAGATATGGGAATTCAACATCCTGGCGGCATGCAAGGTAAAATAATGTTGTTTTTGTGATATGAATCCGGTGGCATATGGGCATGTTTGGTTACAAGTGAACAGGTGTTTAGGCAACATTGGCAAATTAAATTCTGTTCTATAAATATACTTACATACTTTATTATTCATATGCAGAATAATTATTTTTAAAATATCAATTTTTAGTACACTATGATTAATAATTTCAATTCTGGAATCACAATAAATAACTCACTGATTTAAATGAGCCTAATCACCACCTACCCCCACAATAATTTGGTTTCTGGGGTGGGGCTAACGGCACTAAATGTATTGTTATGCTAATTAGCCGTTCTTGCAGGCTTTCAGTTGTATCACTTTTTACAATAATATAATGTTCAACTACGACTACATTTATAATACTTGGGGGGAAAAAAAGCGACCGTTATTTTTTTTTTTTTAAACTGCCAAACAAAGCTGTCACTTTCAGGGCTAATAAAATCTATTTGACAGAAAATAGTTAGGAGTAGTTGTCATTCATGTGTGAATGATCCTTACCAACATTTTCCCGCCAAATTGTTGCAAAAATTTATCAGGTTTCTTTAAATGTTCACTAATTTTGTGAAAATTTTAAACCAAAAGGACTGAATTTTGTAGTGTTTACATAATGTAATCAAAAATTTTGAGTTTTGATTAAAATTTTGTGTCATTCCTGTTAATATTATACAGTACTGGTACTTTGTTGACGTTGACAATGTTAGAGATCAGGTTTAATCCAGCCTGTCATGTGATCATTCCATTGTTTTTTAATGACTTTTCAGTGACACTTTAAAAATACATAAGACCTAATTTATAGGAACTTGAATTACTGTGTAACAGGATATTAAAGAAAGCTAATGAATTTTGTATTCCTAATTATTACGATACTTATATTTCTGTTTAACTTGTTTATATTCAATTACACATACACTTTGACATTAGAGATTTAACGACCTGCTTTAGTTTATTTTAAGGCTTGCTTTCTATCTTATTTTGCCATTTGCTATCGCGTTTTCTTTCTTTGATTGCGCAATGAAATTATTTTTCAGATTGATGTATAATTGCCCATATCTAGCTAGCAGTAATTTGACATTGTTTTTCATACTTTCTCATATTTTTATACTTTCTCATGGCATATTTTATTTGAACCCTTTTATCTTGTCAGCAGCCCTCTGTAAACTCTCAAATCTTTAAAATGACAGGGAATCACATATAATTGTGTAATTTACATAACAAAATAATCAAAATGCATAACATTATCATTCAAATACTGGATATATGATATGATATATGATAATTCTTCAGGTGACATTACCAAATGCTGCTGTCTCTCCTGATGTTTTTAAAATGTTTTTTGTTGCTGTAAGCTAATGTATGTGCGACCCAAGACCTCTTAAAGTAAATACCGCAAGTTCAGAAGGCAGGGCAGATTGTACTCTGATTTTTACCACTGCGTAAATAGTCGGTTTTAATTATCGAAACCACAATCACACCGAAGCAAGGCAAATTCACTAACCGCTGTACTATCGCTAATTTTGCATTTGATGAAATAACACAAATTAGGACAAATTTAACAATTTTATACTGTATTTTATTTGGATCCTAAAAGATACAAGTCAAAGTATGGCATAAAATCTTGAAAATTTCCAGAATCAGAATCATACATGTATGGTTTACAATATGCTAAATTTTAAACAAAACATTAGTAGGAAAACTGATAGCATTTCAAAAGGTCATAAACCTTTTATGACAAAACTCGTACTAATTAGGAGACACTTTGTAAATATTATTGAATGACAAAACATATTTTATTCAACAGTCTGCATTAATGGGGAGATATATAATAAAAATGAGTTTTTATTTTTGTTCATACATGCTACATCTAATATCTGCTAATATCAATGCCATTCAGGGAATTTATTGTCAAGACTCCTACATACTGTAAAGGGGTTAATTATTCATTGGGTTTTAATTTTGCTTATTTCTCTGACTGGAAAATGTGCTATTAAAATTAAAACCCAGTGAATATGTAAAATTTAGCAAAGAACACATTACATGTATCTAAATTATAAAACAGTGAATTTAAAACCCACTGAATATGCCTGAAATGGTAAATCAGCAAAATTTAAACCCAGTGAAAATTAGTCATTTTACAGTATTAATAATAATCATAGATGCATGTATGAAATGACAATACTATAATTTTGTTTTTGTTTCACATTAGATGTAATTTTGTGGGTTTTTTCTGGAGTTGATAAGACTAAGACAATGATCAAATGGTGAGGTGTTGTATACATAGTAATATTTTGACACTATGCAGTGCTGCTTTGTTACAATGCATGTTAAAAGCAGTTATTCATGAATAGATCAATGATATAGTACTGAGAATTGAATTGTTACAAATCAAAACTAGGCCAGTTTAATATATATGCGAGAAATCAAACTATATCACTTTAATTAATATCTGAGTTATTAAATATATTGCCAACATGATTTTTTTATGCATAAAATGTTTACTTGTTTTTTATTATTTTCTCTAGTTTTAATGTCATTTTGAATCAGAGACACGGAATATACCAGTAACTGCTTGTAGGATTTTCACTGAAATATTTTGAGCCTTGTTAATTTGTTATTTTTATTTTCACTGACTTTTAATTTCACTGTTCTGATGTTTGAGCTAATTTGCTGAGTTTTAAATTAACGAATTTTGCATATTTTGCATATTCACTTGCATTTAATTCAGCAAATTTTACTTACCTGCGAAAATAGTGAAATTAAAACCCAGTGCATATTTAATGCTTTTACAGTATTTGTTTTATTGTATGAAAGGCGAAGAAATATCAAATCAAATAATGACGAAATATCAGAATGATTCTCATCTCATCTATTTCATCAATACAAAGATGCGGTTGTGTATAATTACCATGGCGACACAAAGGATTGTGGGAAGTGCCACAACTTAATCACGCTACATTGAAATAATGAGAATTCAAATGAAATTGGAATATTATTGTCATTAAAATTGGTTGTCATGGTAACATTAGAGAATTAGATTCACCATTCATATGTTAAGGTGTACATTCTTTGAGATTATTTTTTTTTTATCTGAAATTCTGAGATGTTTTATTTTATTGACTCCATGAAAGTACTGTTTGTGTTATCTTGTTTGTGTTTCTTGTACTTTAATTTCATTTCATTTCATACAGTCTACTTATCTCTGCATAAAATGTTCATAAAAAATGACAAACCTTTTGATCAAAAACTAAAAGTATAATGTGAACTTGTTTGTATGGTCCAAAATGATAATAAAATTTAGTGAAAATTTGACAAAATGTGAAAATATTTACACTAAATTTTGAGTTAAATCTTAAGTTTTATTATTAATATTATTATTTTTCCATCTGTACTATCAAATATAATACAAGTGATGTTAGGAAATGAACTCAGCTGATTTGGTGTTTTTATTAATAATTTGGTGACACTGTATTTAAATGAATTTATCATAATAGATGATAAAAATGTTAAAACCTTGGAATAAATCTTGTAAGCTTGACTAAATGTGTATTTTCCTAATTTATAGCACTAATATTCAAAAATAAAAAATAATATGAAAAATGTTACAAATGATATAAAACAACATTTGTGAAGTTGAGAAAAAATGGTTATACCAAATGAAGTTATCTTTTTCAAACAATCCTTTATGTATTTGCTACTAATATATGCAATTGAATGATAATTAAATTTTATTTTAATAAAATATTTTTGTAGTAAATGGTATAGCATATGTTTATAAGTATCATATTTTGGAGAAACCAGCAGGTTATTAATTTTTTGAGTTCATTGTTTTTCTTGCCAAAATTTTGATGCAAAATTTTTCCATTTTTATATTTAAAAAAATTTTTTTTTGACCAAATGGACATAATTTCCTATTGGCCACAAGTCTGAATAAAAATTTTTGAAAAATTATAAAAAAAATGTTGTGAGTAATTTGTGATTATGAAAAATGTTATTTTCGCACTTGAAATGAATTGAAACACACTTTGCTAAAATGTACACAAAAGACAACATATTTCAAAACATATGAGCACATAGATTTTAGATCATTGCACATTGAGAATCCTTGTAAATTATCCTTATTTGTTCTATTGGAAACCAAAAATTGTGTTTGGTGTGCAGTAAATCAGTAAAATGTTGACACTTCTGTAACTTTTATAAGCATATGCACGACTAATAGAACAAATATGGTACATATTATTTTGCAATTTATACAGTACACAGTGTGACATTTAGCTAGTTAAAAGCTGCCCTAACCTTCTTCACCACCAGTTCTCTCTTTTCATCACAAATTCACAAAATAATCCTGTTTATAGTTTGCACTTTCCTTCAGAAGATTGGGACACAAATAGTCAAGAGTTTTTGACTAAAAATTGACAATTTACTCAAATTCTGTCTGTTGGCTCCAAAAATAGGATTCATTTGAAAAATATAAGCAAAAATTGCAGCCAAATTTATAAATTGCACAGTCAGTGTAATCTGCCTGAATATGTCTCATATTAGTGACATTCATGAATACAACAAAAAATTAGTTGTTTTTATTGATGAACCCTTATCCTGCCAGGTTCATGTAATTTTATATTGACTTGACCAAGGGTTGGAAATTATAAGTTTTTATGAAAAAGCAATTCAATACATGTTGCCAGCTTGAAAGGCAAGTTATTGCAGGACTGTGCTGTAGATATTCCGTAACAGTACAGTAGAAAATATCTTGTAAAACTCTTTCAATTGACAAATCAGAGATGAATATATAGTATTGGTAGTTGAAATGTTTTAGCTTGCAAAGTAAATATGGTCTTTGTGAGCCACTTTTTGGGGTTGAGACGAATGTTTGATTGATTGATGTGTAACTGGAGTGGTTTGATTAGCTGCACTGATTACAGAAGTCGCTGTACTACGCAGGCGGCCATATGTCTTCACACAATATCCATGTTTACACGCTTTCAGCATCAATGTCAACTTTTTTTCACCTTAAAATAAACCATATTACCATTTTTTCCAACATTTGCTAATTATGAAGAAGAAACATTAAACACCAAAGTCAATTTACGTTTCTAAAAATAACCTTGCCTTATTAATTCCATAATTTTATTAAAAATTGATCAAGAACGTCAGAAAGTAGGAATTTAGGTTCCAGATTAACAAAGAAATTATAGAAAAATACATCCAAAATATTTTAAAGGGTTAAAACATTTTTTTCTGTGTGTTATTTCGGTATTTTTTGTGTTTGTGTTATTTTGGTATATGAAAAGTTGACATTTTAGGGGGAATAGGTCAGAAAATGATTAATCATTTTATACCAAGAGTGTACTTGTATTTTGATTAACTGGCATGATACAGAAAATGTGTTGAAACAGGTATTTGAGTTTAATAGAGAGGCTAGACTGAAGAAATGAGCAATATCTGGTAATTTATAATATTTACAGCTTAGTGGCTGTCAAAAATGAATGTGATTACAGATATACCGGTAGATGTAGTGTAATTTGTTAGGGAATACAGTTTATTCATTGATGTATGTACATAGAAAAAGATGTTGTTAGGTGAGCGAAGCGAAGCGGAGTGGAGTATGTGGATTAGATATGCTATCAGAAATCTGTTGCAACAAGTACTGTTATCAAAGCGACCTGTATTTTTCAAGAGCTCCATGCAGGCGAGCAGTTTAACTAAAATCAATCATACCTGTTAACTTTGAAGTTTCTGGTTGAAATGACTTAAAATGTATGTTTGGGGAGGTCTTTTTAATAGTGGTACTTCATGTTTACCCCACTCTCTGTTTTTTTTTTGTCAGACCCTGATTTGACAGTGAGTGGAGGTCAGTACGATTATCAGCATATATATCATTATGGAGTTGCATGTCAGGTGGTAACCTAGACACCCCTTGTAGTGCAATGGAATGTTCTATGCTGTGACCATGGCAACTGTTTGGCTTCTGGTCATTTATTGGCCAACTCTGTACCACTTTGTTATTTTATCCCGCCATAAACTAGGTAAAAGCATAAACTACTTTGCCCTAAACTTTTGGAGGGAACAGAACATGAACTTTTGGTGAAACCATTAAACGAGACAACTTTTCAAATCTCAGTTAAATTGTAAGTACAGTTTTATTATATTCTGTTCTCTTTTCGCTGGTGGTTTTAAACCTTCATTTTATGGTTGTACGGGACAGGTTTGGTTTTATGAGCAACAAGTTAATAAATTTAACCACTGATGTTTAATGCTAAAAAAGTTTGAAGGTGGGCAACAAATGTTGATGTTTTGTCATATTGGTTTTACTGAAATGCTTTATTATTTAACAGAAATTCAACTTAAATATAGGTGTAGTCTCCTTGAATTCTCTACTTCATGACCACTTGAGTCGTTCCTGACCCTCCAACCCCCCCTTCCTTCATTACATATGCGTTGTTAACCATATTGTGCACGTACATTGGCACTTGAAATTTCAAGATATGTTTTCACTTTGTATATATATTATTCTGTCCCTGTCTTTATGTTATCTGGACACATTAGGTGCAACAAGGAGGTGTGTCATGACTCACTACAGAGCTATATAGTAGTAGAAAGTAAATATCATGTCTGAATAGTGGATTTTCAATATTTCATTTGCTTGTGTCATCAATAGTGCAGAAGCAAATCCTTAATAGAACCAAAAATTCCATTTATTGTACACTGCTGGTAGGATCCATTAGAGTTGCCATCTGAGACCATTCGTGAAGTTATATTGGAGTCTTAAAAATGTTATGTGAAATATATGTTGTCTAGATCTGTGTGAATTGAGAAAAATGTATGATAATTTAATTCAAACTTAATACCAATTTCAACACTTTTCGTTGTGTCCGAATACTGGCCATTGTTTTGACTTCCCATTTGATTGTTTGTTTGAATTTTATTAACTATTAAATGCATATGAGAATGTTCCAGAGTACATGGATTCACTAAGATTCACAAAGTTTCAAATTACTGCATTCCGGGCCACAATAATTTTGAAAAAGCAAAATCCTGGCAGAGCCTCATTTTTTACTCACAATGTGCATAAATATATATCATGAAATATTTCTAAATATTACTGAATGGTTACTGATATTTAATATTACACAATCAATATCTCACAGTGGTACTATTACAGTGCAACTCAAATATATTATGTTCACAGATAGTGTTTATCAAAACAAAATAAACTTAGTTCTGATTTTTAGTTGGTTTGAATCACAGCATTGTAAAAGAGTACACATGTCATACTTGGTGTTATACTTTTAACTATGTTTATGAGAGTTCACAGGTAAAGTGTTTAAACAAAATAAACTTAGCTTTGATTAGTTGGTATAAAACACTGTGTTGTAGGGTGTGTACCTGTCATACCATGGCTTAATATACAATGGAGTAACGTTCCTGTCATAGTGGTTGGTATCCTATGTGCTAGAAATTTAGCCATTACTGGTGTAGTAGGTATAGGGGGTTATAGTGTATAGTTTCTTTTACAGAATACTATCGTTTGGAAGAGTGTACAGGAATGGGTGTTGGATGAGAAAGGAAAAGGATGGTTGATGTTTATAAAATATGTACCTTAAATCTAAGTCAGTCATCTCATGATTTACTGTAAAATCTGTATTAGAAGCCGCATCCCTACAGTAATAGAAGTCGCACCCATTCTTTTTGAATAGTTGAGAACCAAAAATTCATCATTTCTCATATGTGTAGATGCTCTAATAGAAATAGAAGCCACAGCTTATAATACAGATTTTACAGTATATTTTAAGCTGTTGTATACATGTACAATCTTTATTTTCTCTATCAGAAGCGCATTTTCAATAGAAGCATATAGAAATTGTACCTATATACATTTCACTGATGTGTCTGAATGACTGCTGCGAAAGATATAGTACAGTACAAAATAGAATAGAATAGAATAGAATAGAATAGAATAGAATAGAATAGAATAGAATAGAATAGAATAGAATAATGCTTTATTAATACCGTAAAGAAAGAGTTAACATTTCCTTTTAGGTTTTCAGATTAATAAAGTAAATAATAAAAGTACATGAAATATAAAAATTGATTTAAAAAGAATTCAACATTAGTGAACATGTAGCCCTGTATTTAAATATGAAATTTATGGCAATGATGATTCAATAGTTTACAGTAGCTCACAGTGTACTGGTAGTTATTTGGTTAAACTTTTACAACTCTTATCCATATAGTCAAATAAATATATATACTGTAGAATACTTTATTTTAGCTTTGAATTTATTTTCGCTATTTTCGCTGGAGGGATGATTCCATGAAAATAAAATCCAGCGAATATACTTCACATTATCTATGCTCCACTTTCATATACTATAAAATACTTTATTTTAGCTGGAATTTATTTTCGCTGAAAAGACTTTTCTTTTGGGGTGTTTTGTATAGAATTTATTTTCACTGATTTTTAACAAGTTGAATGTAAAATATAAGAAAAAAGATAAATTCGCTGGATTTTAGTTTCATGGAATCATTACTTCTGCGAAAATAGCAAAAATTAATTCCAAGCGAAAATAAAGTACATGTATTTTATAAGTGTACATACATGTACGTGTATGTAGGTGTCTCAAGATTCTGTGAAAACAAATATTCTATTCATTCAGCTGTGTGCAACTAGTGGGCATGAACAAAAGAGTTTCATTGACATTTGAGTATCTTAGTTTAAAACAAATTTACCCAAAGAAGTGGCCTACTTGCAGGTGAACAATTGTAGAGACATTTTTGGAAGACCGAGTTTGTTGCCAGGAACTTGTGTTTTTGTTATCTTAGCTATAACAGCTTATTCCCTTACCTAAAAAACAAAGCATTGACCATTTATGATTTTACTGCTGAAGGCCTGACATTTCCGAATTCTTGTTGTTCATTTTCTTCTCCCTTATTGGTTGTACTACGTTTCATGATGACAATTATAGCCATCAATCAAACTAAAGAAACTAAAGTAACCAGAACTCCAGTTTCATCTTTCCAAACTTTCACTTCCAATGAAATTTTACCATTTTTCACAAAATAAATTAGCATAATCTCACCTGTAGGTAATGTAAAATTGTATATTTTGTCAAAGAATTCTTGTGTTGCACCCAAATTAGAGTTGGAAAACTTGTTTACATGGAATTAAATATCCAAATTGACACTGTCATCACACGAGAAAAGATGGCCTGGTTAGTGGCTGTAATATATGTATATTAGCAAGCCTTATTCTTACTACCTTCATTCTTAGTTATGAAGTTGAATTAACGCTTGCAGAATGTGTCCAGCGCAAGTTAACTTCTTGTGGTACATTAGAACATTAATTGCAAACAACTAATTGCCAAACAATGTTTTATCCTGTACAGCTTTTACTGTGTACATCAAGGATGATTCAAATACTTTTGCTGTGAAGTAGTTCAGACTGACATTTACTGCCATTCCTTTCTATTGTCTTCTATTGTTCAGTGTAATTGATTTTTTTGTTCAGTGTAACTACTTCTACATTTTCCTTAGTCCTATGTAATCACTTTTATTGTTTTCTTTTGTTCTTTGCATAAACACTTTTAATTTTTTTTAATTTTGTTTGGTGCACTCATTCTTGCTGTTTTCAAGGACCTTGATAGAAAGAGACATATAAGGGAAAGCTTCTCATAAAAGTGAGAAAGATTTATAAAGGTTGTGACCAACTTAATGTTTATGGTTGACTGCTTGGTTACATGTACTTTTCTGCTACATTGCTTTACTGCCTTTATCACTATATTAATTTCTACAAATAAAATTATATCAAAACGATATCATAAAATCATACACTATTTTGACAAAAAAAAATATGATTTAAGGAGATAGTCACTCGGTGCTGCAGTCATATAGTTTATTACAAAATGTAGAATAGCATGCAAACTTTATATTCTTCTTTGAAAGTGCATTTCTAATAGGTTTAAGCATAACATTGCATTTAATTACTGTGGAATACTTTATTTTCGCTGGAATTAATTTTTGCTGAAAAGGCTTTTTGGGCGTTTTGTATGGAATTTATTTTCACTGATTTTTGATGAGTTAAATGAGAAATATAGGAAAAAAGTATATTCGCTGGATTTTATTTTCACGGAATCATCCCTTCAGTGAAAATAGCGAAAATAAAGTATTCTACAGTAATCATTATTAGTAAATGGCAACTTATTTTAACCATACGACTCTGACACACCTTTGTCATTTACATTAGCGCATACTTATAAAGCAAATATGTATTAGATGCACATTCGTTTTGAGTTTTGAGTTTGAATTGTAACAGCGCCCCCACAGTCTGAATTGTAGGCTTGTTCCAGTTTTACGGTATCTGTTTGTAACTTTTTTTGTGTTATAAAATAGGTTGTCTGCACTATTGATCAGAATGAGCTTCAATTTGTTTTCTATATTTACGTGGATAGTTCATTTTATTGAAAAAAAAGTTTAATAATTTCTGGGTCTTTTGTGACAAAATCAATTTTGCTTTTGGAACTTTTTTATAGTCTTCACAATGCCACATATTAAATACATGTATATGTTTGGGTTCACACGTTTTCTAATGATACATTATCGTACATTCTGGAGGGGAGATTTACAAATGCTTTCTACAAATTTACTTCAGCAACGTTGTCTGATTGTATGAAAATTTGTTGTGGTTTTATTTTGGGGGTCTAAGAGCTTTTTCTTTTTTAAATGTCTAGCCTGTCCCACATTTCAAATACTTCATCATTTTTGGTCTTTGAAATTCATTTGAGTGAGAATATGAATGAAAAAAAACTGCATCAACTAGAGAGAAAAATGTACTAGGTAATCTAAAAGAATTGAAGATGCACCACTATATCTAGTCACTAACACAATAGTCACTAACACTTACAATAGTGAGTTTTATTAAAGACCATAACAATAGCCATTGTTTCGTTAACTATTCACTGCATCCAATACGTATCCTTCAGTCAAATGTTCTATAATCAAAACTTTTCAGAATTTTTTTTTTTTAATGTCAGCATTAGCTTATACGAAAGTGTATAATATTTGTATATATGGCAAGGCTTGACCAGTGACTCCGAGTTGACCCCAACGTGTGTTGATTCTGTATATTCTCCCTATAATCAATTACAGATGATCTGCAATTCCTCTTTATTGTTTGTTATTCTGGGCCACGCTGGGCCTATTTAGAGATATTAGTATTCTGTATCTAATTGTCAGCTTTTGTAAGTTCTATTCAAACTATTTTTTCTTTTTTAAAGCACCCCCATTTTCACAATTTACAATAAATGTTTTTGTATTTTTTCTAATACATGTACATACATCTTTAGGTAACAACTAGTAATTTATAAATAAAAAGTTCAGTCATTCCTGATTTGTTTAAAGTTGTAATATAATGTCTATACTTCTCCTTATGATAGCAAATGATGTAAACACTGCAATTAATCAAAGTTGTAATCATCAGTACCGGTATATTACTTAATTTTTCCCGGTTCCTTTGATCACATGTGTGTTCAGCGTTATTGTAATACCCGGGGACCAGACACGAACAATGGCAGGTGACTCGTCAATATATTTCGTGGTAATCCATTATAATTTACAAATAAAGTTAAACTAGTTCATCTGGATAATTGCAACAGTTTTTATGTTACTACAGTGTTGCTATGGCAACCAGTAAGTTTATTTCATGGGGTAGACTCTGAAGTAGTTGGATGAGGTCCAACTTTACAATGCCTTAGTTACTATGTGTGGCTGTGCGTAGCAGACTTTGTAAAGCAGCGTAACAGGTAGGAAAACACTCTGCTGTATCATCTTTTCAGTTACAGGCGGTTATGTTCTATTTTTCTTACTTCCGGTTTATTTCTGAATCCTGTACATTTTGTGTTTTATTTGGAACATTTTGGTTATTTAATCATTATAAAACCCATTGTCAACTTTTGTCACATTTGCAAATACAATACTGTATACATTTTTAAAAAGTTTTTGGCAATTTTGATTAAGACCTGCTGGTAATGGACGAATTACATGTACCCCGGTATGTCTGTTTGGCTCAAAATTATAGAAAAAAAATATTCGCAGGAAAGTTATTAAGGTCATTTCTTATTTTTAAAAAAACACAATACTTTAGAGGAGGGATGATGCTGATGGTAAGGAATTCATCTTCAGTATATACAAATGTTTGAATTTAAAAAAAAAGTAATAAGAAAAAATATTAACCAAGTTTTTTTTTATGTTGTAAACCATTTCCTTCATTCTTTGTAAACTCACATTTGTTACACTGTTATGTATCTACCTAGGCAACTTTACTAGTGTGGAAAAATTGTTTTAAAGTTTCAACTTCTCAACTTGCTTGTCTGGGTTGCTTTCTACAAGTTGAACTATTCAGTGGCGTGTTATATAGATGTATTCATATGTATAGCAGTAATACCTGTCTGACCTTGGCAGACTTTTATTGCACATATTTACTGAGACCATTCTAAATGTTGATCCAAGCTTTTGATCCAAGCCTACTAAGTAAGATCTATGACATTGTGTCTGTTTGGACTCTAAATGACCTTGCAACAATCAAAAATTTACAAAAAGTTTTAAAACATTTGTAGATGTGAAAAATGTTTGGTGAGAAAAATGTTTGGTGAAAGTGGTAAGGGGAGTAGGCATGTGTTGAGTGTCAATTCTAAAGGAACATAGAGACATTTTCATTCTAACGTTTTTACAGCATATGTCCAAAACTGATGATGATGAGGGACATTGTTATCATAGCTGCATATGTACATATGGTAGTCCCACACTTAAAGGGACATTGTTATATAATCATAGCTGCATATGTACATATGGCGAGTCCCACGCTTAAAGGGACATTGTCATCACAACTACACATGTACATATAGAGAGTCCCACACTTAAAGGGACATTGTTATATAATCATAGCTGCATATATACATATGGTGAGTCCCACACTTAAAGGGACATTGTCATCACAACTACACACACGCATATATAGAGTCTCACACTTAAAGGGACATTGTTATATAATCATAGCTGCATATGTACATATGGCGAGTCCCACGCTTAAAGGGACATTGTCATCACAACTACACATGTACATATGGTGAGTCCCACATTTAAAGGGATATTGTTATATAATCATAGCTGCATATGTACATATGGTGAGTCCCACATTTAAAGGGACATTGTCACCATAGCTGCACATGTACATATGGTGATTCCCACACTTAAAGGGCCATTATCATAGCTGTACATGTACATATGGTGAGTCCCACTTTTAAAGGGACAGTGTTATCATAGCTGCACATGTACATATGGTGAGTCCCACACTAAAAGGGCCATTATCATAACTGTACATGTACATATGGTGAGTCCCATTTTTAAATGGACAGTGTTATCATAGCTGCACATGTACATATGGTGAGTCCCACATTTATAGGGACATTGTTATCATAGCTGCACATGTACATATGGTGAGTCCCATACGTAAAGGGACATTGTCACCATAGCTGTACATGTACATATGGTGAGTCCCATTTTTTTAAAGGGACATTGTTATCATAGCTGCACATGTACATATGGCGAGTTTCATACTTAAAGGGCATTATCATAGCTGCACATGTACATATGGTGAGTCCCACATTTAAAGGGACATTGTCACCATAGCTGCACATGTACATATGGTGAGCCCAACATTTGAAGGGACATTGTTATTATAGCTGCACATGTACATATGGTGAGTCCCACACTTAAAGGCACATTGTTATTAGAACTACATGTATATACGTGTACATATTGAGAGTCTCACACTTAAAGGGACACTGTTATATCTTTTGCCCAATATGCTAATTTTCCCCAGAGAGGTCTTGTATCTGCTATATGTATCAAATACCCTTTACCATTTATAACCTCTAAATAACACATAAGGCTTAGTAGGAACGATGGGGATTTATTGAAGTTGACTTTCACTTTCCACTAACATCTCTACATACATATTATTTGAGAACATTTTTTTCAAATCACTAGAAGTTAAAAATTAGTTGCTGATTACTAAGATCTTTAAATATCACGCATTGAGTTGGGTAAACACGACAAACAGTTAAATGATAGTAAAGTTTAGGTGAGATTAATATGATTGCAAATCACGTCGTCTTTTCATTCATTGCTCAGAAACGCTGGAATCTAAGACTTTACTTGTTTTGTTAGAACTCATTAAAATGTTTAGAATCTAATGGTGAAGTTATTGCTGAGATCAGTGTAAGATCTTTTAAATCAGCTTTGGGTCCTCTTCATTTTACGTGTATTTACTCGTACATATTCTGAATTCCCATGAGGTATGTATGTATGTATGTTAGACAACTTGAAATTATTAGAAAACATGAAATACAGTATGACACAAACGTAACTTGACAAACTCTACTTACTTGTATGTGTGATTGATTTGCTTGTAAAATTACTATAATGTTGAAATTTTAAAACTTTACAAATTATTCATATTTAAGTGAGTTAAAGATTTTATCAAATAAACGACAAAGAGGAAATAAAAGAAAGGTACCTGAATCGATTCCATGAGCTTGAACTTCACAATACTTAATTGTCCTTAGATGCAGTTGACTGCTAAATTTTCATTAAAATTGAGAGAGCCATGAGTCTGGTTTCTCCCATCAAATAGTGTTCCATAATCTCTCCTGTTATCACGTCCACTGTTCTCCTGATCATGTAACTATGGTTTTTGTAGCAGTGAATATGATAATCAGAGACAATGGAACATTATTTTTTGGGAAAAAACAATTGCTTTCAATCACTCTCAACATGGTCAGGGTGGCCATTTGCCTGAGGTCTTTTACTGTATGTCTGTCTTAATTAGGAAATACATGCAGCCTATCAAAATTTTTACTTCAGTGTAATAACATAATCATAGTGTCCTGTGACTCAGTGATGTATTCCTAGGAATTGACAGCAGCTTCCTCTTCCGCTTATTGCAAGTTTTTATTTAAGTAGCCTTAAACCAAACGTTTTTGGACATCTTTACCTGTCCAATTACTGTTGCACATATAAGATACTTGTATTATGATGTATATTGTAAAAGGGTTAATTATTCATTGGCTTTTAATTTTGCTTATTTCGCTGACTGGAAAATGCGCTAAATTAAAACCCAGTGAATATGTAAAATTTAGCATAGAACACATTATCTAAATGATAAAACCGTGAATTTAAAACCTACTGAATATGCCTGAAATGGTTGATCAGTGAAATTTAAACCCAGTGAATATTAGTCATTTTACAGTATGTTGTTGTGATGGTCTGAAATAAATTTGTTCTTCTGCCCCATTCATTCCCCTCATTTATAAAACGGTTCATATCAAAAGTGAAATATAAAACTATGTGCTTTATTAACATCCTTGTTCTTTAATTGCAAATTATAACCCTTATTGAAAGTGAATAAATGAATCATTTGTAATTGACATGTTTTGCATTATCTTAAACATTTGTGGGGTCGGGTGTAAATGTTCCACTTTCATCTGCATAGGGATTATGCCTTGAAAACATTCATTAGCTAATTAGAATGCCAGGAACCAGGAAAACCATCGAACATATTACGCGAGCGAGAAATCTCCCTCCCCCCCATTCTTGCATATATAGAAACCAACTGATGGTGCTACAACTCAAACCTTATACATTGCATGTACCATCCGAGGCTGTACTCCCCAGACTTGCACTTTAACTTTGAAAAAGACAAAATCATGCAAAAAATAAGTTATAAGTAAATTAAAATTTTTGAATGAAACGATGAACTTTGTGTATATACATTTTTAGTTTATTTGTAATAAGTGGGGGATCAAGTGCGCACAAAACAATGTTACAACCAAGGCTCAGTAACAATAGATAGCTTGTAGTGGTATGTGAATACACACTGATAAGGTAGCATACTAGTCTAGCAACTCATCTATCTACATTCCATTATGACCTCTATCCTGTACAGTGGCAAAGAAATAACGTAAATACATTTCATAGAAAGACAAAAACAATACATAATGTATAAATATTAAAAATGAAAAATGCTATTAAAAGCATTTGTTTCTGTGGCGACATTCAATTCCCATTGTTGACATCATGTATTAGTAATAATCTTTTGTTTTTTATTGTTTGTATGCATATTTAACACCAAAGTTAGATGTTGTTTTCTTGCATAAATTAATCATAAATTAACAAAGAAATTACAGAAAAAAGGCACTAAAAGTGGTATCATAAATTGAACCTTCCATTGTGAATACAAAACTTTTGTGAATGCTGAGATCTGATGGTTTGATATTATTGTATTCAAAATTTTTAATATTTGCTTAATGCAAAATTTTAATGCGAGGTATTGATGTTGATCGTTATGGCTGATTTTAAAAATTGATTTTCTCTAAATCTGTAACTTTGTTTCAGTTTGCACAATAAGTGAGTAAGAATGTATCTAAGGTTTTACTTAGGGACAACGTCAAAAGATCGATGTCGGATAAAAAACTTAATTCCTTTAGTTTTTTCCAAACCCCCCTACCCCCCACTGAAACTTAATTGATAAATATTGGGCATGGCGTCAGACTACATTCACCATTAAATACAAATTGATAATCGAACAGTAGTATTGCATAGCAGTTGGTTGTCGGGTGGGTGTAAAAAGATTTTACAAATGCACCTCATTTGACGCACAAATTTACACTCGAACCAAACCGTTTTTCTGTTGTTTTTTTTCCCTTTTCGGTTATTTCTGTCCATGATTGGATAGAAAAAAACGAACTACAAATACTCCAAGAGTTTTTTGACTTCATTAAAAAATAAAATCGTTTTTGTAGGATGGAAACTTTTTGAGGTCAAAACCCCCCCACCCCCAAACTAAAGGAAATAAGTTTTTTATCCGACATCGATCTTTTGACGTCGTCCCTTATTCCCACTGATATTTTTTTAGAGTCTATACACAAGATATAAGTGATCGGCCATAATTTGTTTTTTCTCCTCCAAGGGCTGCAACTGGTTTCGGTGACATGTGTCTCTGTTCATCAAATGTGATCATCACATTTAAACGTCAAATTATCCTAGCGAGCATTGATTTAACCCGCCTTTATCTATGCCTTCAAATTTTATTACCTGTTGTCTACCCATTCAATTTTCTACAAAACAACCACTCACTCAGAAAAGCAAAATCCTGCAGACCTTTTTTCAAGCGACAGTTATAGGTTAAAGAGGAGAATTGTTTGGTTTCCTAGTGACTAATTCATTGGTGTTACCTAAGATACAATAGACAGTTAGATGATGATCTTCTTTTCTTCTCTGTTGACCCATCTCTAACAAATTCAGTTTAGCGGGGAGGGGGGGGAATTGATGAACTTTGACCCCTGTCTGACATGTATACCTGTCTGTGTAATCATTCACTAAAGTTCTTATCCGTTTTGCCAATTTAAAAAAAAAAAAATATAATTTTTACAAATTTTTCTTTTATATTTGTTCAAGACATGGGAAATATTGTTCATTTGGGTTAGAAATTAATAAGCAATGCAAAGAAATGTACAAAATGTTGTAAAAAGATTATTGGCGGGAAAAATTATGGGGTTCAAATTGTAAAACTGTCAATGTTATTACATGTACTTACATTAACAGAAAAAACAAGCTAACTTTATCCTAGTACACCTCCAATATTAAAATTAAAATTAAATGAATGACACCAAATGGTTATTGGTCACCTCTCTGTCTGTCACCGTCTACCTAAACAATGAACAAACAGGATAAAAGCTACCCGCCACTTTGCTTCAAACTTTGATCCCATTGGTGGCAGTGGCTGCATTGTAACTATTTGTTTTATTCTTTGTTCGGCTTATCAAGGCCTGTATCCTTTACGTTGTGGTTCTTGTCTTACGCTTACATTGACAGCTACTTTTTTTGGCAATTCTTCCGAATCACTGAACTTGAACATTATGGTCATAGTGATTATGGTTTATTTTGGTTTTCAAGACTGTCGCTAATCCAGTTTAAGCACTTTAATTGGATTGTATCGCGACCGAAATGTGAAATGTTATGTGCAATTATCACACCTGCTGGTGGGATTGATGTGTAATGGCATGCAAGGTAGGTTACTATGGCAACCACCCTTATGTTTGAGTCTTTTTTGTTTTGACCGCTGAGACTGGGGAAGAAGAGTTGTATTTTAAATTATAACAGGTTGTTCCAAAAATTGGACGAAAATATTAAGTTTGAAGTTGTTTTGCTGGTGAACTAATGAAAAAGTTGTCCGTTTTTTGTAAGATAATATACTGTTGTATCGATTTTTTTTGTTGGTGGGTATACCAGACTGGACTACTTTTCTGTGTGTAATACAGTATCCAAACTTACACTCGTACAACAGACTTGCTTTTCAATGTTACATACCTGAACAGAAAAGTACTGTTGATATAGGATATTTACTTAATTTATTTATTTAAATTTGTTATTTGAACTCGTACTTGAAATCTGCTAATTTAAATCCACATAAACATGCAAAAATACAATAGAGCTAATTTAACTTAAAACAAAGTGTATATAATAACAACAACCTTTATTGATATCGTATCCCCTCTGGGATCTAGATTAGAATACAATAAGGATACAAGGAACAATAAATAGTGAAATAAATACTGTGAAAATATTATTATATAAATATTTTTTGGTGTTATTTTGAGGCAGCTGGTAAATTGCTTTTCATGAAGTTCTCTCTTTTAGTGAAACAGTCGCTGATAAACTTGGCAATTGCTTGGAAATAAATTTTAAAATAATAAAATTAAATACCGGTGAAAATAATGCTTTTACTATTATGTAGTTATCAACAATGTTTTTTTGTAGTACAAATGTACCAATAAAATAGTTATTAAATAGTATCCACATTTATCAGAATTACAGCATAAAGCAGGGTTCAGCACATTGGTCAACTGACTGAAAATGCCAACAAAAATACGTCGACCGGCTAACAACAGTTTGTTAGACTCTCTTGTTTATCAAAAAACAGTGAAAATGAAAAAAAAAGTCTCTCCTTTTATTTACATACATAACAGTCACTATTGTTTCTTGAAGTGAACTTTATATAATTGATAGTGGTAGTGTGATCTGTGTAATGCTATCAAATTTCTATGAACTGATTGGTGTCTAATTTTACACCATGTGTGTATCTTATAAATAGACATGTACATGCATGCATAGGCAGTGTGCATTGCTATAAGTGTTAGGGGCAGGTCATTTGATTCAAGGGAGGCTTCAAAGATTAGCTGTAATATATATATATATATATAAAACAAATCATCACAGTTATCTATCTATATCTATAAATATATATTAGTATAGACCCTAGAGATATATGGTATGCAGTGTATTTTCTGTGTGTAAATACCCCCCTCCCCCTTAAAGTTCATTGACTGTCCCTTAAGTGACCCAATACCAGTGGAAGTGTGCACTGATTAACTGCTTGCTGAACTCTAGAAAGTTTGTAATCCTTTCTTTGATGCGTTGGCCTGCTGGAAGGAAGTTCTTTGAATTATTCTTTTGTGTAGCACTTCTATGGATTTGCAGATCATGGATTATAGCACATGACAGTGTGAAATAGCTTGTAACGGCTGTGCTTTCTTCCGTAATCTGTGTGTACCCAAGTAAGTTAAAATGACTGTTTGCCAAGTGTGTAACACTACACCAGTGTCTGAAATCAGTGCTGTGTGTCTCTACTTCCAGCATGTCAATATTATCTTCTAAAAACAGTTATAATTCAGGAATTGTATTCCTGCGAAATTATGACTTGTAATTTTCCATGGCGCTTATTTCTGTGACATATCATGTGGGTAAAAATAATCAATTCTTCAAAGCTTGTTCTGCTTCTCTATCAATATTATAATGCTTGGATATTGTACAATATTCTTGGGTATAATAATGTTGATTTTGTTAGGATTTAACCATTGGTGAAACATAATGAAATTAATTAACTGTTTTTTCACAGTCAAAATTGTAGAAAAGTAATGTCAATCTATTTTTGTTTTGCATTTGATGCACGTCTGTGTAAAAAAAAATACATTACCATCTGATCGCAGGACCTGAAGTGTTTAAGGAGTCAGATTTCATGCCCCTTATGTGACACTCAAAATACCGTACAAGGGACACTGAAATGACAAATATGTGACCCCTCCTCTCATAAGAGTGTTAGACATGCACCTTATAGCCATTCCCCCCCTCAAATATGTCTTTTAGATGACCATGATATTATCAGTGTGCTATCATGAGTGGATTGCATTCTTAAAATAACTGTTATTGCTCTGTGTTATATTGGTTGTAATCAAAAGTTGTGCATGGTTGTCATACCCAACACACTCCGGTAATTGGGGCAGTCCAAAATAGAATTATATTTTTCCTATCGATGTCTTATGATTTGCTTTTTTTCTTTTAGTCCCTATACAGAAACTTTACTGTCATCATTTGTGTTTTAAAGTCATTTTAAACTCACTTTATTACTGAAAATTTATTTTGCCATGTGGGTTTATTATGACAAACGGCAATAAAATGGTTTTCAGGTTAACTGAAGTTGAGTCATTTTAAATGAATACTTTAATATAGTTGTATGTACAGGTAAATATTGCAATTAATTGAAATTATATTTTTCCTACGAGTAAACTTCTCCATTTGTTTGTGTAACAGATTTTAATTATTTCCTATTTACTTGTGATGCACTAAAAGTTGTTGCTGCTGATGGTTGATTGTTTGTCTGTACTAAAATTTACAATTTTAATAATTTTTTTTCTCAATTTATGTCTGAAAATTATTATAATTTTTGAGTCTCATCTGCAAATGAGAGACTGATGGTGGCTGGGTGATTGAGTGTTTGTTTGTTTGTGTGTGTTGAATTTTGTTTCTCCAATACATGTGTGTATATAAGAACTTGTTTTGTCTTGGCAGCAGTGTGGCCAAGATCATTGATACTTTGTATGTGCATACTATTAATCTGCTATCAGTTTGTGCATGTTAATTAACTAATATGCATACTAATTAACTGTTTTTTTTCTCTACATGGTGTACTGTTATATCAGCTTGTATTCTTCTATATCCCAACAACTGTGTGGTCAAATTAATTGAAACATGAACTGTAATTTTAGTATTGACTCAATCTATACAACAGCGGGAAGAATTTTAAAATGTTAGTTGTTCAATCAATCTGATGAGTGAACATAAAAAAAACATTAAATGCACTTTACACGGTATAATTTCTTACACTGCTGTCTCTAGTATGGATATTTTTGTTTATAATGTTTATTTAACTGTCTGGATTTTATAGAGTGGGGTCATGACCCTTCTTTCTCATTATGTAACATTATATGTTGTCAATTGTTACTGATTATTGGTGGCGACAATGTGACGACCACAAAATTGTATTTGCTTGGGGTTAAACCATGAAATTTTAACTGTTGGGATACTTAGTTGATGTTTGTGTTTTAAAGATTGGAACATGTTTCTGTTTTCGGTTAGTTAGCTGACCATTCCATGCTTGTCATTTGTGCAATTTCCTTTGTCATCTAATAGTACAGGTGTGTGTACAATTAATCAACCAGTCAGAAAGTTTTAACCCTTTCACCACCAGAATTTCTTGCCACAATTATTTTGCTATTTTTTCTTGTATTCTTCAATATTCCTGGTAATGAACCCTATTTTTGGAGCCAATAGACAAAATTTAAGTCAATTTTCAGTTTTTTCTCAAAAAATTTGGCTGCTTTTGTCCCAATAATGCAGGGGTGTGATAAGTAGTGGAATAGCAGCTCAATATTTTATGAGGCTTGTGTATGAAACAGTGCAGTTGTGCACTAAAAATAATGAAAATCTAGTGAACCGAAAATAATGACAAGGTCAAAAGCATGTCACTTGAGAACTAGTTGCAGAGCATTTGTCAGACCTTTATTTTTAAAGTCATAATTAACAACTAAATAATAGATTATTAAATAAATATTTAATAAATAAATAGTTGTGACAAGGGTGTACATGTAAGTCTGTAAATAAATAAATTGTTTAACAAATAATAGCCCTGTGATTTTTGTCTTGACATTCTGCATAATCTTTCAATTTTTGACGAAATAGATTGATGTAATATTATTGTTTATAGAGACTGTGGGTACAATGTGCCAAAGTAATTGTAGATCTTCTCAATCATTTTTTAACATGCAAAGATCTACCTCCATGCAACATGAAAGAAAAGTATACTGGATCTGAGAAAGAAAACATTTACAAACAAAAACTGTTATGCAAAACACGTAACACCAAACATCAGGGTTGCAAACCATGTAATTTATACTGAGAGACACAAAAGTTTAATAACAATAGAATACATTGTTATGCAATCACACTGGTGGTGATTCAATTGAACAATGCATTTCAGTTTTGACAATAGAGCTAGCGGCAACCACTCAAAACAAGCACTGTCTTGTCTTCATTAGTCACAAAAAATTAGTCAACAATGTTGTTATAACTGTTACTCTAGGAGTAAGTTTGGCTGTCAAAGTTGTGCTGGTTTCAATCCATAAGGTAGGCAGGCAGATAATAATTATACAGCTTATACTAGTGTTACTATAAAGCTAAGTAATTACTTCTGTAGTCAATCATTAAACTGCAGTTTAACTGTGTATAAGTTGTAAAATGACTAATTTTCACTGATTTAGCATTACAGGCATATTCAGTGGGTTTTATTTCAGCGTATTTTCCAGTCAGTGAAATAAGCAAAATTAAAACCCAATGAATAATTAACCCTTTTAGAGTAATATTAATTTTGGTTGTTGCCAAAAAAAAAATGATCAGCAATGGTAATTGCAGGCATTCCCAAAACGTAATGTACTTGTTAGATTACCAGTAAATAAAACTATGGTGTGCTTAAGGTAGCGGGACTATTATTTGCATACTTGTTTTCATCTTCTAATTGTGACTAAATGACTACAAATAGACCCGGGAAAGTATATATTTTTAGAATCGTCAGACTTCAAACTTTTCACAAGTGTATTTTGCATGCCCGTATCTGCATTCTACGACACGTTACTCAATCAAAGGTGAAAAATTACTTTTTCTGTAAAAAAAATAATTATGCATTTATGCTTTCGATAAGAAGTATTTTTTTCACTTTTCCTAGTTGTTCAATAGTCTGGTAAATTGAATGTGTCTGGTCAGTTTTATTCAAGCAACGCGTTTTAAAAAATAGTGTCCTGAATTTCAATTACTGTTTTAGTCACATTGCCTCCAACTCAAACCACAACTCCTTGGTAAATAATCGATGAAATAGTTTGTCTGGACACATTCAAGTTCCTCTCATTGTCACCTTAAAGCTGTGAAAATTTGGTGTTAATCCGACAACAATAAGTATACGTTATTTTTTGTTAAAGACCTTGTATTTTGAAAAACATAAACTCCTAGAAAACGTCCATGAAGTAACAGCACAGATTTTCAAGCTTGTTTATCGGCACAATCAATTTGTTTTCCCATCAAGGTCTGTTTTACCATGTGTAGGGGCATCCAAATGTGTAAGGCTATTAGAAACCAAAAAAATAAAGGAATGGGATAGCTATAATTGGATAAATTCGGCACATGAAAACACCAAAATCAATGATTTTTTCAGTGGCTGTGTGACCTTATGTCTGACACATTCATATGCAAATGACTAATCTGTGAAACAAACAGGGGCAGAGACAAACCACTGGAATGTTTGGAAACACTCATTGTGTGTCAGATAGCTACTGATAACACATCCTAACATTGCTTTGTCTTGAGTTTATCTTTGAAACTTATAGGCACACCTGTGTTGTTGATTTTGGAAAACACTACTGAGGCTGCCTTGCTTCCCTTCAGAAAATATACATTTTAACCAACTTACATGACATTATATGTGATGTTGACTTTATCATATGAAAGTTTATAGTGCATTTCATCAATTAATAAATAAATGTGAAAATCGTAATTTTCAACACAAATAATAGTCTCGCTACCTTAAGCCATGCAATTTATTTCATATTACATCCCCTGAGTGGTAAATGTGATTGGTCCTTGCCAGCAATTTAAAAATCTGACATCACAAAACAATATCTTATCTGCTAAAACTTAGCTCGTTTAATGACGAGACAAATTATTTTTGTGAAAACTGCTTGAAACATGATCAATCTGAGTGTTCTATATAAATCGATTATATATTCATCATTTGTTTCACTCAATTTGCATTTTTGTTTTAAAGATGCATTTGAGAATCTGTTTATTTCAAGTTTTCCCAACTTTACTGTGGCATGACATGGGATTTGTTTTTTCGCTGGACTGCTAGTACTTCAAAATCGTAGCTGTATGCATATAGAAAATATGGGGCATTTGCATGCATAAAGTTGACTGGGGGATGAATGATATTACTAGCATTGTAGCTAGGCGGCATATAGCAAGTGGAATGCCATGCAGATGTCTATGACATCTCACAGTGTGTGATGTTTGCATAAATCTAAATGATATTACTAGCATCATACCTAGGCATCTGGCTTGTGGAATGCCAGACAGATGTCTATGACATCCCATAGTGCATGACATTTGCATAAATCTAAATGATATTACTAGCATCATACCTAGGCATCTGGCTTGTGGAATGCCAGACAGATGTCTATGACATCCCATAGTGCATGACATTTGCATAAATCTAAATGATATTACTAGCATCATACCGAGGCATATACCGTACATCTATATGTAGCAAGTGGAATGACGAACAGATATCTCTTCTACATAAAACAAAAATAATATCAATCAATTATAAAAATGTTATGGGTAAATTCTTATTATTTGCGATAAGAATTCTTTTAACATCTAGCTGAATTGAAGAACCACATTTATCCATCTTCAAGTGAATACATGTACACTACCCTGGTGAGTAATTGCTGAAATGCCATTGAACTTGATCATGGTTGTCAGAGAGATGGACTGTCTCATAAACAGCTGATCAAAGAGGTTTGACTGATTGTTAAATCAATCATCATCATCCTAAGCACTTAATCAGCTATCACTGTCATCAACTATTGCAACGATCTTGGCAGGTTACTAAAAAAGATAGTGATCTTCGCAATCTAGTTTAACTTTTGTTCATGTCAGCTAGTGAGTTCTGGTCCCCAGATACTACCCTCACTCTATTATAATCGTTACAATAAGTCCATAGCCAAATATGGAGCCAAATATTCAAATAGAGGTAATTTCAAAATGAATAAGTATGAAAAAAATGACTAGAAGCGGTAATTTTGTCTCTTATCAATAAAAGTAAATGTCAAGTCAAGGTGGATTAGTTTCATCAGAACGTTGCATTTCAAATTGGTTGAATTAGAAAAATAAGGAGGAAAAATAAAAAAAAGTGTTGAGCAGCAAGTGATGCAAATAATAGGATTGATTCATTTCAATATTATCAAGTCTCAAAATTATCAACCCTCTTATTATCAACCAATGCGCCAGGTTTTTAAGATTACAGCTCATTGTAAGACTAGTACAGTATATACCGCTATGTACGTTGAAGTATCAACATTTGCATTGAATTCCTTATAAGTACTTTGTGAGAGCTACAAAAACCACATGTATATGGCTTCATCAGTTTAGTGCAATGAACCATAGTTTAATTTATTCTTAAGGGACAATAATCACATTGAGCAAATGTGCTGGTCTATGTAGTCTAATTTCAAATTTAATTCATTATCGTTAGTTTTCTCTAGAGACACTTTGCTTTGAACAGTGTCTCTACTTTTATATATATCGTTGCTGAAGTAGAAAATGTGAACTGACCTTTTTTTTTTTTCATGCATTACTGTGCCTGCATAATCAAAACCACCAAAAACCATTAGGTATTTTGTAGAATTATTGGATTATATGTACCTGATTACTCAAACAATATGTTTCAGATTAATTTATAAGTTGTATACCGGGGGTATAGGAATCAGCTGAGTAATAGTGCAGAAATGAAATGAAAGTCAAACTTGAGCATATTTCTTTTTGCCTAATAATTCTACAGTTATGCAAGCAACCCTGTAATAAGTATGTTTTTATGTATACAATGTACTAGATTCAATAGTAACCATCTGTTTGACTAATTTCATATTTTGTCCCCCACCCTCTCCAAACAAATTTACCCCCCCCCCAGTGAATATTAAATCTGAAATTTGTTACTGCAATTCCAATTCCAATTTATTCATTTCTTTACTTTCTTATTTATAAAAAATAATTCTTTCTGTTGTCTATTTCTTAAAGTTGTTGTTGGTACTCAATGCATGCAGAAGACACCCTTGCCATATAATGTGCGTCTCCCCCACGTAACTCACAAAGTCTTGAGTATTGTTGCAGGTACTACATGTATGTGTTTCTAAAGTTGATCTATGTAACCCTGATCTCTGACTTGCACAGCCGCCACTCTCAAAAACTTGCTATAAATTAAGAAATTATTCCAGCCTTCTCCATTCTAAGCATTCTGTTGCACGTTCCAACACAACTTTCGTTGATTGTAGATTTTATTGCATGTTTTCGGAATTGAAAAGACTAGAAAGAGACGCTTCTCGGACAAACAGAAGCTTCCTAGTTTAACTATCGCATTGATGGTGTCTAACCTGAAATGCTTGCTAAGTGGCTTGCGGAACTTAGCAACTTGTTGGCAGCTTGCCAAATTGTATGTTTATAGTCACTACCTGCCAGGGACTGTTCATAGGATTTACTACATGTACCTTTCTATGTTGGTTGGTTGTTGGCCTTGAACACTAAAGTACATTGTAGCATGTAGACACTCTTCTTCTCAAGCCCTTCTAAAATGTTTGTGTTGTAAAACTTTTGTGTTTTAAAATCTTAACAAGAAACTGAGAAATTTAATTTGATATCCATTTTATTGATAATTTTTTCGAAGCAAAAATTTTGTGACAAAATATTGTTGAGTCAACAATTTCGTATTTTTCTATGATTTTAATAGTAGGATCAATGTGATATTGCCTAAATGTTGTAACCAAAAATCAAAGTTTTCTTATTTCTTGAAAGTGACAGAAGATCTTCCATGTTCAAAAAGTAATTCATATTTTGTAGCCTATTATTTGAAAGGTGAAATTTTGATGTACATGTATAATACATATGTATGATATTTATATTCGTCAATTTTCATACAAACAAGTCTAGGCCATAATACTGTAAAATACTTACGTAATTTCGCTTGGAATTAGTTTTCGCTATTTTGGCTGAAGTAATGAATCAGTGAAAATAAAATCCATACAAAACACCCAATAAGTTTTTTCAGTGAAAATTAATTCCAGTAAAATAAAGTATTTACCAGTACTTAAACAGTGGTACCTAAACTAGTCTATTATAATCATATTTAACACAGCATACAATATACTTTTAAAAACGGGTTAAATGTGATATGACTGTTAAGGGAAATTGGTGAAAAAACGCACCTTTAAAATGTTATTACATCGGAATAAGATTAATTAATAGTCACAAATTCTGTGAAAAATAATCAAATCTAGCTTAAAACAAGTAAGAAAGAAAAAAAAGTATTACAGGTTATGGAGGAAAAGACTTTAATAAGTTTTGTGGAAGTTTAAGATAAGAAATCATAAATTAGTTTGTTTGCATAATAATGTGACAGCCAACATTTTTTGCAAAACATCACTAGTATTTCATGTAACTTTTGTGACATTTACAAACACCTTAAAATAGCATTTGAGACTTTACTGATAGAAGAACAGACAAAATCTTATAACATTCTTTAGAGCACTTGGACAATGCATGCTAATGAAAATGTCTAACTGCATCACTTCACTGTGGCTTTTCTACGATGTCTTGTGACTCACAATGAAGTTTACTGCCTTAACAGAGCAATTTACTAAATTATTTTAACAGTTATTTGCTATTATTAACGTTTGTTGCTATTGTTTTTGTTGCTTTTTTGTTTGTCTGATTTGAACGTCTTCATGAATAATTAATCACACTATGTAATGCTTAGTGATGTCATCTGAGACAGTTGCTCAATTTGTGAATCAAAATTCGTGGTATTCATATCTGTGACATGAGGTACATAACTTTTGCATTCTATTCACGTACTCTCGTCAGTGCCTTAGAATGGACATGCATTAGAGTCACTTTGTGAAGTGTTACCTGTTCATTTCTGTTGATGGAAACTCCAACTGAAGTGGCAGTCATTCAACATTATTTCTAGGTAAACAAAACCAAAACAGCCAAGTCATTTTAGTGGTAGGATGACCGTAATTGACCTATGTTGTCTTTGAACAACCCAAACTACACATGTCCCAACTCCTCGTCACTTGTCTGCAATCATTGGTGTAATCTTCATTATTATTTTTTCTGGATACTCAGCTTGGATGACCTGCTGCTGAGGGTTCAAGTGTGATAAATTTATTACATTATATTAAAGCAGAAATGTGCATGAATTGCTGCATTTCACTATTACCATGGTTACAGTGTATCTGGATTTCACACTAACAAAAATGAAAATACATTTTCTTCATAATGCCATAGCAACAAGTGGAGGTCATAAGCTAAGGATAATAAGAATTAGGATTCAAGAAATTGAATTCTACGGTAATTGTTTTTGTTTTGGAAATGTTAAATAATTAAATAATGAGAAATCCAACAAAAACAGATTGAAATTAGACTGCCATTTTTCACTATCATTCTTAATTTGGGAAGTTTCCTGTCTAGAATAGTCAAACATTGCTGATTGCAAAAAAGATAAGTTTATTCACTGTAGATGCAGTCAATATTTTCTTGTGAGTGTTATTTATCATTTTCATCTGATGACTGTAATGTAGTGTTTGAACAGTAGAGATGTCGAGTATTCAGATAAAAAATACAGGTGGTAGACATCAAACACTGCATCTACGGATGTCCCTGAAGATTGATTCCCCTCATTGTACAATCTGACAATTAGCAGTGATTTGGTGTTGGTATTGTGCTAATAAAGCCCAAATCGCCAAGGTTTAACCTTTTCACCACCAATTCCCCCTTATCATCACAAATTCACAAAATAGTCCTGTTTATAGTCTGCACTTTCCTTCAGAAGATTTGGATTGAAATATCAAAGTTTTTTGAGTGAAAACCGATAATCAACTAAAATTTTGTACGTTGGCTCTGTAATTAGGGTTCATTTCCACAAATATTAAAGAATATAAAAAAAAAGTGTAGAAAAATTTGGGTGAGAAAGTCTGGTGGTGAAAAGGTTGAGATGCTTAACATCACAGTTGGTGGTATTGAAGCGTAAAGTTCTAAGAAGACAAATTTCCTTTCAATACTTTTAAATTTATTTCATAAACATGTAGGTTGGGATTTGTAAAGCACACGACCATTAGCTGAGCAGAGCTTGAGAGCCAGCTTGACAAATTCTGTTTAGTTAACAGTGATTTATGCTGTTGTGTTGTGTGGGTTTATATGTCATGTGATATGACCACATAAAGAATGCAGTTCTGTAGCTGAAGGCATGACACTGTCAAAGGGGAATAATTTGGGTTAATTTAATGTTTCACTTAGCACATGCTCATCTAGTCTAGATTTGATTCTTATCAAGTAAATTTAATTACTACTTGCATTTTGAAGTTTAGTGAAGTGGTGATTTATCTTTCTAGCTTGTCTTACTCTCTCCTTCTCTATATTAAATTGGCTTACCATGTTGGCTGTATTTGCATATCTCCAGTGCCTTATTCTCTCTCTGGACATCACAGTTTATAAATGACACTCATTGGCTTACCATGTTGGCTGTATTTGCACATCTCCAGTGCCTTATTCTTACTCAGGACATCACAGTTTATAAATGACACTCATTGGCTTACCATGTTGGCTGTATTTGCACATCTCCAGTGCCTTATTCTTACTCTGGACATCACAGTTTATAAATGACACTCATTGGCTTACCATGTTGGCTGTATTTGCACATTCTATACGACTATTATTTGACCATAGTTGCAATGTACTGATTGGCTGACCTAAGTCATGGCATGGCTTGGCTGATTGGCTATGCTGGAAGTCACATGGTATATATACACAGAACAATGCTTACTGACATGATATGGCAGACCATTATTGTTTATAGCTGAAGTCGCTTCGTATATAATAAAGTTGCACAATCATTTGGTTTACTGAGATCACATTGTACTTATGTATGTTATGATTGGTTGTCATGTACATTTGTAAATGTACAATAGTTGCTTGCAGTTTAGTATCTTTCTTTGTCAAGTTAAAATATTTACCAAGATCAATTACAAGTTGTCTTAGCCAATATATGATTGTACTTCCCAACTTAACAGGTGCATCTATGTGCCCCCTAGCACTATAAGCTATTACATGGTGTGTAGCATTGGTTTAATAGTCCAATATTGCTGAAAAGCTATTTTTATTTTTCTCTATGCTCATTCCTTTGGACAGTAGATTGTTAATCCAGTAATTAATAACAAGTAATTAGAAATCCTGTGAACTGACTGTAATTGACTGTAATTATAGTATAATTCTTGGCTTGAATGAATGTGTTCTCACCTCCTTCTGCTTAAATTGCTGCGTCTCTTGATAGAGTAATGAACACTTTGTGTTGGCTATATTCCCTGTGGCATAATCATGTCACACCTGTATGTGAATGTCTTTTGGTTAATTTGGCAATTGTCGTAGATTACTTCACCTCTGCTAGTTCATTTTACAATTAAATTGCGGATTGATCATGCTGCTATGCTAGATATAGATCTCGTGTAGATCAGGTTTGAAGGCGGGGCACTAATTGCTTTGTGAAATATACTTGTATACCATAATTTTACATAAGATCAGTTGCTTTTTAGTCCCCGTTCGGACGCAGTCCGAAAACGGGGACTTATGTTTTGCCCTGTGTGCGTCCGTGCGTCCGTGCGTCCGTGATCACCTGTATCTCGAACATGCATGGACCGATTGAGTTCAAACTTCACTCATACATCACACATTATATGGGACATATGCACATGCATTTTTTTCATGATCCGATTAACGATAGCCGAATAGCGGCCATTTTAAGGCCGAAAATGCATCAAAATCGCACATTTTCACCATTCCGGACCCGGATCTCAGTTATGCATGGACGGATTTTGTTCAAATTTGGTACATACATTAAACATAATAGGACCTTGATGCACGTCATTTTTTTTTTTGGATCGGGTTCGAAATGGCCGACTGGCGGCCATTTTGTTTTAAAGAATTCAGTTCTGGATCCGTATCTGAGACATGCTTGGATTGATCGAGTTCAAACTTCACACACACAAGGTACATCATGTCACAAATATGTATGTGCATTTGTTTCATGATCTCATTAACGATAGCCAAATGGCGGCCGCTTTAAGGCCGAAAATGCATTGAAATCGCACATTTTCACCATTCCGGACCCGGATCTCAGTTATGCATGGACGGATTTCATTCAAATTTGGTACATACATTAAACATAATAGGACCTTGATGCACGTCATTTTTTTTTTCGGATCAAGTTCGAAATAGCCGACTGGCGGCCATTTTGTTTTAAAGAATTCAGTTCTGGATCCGTATCCGAGACATGTCTGGATTGATCAAGTTCAAACTTCACACACACAAGGTACATCATGTCACAAATATGTATGTGTATTTGTTTCATGATCTCATTAACGATAGCCAAATGGCGGCCGCTTTAAGGCCGAAACTGCATTGAAATCGCACATTTTCACCATTCCGGACCCGGATCTCAGTTATGCATGGACGGATTTCATTCAAACTTGGTACATACATTAAACATAATAGGACCTTGATGCACGTCATTTTTTTTTTCGGATCAAGTTCGAAATAGCCGACTGGCGGCCATTTTGTTTTAAAGAATTCAGTTCTGGATCCGTATCCGAGACATGCTTGGATTGATCGAGTTCAAACTTCACACACACAAGGTACATCATGTCACAAATATGTATGTGCATTTGTATCATGATCTCATTAACGATAGCCAAATGGTGGCCGCTTTAAGGCCGAAAATGCATTGAAATCGCACATTTTCACCATTCCGGACCCGTATCTCAGTTATGCATGGATGGATTTTGTTCAAATTTGGTACATACATTAAACATAATAGGACCTTGATGCACGTCTTTTTTTTTTTCGGATCAAGTTCGAAATGGCCGACTGGCGGCCATTTTGTTAAAGAATTCAGTTCTGGATCCGTATCCAAGACATGTCTGGATTGATCAAGTTCAAACTTCACACACACATGGTACATCATGTCACAAATAGATATGTGCCTTTGTTTCATGATCTGCTTAACAATAGCGAAATGATGGCCATTTTAAGGCCGAAAATGCATCAAAATCACGTATTTTCACAATTCCAGAACCGGATCTCAGTCATGCATGGATGGATTTTGTTCAGATTTAGCACAATGTGTTGTACATATGCAGGTGCATTTCGGTCATGATCTGCTTTGAATGTATATGTCACTCAAATATGAACGGAACGGGGACGTGTCATTAACAATGACTTGTTAAAAATGTTATTTGCTGCATTCACATTAAACATCTTGGCACATGCCATGCGTGCATTGGTACAGAGTCAGCATGTGTCGAAATGTGTGTGAACGGTCAGGTTGCCGAAATAATCTTGATCCCAATAGAGAGAGACAAGAAGCATGGCAGATGTCTCAATGCTTGACACAAGACGTAATTATTACTTCAGCAGTAACCTTATGCAAGCGTGTATTGATTTGACATAGTGATGTATGAAATTAGCTCATCAAGAAGATTTTTGGCTAGGTGTAAAGGCACAAAAGATGATGTAATGTTTCAAGTTAAAGCACTTAATTGAAATCAGAATGTTGCCAGTGATGCGTATTTACATGTATACTATACATTCTTTATATTTATTCTTGAAATGCTATCTCAGCATGACAAATTAGTGGTTCTTATTTAATATTTTTGCTGTTACTGTGCATGATGGATAAATAATAGCAGCAATTAGCATCAGACTCGCGTACTGAACTTGTGTATTGTCTGCCATATTATTACACAAGAAGGAAGATAGGTTAACAATGATCAAGTGTCACACTTTAGGACAGAGTTGTGCATATTATTCGATAATTTCTTATCTTTGGTAATTTTGGATTAAATAGACACAATTCTGTTTCCTACAGATCGTGATTGAAATTTAAAAAAAAAAAAATATTTTTTTTTTTGCTAAAATATTTGAGTTGCCTTTAAATTTCTTAATTCAGTCAATTTGTCAGAAAGTTTGATTGGGGGGGGGGTGGGTTAGTCTGCACTGCACTGGCCAGAATTTTTAACTTCCATTCACTTTATATAATGAGCTCTCAAGCATGTAGTTATGTGATGGTCCTTGCTCTATTGAAAATTTGTCATTATTTTAAGCATGGCCAAGTACAGTAAGTAACAGACAGTGTTGACAGTTACATATTTTGATAGCGAAATAATGAATCACCTAAGATCATTGAAAATATAGTGTATAAGGAAGATACAAGGTTGTCTTTTCTGACTTGCAGAGAAACTTGTATAATTTTTAGCCATCTTCTTGTTCCTCAAATACATCAGAATTATGTCTATTTGGTTCAAAATTAACACGGAAACATAATTTTGGCGGGAAAAATTCACAAATTGCCAGATTACTGAAGTGAAACATGTACAGTATCTTGCTAGAATTATACACCTTGCTACATAGAGCATGTCTGTGCTCAGCTAATTAACATTACTGGCATATGTGCATTTCATTGAACAGGAATGCACTGTGAGTAGTGTATGGTACAGTGAGTTGACGTTTAAGTCTGTTTTGTATTTTATATTATTGTATTTCAGTTCTGGAATGCACTGGTGACCACATGTTATTGGACTTGTATAGGTCACTATGGCTGGACATACATATGTGCACTGGTCTAGAGTATTTTTACTTTTATAATTTGTAATCTTGGCTACCTGAAACACATTGTAATAGTGTACATGTTTTGTATTCTATGAAAACTGAAAATGTAAATATTACAAAATTGTAGGAATAGTTTAGATGTTTTATTGTCTTTCCTCCTCAACCAGGTTAATTTGTGTCAAACCACAATTTTGAAATTTTTTTAATGTCATTTAATTCATCAGATTTGAATTTTGATTTTGATTTGGAATCTGTTGTACCCGTAAGTTATTCTTTTTTGAAAAATTGCAAAAGTTGACAAGGAATCTCAAATTGGTGCTTAATGCTTAATGCTTAATATTCGTTCCTGTTAGTTAATTAGATAATTGTTACATATTAAAAGGTCAGCTGAGGTCAAACAGTCTTGTCTAGACCTTTCACCTCAAGATGGCCATCTTAATATTTTCTTTTGTGATCTATTTGTCTCCCCTTGTCGTTGATTTATCACAGCCATTCTTTCACTGTTTATTGCTCTCACTGACCCCATTAAGGCAGTGGCCTATTGTTGCTATAGCAACATCTTTTGTACCCCTGTAAACAATGTAACTCTCCCCCCTGTGGAGATGTCACATTATAATCCTATTTAAAAGAGAATTCTTTAACTCTGCAAGGAATCTTATCCACATCCAAACTTTTAAAATACTTGTACTAAAAAAAATAAATATTTTCTATACTCCTAGTTTTCTATTCTTGAGTATTTTTGTTACCTTTTCATTACGATTGTGCTTTGCCTCAAGCTTTTCTGTATGAGTTATTCAATCAAATTTGTCGCTTTGTTATGAGCCTGTTTGTTTGTCAAATATCTTTCAAAACAACAACAAGAGATTTGCCATGTGGTACATGTTGGATGGACTGTTAAATATGACTTCTGGGTGGGGTCCATTTAATTCTGTTGCCTATACAGACCCAGTAATTAGAATAAGCATTTTGATGGCCAACATACATGGTATTGTGTCTCACTCGTCCACAGGTACAATGTACATCTCTCAAACATTGGAGTGCAGTTTTGTTATCGATAGTGAACAATCACTGCTATTTTTGTTGCCCCCGTATTTTTGAGTGCACTAAAACACTTGACCATTCATTGGTACTCTACAGTAAGCAATTTTTGTATTGAAGAATAAATTTACAAATATTACATATTAATATTAAAGTGCATGTAGTGGTATTCCTGTATTTAACTGACCAAGCTGTCTAACCCAATGTGCTTGTACAAATTTAAGAAACCAAAATATACACATGAAGCAAATGGTGAATAAATGAACAATAATAAAAATAACTTTAAATAAGTACACTACATTGATTCTCATATAGAAATTTAATTCTGTACTTTCAGTTGTTTGGTATAGGCAAAATTGGCATACAAATTTGTTCAGCCATTTTAGTGCCAGATATTTTTCCCGTCCAAAATTTGGTGCAAATATTTTCATGTTTTGTAAAATTGTCATTTTGGCCTATACAGACAGTATCTCATATTGTTTGTAGTTTTTGATCAAAAGGTTTATCAATTTTTATCAACATTTCATGTGAAGTGAAGCAGACTGTATAGAAATGGTTTTGTAGATGGTGCCAAAAGTTGATAATTGCGCTTAAATCTGTCAAGCAATAGAATTAAAGAAAAAGATTAAAGTTACCCGACTTGTACATTCGATCAACATCATAATACAATGATTGAAGCAGAAAAATTATCTATTGTCAAGTTAGTCTCTTTCATAGAACAAGGTTAAAGACATTTCAGGTGACGCTATATGTTTTGCTGGAAGCGATGGAACTTCTATATTGTCAAATTTGGTTTTTGGAATAAGCAAGCTTATTAAAGTTGTCCGTGCAAAAGTTTGAATTGCTGGACGCTCTGAACTTATCTATTGTTGGTTTAAACAGCGAGTTGTAGTCAAACATGAATGAAACTGCAGCTTTGAATGACATCGCTTGAGGTATGTTATTGTGTTTTGGTAACATTGATCTGTATTCAACCAAGCAGACAAACAGTCTATTTTCATGCAGATTATCAATTGTGTGTCAAGTGGGTAGGGGCAAATTACCGTGAGCCCACCCTCTAGCTGACTTATAATCATTAGGTAGCGTGCAGCTACTGGTCTGCTGGTCTCCTGCTACTGTAAATTGCACAGCACCGCTCGGTGGTGTTGTATCTGGATTTATACAGTTTATGCTGTAACTGCTGAATTTTTATTTTCTGTGTGCATGTGTGAGTAATATTTGAAATGCGTCATTGATACTGGAAGTTTGATATCTGATTTACCCTATGCACGGTAGGTACTTGCTGTGACTTGTACATGGACCAGTCTAGCTTAATTTTACTTTCAGGTTGCCAACCTGATACAGTGTTTAGTGGACGATTAGGAAAACATCATGTCTTAATCAGAATTTGTACTTCCCCTTGTGGTGGATAAGATGTATTTTCTTTTATGAAAATATTTTCTCCATCTCCCTCAATATCTTTATTGGTACGTCCCTTCATAAAAATCTACTAAATTGACATGTGCTTTATTAGGTAAACATGAAAATATGCAAAACTTAGGTTAATGCAAGATTTGTTTTCTCCCTGATTTGTTGATTTGTGGAATAAAGCATTGCTAAGGCTTGGTCATAAATCTTTAGTAGATTTTTATAACCCCAAGCGAACGAATAATTCATTTGAAGGGAAGCTACTTTGGCAGCACTTGGTGATACAGGGTTTAATAAGTGTGTCAGCATTTTGCTGGCTACTGGAGATAGAAGTTCAATTTGTTTAGTTTTTGACTTGATACGTGTATGCTTTGAGGTAAAAATGAGTGTATGTGACCTACTGCCCAACATAGATTTGTGATTCCAACGCCTTCGTTCTACTAAAATTATTCTCGACCTTCATGTTTTTAAGTATTGTTCAATTTTTAGGAACTATACTTTTAACTTAATTTTATATTTTGGCCTGGGTCAGCTTAACTGTTTATTTTAGCATGTATAGAGAACAAAATTGTTAATGACATTACCCGATGACTCAAGGTGTGCAAACTGGTACAAACCTGAAAAAATAAATAGTTTAGAAATCCAGCACTACTCAGATGCAAGCAATCCTATCAAATTTGTTTAAAGACTCGTGTTGTCATGGTGAATTAGTATTATGATCACTTATATTTTGTATTTACTGGCATTGCCTACTTTTATCTCCTGCCAAATTCAGTGTGTGGTGATGCAAGACTCAGATGGTAATTCATGGCTTACCGTGTTATCTAAAAAGGAACCAAACTTGTGAAATAACAACACTTTAGCTGAGAATTTAAAGGTTAATTTATTGTGCTTAAAATTTTCATTGGTTTCCTATTGTTAATTTCAATGATTGTTTCATCTTCTATTGTTATTGTGTTGTTATTTATGATAATTGATCATAGCTTCCTCGCTGTGAGTATTGTTACCTACCTCCCCTCCTGCCAAGGCGAGTTAGCGTCCTTGGTGTCAGTTTTGTTGTTGCTATACTAGCACACTGACAATAAATACTGTCACATTCGAACAGAAACCATTCCGCACTAGTCAATAATATTCAGTTTATGACCTTCTCCTTTTGTTATGAAAACAAAAATTCATTGTTAAACTTTTTTTCTCTGATGTGAAATGTTATCTTTTGAACCTTGTGTTCCTTGCCCAAATTTTTGTCTACAACATATTGAATATATAGGACTTGTATTCTTATTTAATTTATTTGATATTTTTAAGCAAAGTTGATATGGTTTTTCGTTGCCCACATAAAAAAAAATATATTGACTATTATGTGATAAAGTTGACTTGCGATCAAAACACAGCTCTATATTGCATGGAAACGGAAGAAAATTTCCCCGAATGTTTCTAATGCAAATGTATGAAAACAAAAGTACGGTAGTAGATGAGATTGCTACAAAAAAAAAAATATTAAAAAGAGAATACTAAACCTGTAAAGTTGAAGCCTAGTTTCATTGAACTTCAACAATGCATTTGTATATTACCATGTGGGGATACTGTTGCTTTCTCTCTATTGTGTGCGGCCATTATACCCAAGTGCATTGTTGTCAAAGTTGATCGTGACTCTCAAAAAGTAATTTATTTATTAGGTAGTTTAATTATATTACAACAAGTTTTCTCATTCGCGAAGAATCAATAAAGCTTTAAAAAAAAGTCCGCTATGAAAAGGCTTTCGACGCTTACAGCGATGCTATATATTGATTGAATCTGTACGTCAAGTCTTGATCTCTGTATATCATGTAGGTCAGTCCAGCCGGCCCAAGTTTATGATCAGACTTCCTCGCTCTGAATCAAGATCAGTTGATTTTAAAGCACGGTGGTCGTCTTGCAGCGTGTGTTCGAGTTTCATGTAAATAAACAATGTATTTTACACGTGTTGTATACGTCGCTATGAGTCTCATATTGAACAGGACACGGCATGACGACTGCTGCCCTTTATTTAAAAATGTGTGATTCAAGTCTTAATTTCTGTATGTACTAAGAACAATCTTTGAAGTCCAAGTTGATTACCAGGATCTGTTGTGTTGAATTTCAGTCATCGTATTTTATAATTATTGTGAAGAATCAGTCGGTAAATTTTGTTTCCATCTGCGTCCTTCACCCATTGCACAGCTGTATCTGAGCATCAATATGGTTGTATTCAACTTACAAAAGCATTATGTAACGTATCTAAATAAGAGTGTCTACCTTGTCTAAATAACAAACCAAACAGCGGAAGTTTTTTTTCTTATAGTACCCCGCTATGTGTTAGGGTGTGAAAGAATGTCACTTAGAAACTCTTGCTTTTATCACATACTTACAATGATCATTCATGTAGTGTCTCAATGGAATAGAATTGTACCAATAGTTTTCAGAATTGAATGCAGTCACTATACATTCATGTAGGTACATTATTCGTAACATACAAGCCTTAGTCTACTGTGTTCAAATATACCTAGTAAGGCATTGGCTCTGCGACTGTGTCAGCTTACTGCTACAGTGTGTGATACCTTTACAGTGATCATTACTATCACAGATGCTAAGACCCTCCCCTCCCTCCCTCCCCTAATGTGGATGCAAATTTGGCATGTACATGTAAAGGAGGCGGTGAAACAAGCTGAAAAAAATTTTTGCTCTCTGCCAATAAAATCCCTGCTTTTTCTGGATATTGAACTTTGTGGAAAAAATTTTGTTTACAATAATTTCTCCTTTGCCTGTGTATTTCATTAATTTGCAAAAAGAAAATAGTTTTTTGTTTATCATTTATGCATAATTGTATTATCAAAAAAATTAAAACCTCATATTGTACATGTCTTGATTAGTATTTGTGTTAGTTCTGATAATTTTTTATTGAAAAAGTTTCAGAATACTTTTAGATGTATGTATCAGTATTGGTGTAGTGGGTTTCTAGTGGGTTTCTAGTGTATTTTATTCATATTAATAAAAACATTGTTTGTATAATGAATGCAATGCTTTATAATGCCATGTGTTGTACAACATATTTTCAAATTTCTACGAGTCACATGGAACCTATTTCAAACATGGTGCAAAGCTTTAACCTTTTCGCCACCAGACTTTCTCCATTTTTTTTGCTCTTTTTTTTTCTATATTCTTCAATATTTCTGGCAATGAAGCTTAATTTTGGAGCAAACAGACAAAATTTTAGTAAATTTTCAGTTTTTACTCAAACAAATTTGGCTTTTTTTCACAATCTTCTGAAGGAAAATGCAGACTATAAACAGTCTATTTTATGAATTTGTGATGAAAAAAGGGAACTGGTAGTAAAAATGTTAATCAAATACGTGATACATACATTTTTTGTCAATGTTTATTCACAAATTTTGATCAATACCTGTGGCCAAATGGAAATTTAGTTTATTTAGTCTAAAAAATAGAAAAAAAATATGGCATTCTGAAGCTTAATGTGTTTTTTTTTTTGTATTTTTTGTTTCATAGAACATTCACAGAGATGCGGGAGAGTGGTTAGTAGAGCCTTTGTTGGACGCTGAGCACAGTTCTCAGGGAACTGATGTTGAGAGGGCGACAGATATGGCAAGATACCAATATGATAGCACATCATCATTGCATCTCTCGGATTTGAATAGAAATCAATCATATACAGGTAATGATAGTTCAAAGTAGTCAAATCATTACTAATAACTGTTTAATTTTTACAGCTGGAATATTTAAAGATTTCCTAATAGAAGAGAAGGGGGAAAAATAATCCTTGTGACTCGCAAGCTCTAAATATTTTTTTAGCGCCATTTGATTTTGATCTAGTGATTCATAAACTGAATAAGAGAATAAAATGTAATGAGCTCTATCTCGCATTAGAAAACATAATATTTTTTTTACTACTGATGCATTTGTCATACTGATTATTCGTTTAGTTCACACACCATCAGTTGACAACCACTTCTCCATCTCCCACCAGCTCCTTCCTATCACTCAGCTGCTGATGTACAAGATGCTAGACATGACAACCGTTACTATGGATACCAGCCATCCAGTGTATCAAGCAAGGAAGATCTGTCAGAATTATATTACATTCCAGGCCAACACAAATTGATGCATTTACCTGCGAGGAGTCGATTCAGTTATGCTTATGGAGAAACTGCTAAACATAAATACGGTTACGAAGATGAATATGCCGACACAAACAGCAATCATTACGACACCTCACCTAGAAGTCAGTATAGCTATATAGACACGCCTAGAAGTCAAGATACTCAAGATTCTTATGACAGTAGATACCATGAGACACCAAGAGACTCAGGATTTTCGTATTCCAGACCACCTCAGGAGCATGTTGATGAATCCAAATCACAGTATTCCCGGAATGGCCAGAATGGATACCCACTAGACAGGAATGGCGATTGTTGGAGCGAGACAGCGTCTGTGGATACGAAACAAGATGTCAACCAGGTGCTATTAGAATCAGCATACTATGCAAGAAAACGACGCTACAGTTTCGGTGCTGTTAGCCCAGATTGGCAGCGTGGAAGTCCAGACACCAGCCCTTCTTCAAGGGATCAAAATCAGGCATATGGAGCATTGAACGCCTATACTGGTTTTAATGGCAGATCTGGGCGTAATGGTGCAGTGGGTGATGGAAGAATGTCTATGAGTGATACGCCAAACTTCAGAACTGCATACTCTGATCATGTTGCAGAGAACAGGGGCAGTTCCACTGTTCCAGTAACAAATGGGAGATATCCAGGAGATGGAAGTCATTCACGAGCAGATACAAGCTCATATCCACCACAGTATATGGAACTAACATCTGGACATACACAACAAGATTCTGGCTACTATACTGGATATCATAAACCAGAATATAACAACCTTCGTGACAGGGAACCTTCTCAGCTAGAATCTCATTCCAATGCATCCTATCCTGGATACCTGTATTCCGGAAATTATGTTAATGATTACGAAGGCAGGTCTTCTCCTGGCCTGAGCCATTCAGGAAACAGTTCCAGTAGTAAATCCAAACAGAGTGCATCAACGAATGACTTGACACCGCGAGAGCAGACCTGGACTTATAGTGGAGCCATCTACGTAGATAATAATGAAATGAAATCTGAGACACCTGTTGCATTTGGGATATCTTCGGTACCCTCTGTGAATCAAGCACAACCTGTTGACAGCAGAAGTTTGCCACCAAGCTCTACGATGCCTGAAGGTTCCAGGCTGTCGTCTTATGGTGTGAAAGTCAAACCTGCTGGGGGATCAACCACTACCATGTTTGATACTTCTGTAGGAAGTCACAGTAGTCCAAGCTCCAGCTACACTTCCCAAAGAAGTTCCAATTCTGTTCATAGCTTGCAGCGTAGCACAAGCCCTGAGCAAAGAAGTGTCATCTCTGGCCAAAGGAACACCAGCCCTGACCAGAGAAGCACTAGCTCTGTTCAGAAGACCAGCTACACTAGTCGACGGTGTCCAAGTCCTAGTCCGACATATCCAATACAAAGAAGTTCTAGTCCAGCCTTCACTAGACCACAAGGGTCAAAGGATGCCTGGCGAAGACATAGTTATGCTGAACCAAGCACTGTTCAGGAAGATTTTAAAACTCCCCTCCCTTCTTCATTTACTTCTGTTAGTCATAAAAGCCATAGTCTGACTCAAACATCACCAGTTAGTGCCAGAACCACCGTACAAAGCCTAACACAGACCTCTCCATCATCAGCCACCCATAGTTCTTCACCACACAGTCGAACCACTGTACGAAGCTCAACACAGACCACTCCGCCATCAGCCACTCGTAGTTCATCACCACACATTCAAGCCACCATTCATAGTTCATCAGAGACCTCTCCACCATCAGCAACCCGTGGCTCATCATCACTACACAGACGAAGCTTGTCCTCCCCACGAGTCAAATTTGATACCGAGGAGAAGGAAAATCACTATGATAACAGTTACTATGCTGATTCAGGTAGGCTTGGAGACAGCTACAATAGTTCCAGAGAACTCTCGATGAATGATTTGAAAACAAACCAAGCGGAGAAACCTGAAATAAGACGACCATCCTCACCAAAGATGAGTTTGTCTTCCTTAGGTCCTAGTAGTAGATTAAAACAAAGTAATACCTCATTGTCAGTGTCCTCTTTGAATAGAAGTAGGAGCTCATCACTAGACAGGATGCATGATGGCAAATCATCAGGGTTTGTTAAAAGCAGACCAATATCAGTGAAGATGTCTTCGTCAACTGAAATAACACCTGCTATGTTACAACGATTTAAAAAGAGAATATCAAAACCACAGGTGAGTAAGATTTAATGTTAGTGTGGCAAATATTTGTTTTGTAATTTTTATTTTATTTATAATACATGTTTGATATGCTTTCAATTTCATGGCTTCCGTTATTTACAATAAATATTTAATGATTCTTGCATTACCATGTCCCAAAATATTAGGATCCTTAAAATTTGCGACACTGGGAGCAGATTTTGAAATTTGTGACACTGACAGCAGATTTTAAAAGTTGCGACACTGAAAGCAGAATAAAAAATGCATTACTTGCAATGTTGTATGTTTAATACTATCTATTTTCCAGATTCAATCCAATGTTCCTGTTTACACATCAACATTCTTGACACGTTCTGGTAACCATGGAAATGGAGATAGTCATTCAAGATCAACATCTCAAAGGTAAGCTATTAGTTAATCATATTTACTGTAATTGTTGCACATCCTATATTTCTGACTCCATAAAAGATAATACATCCTGGGCCTTCCTAAAAATCTTCCTTAAATAAAAAATAGAAATACATGACTGTACTTATAACTAATAATAATTTTAATTTATTAATATTTTTAACAAGTTTTAATGAATGATAAATACTTCATCACATATACGCTTGTTGCAAATGATCGCCATGCTTGTTACCATGGAAACAACTATTATTCATTAAGCCGTATGATTCTACAAAGTCAGCAAGCTTCAAAAGTAATGTGGTGTATATATTTTTATGAATGGAAAAGATTTAAAAAGTAATCAGAAATAAATATTTCTTTTTTTCATTTGTCAATTTTATTAGAGTCTACAATTCCTGCACGCACCAGAATGTCTGTCATATGATTCATTGTATCTGGTGTTGTGCCAAAGTTGGCTTCACTTTGTGATCACAATAACTACCTGTAAACTTATTCAAGTGAATAATAAAACACAGTTGCAAAATTTCTCAAATTTCCATTTCTATGCATAGGATGCTGCACGTGTTAAATCACCTAATTACGAATTGCTGGTTCATACACTATTTCAGTATAAAATCAATAAACCATGCAACACGCACGCTTTTCGTGTAACACAGATCTATATAGCTCGAAGATCTCTGCCAGTGTGAGGTTATATTTTACATGTAGCCTGGAGGGGATCATAACGTTGCTTTATGTTGTCACAACAAAGCGTCTGCCTCAAGGCTAAATTCTTTTATTTCATATTAGTAAAAGACGAAAGTCTAACAACTGTAGTAACATAACATTTGCTATCACCGTGATTTTCAAAAGTTGTATTCTTATTTCTAACAAGATTTGTTTTTTTTTTGGTTGTTTAGTTTGAGAAAATAGCACAGCAACCTCTGTGTCAAGGTTATATTTGGAATGCACTAGTTTCTATATTTGGGTGTGCTACACTCCTTATATGGAATGCACTGCTTTCTATATTTGGGTGTGCTATAGTCCTTATTTGGAATGATATTCTCCTTATTTGGTATGCTTGCTATCCTTATTTTATATTCCTATTCTTTCCATACTTTTCAGAATAATTTTTTTCCCCACCAACATATTTTGCACATTTTTATGTATTTTTAGCTCCGCTGTCGACTTTGTCGAGCGGAGCTTATCATATGAGTGATTGTCCGTCGTCGTCGTCCGTGTCAATGTTTTACTTTTTCGACTTCTTCTTGAAAACTACAAGCCTGAATGCTTTTGATACTTGGTGTATATGTATCTTGGGTAGACCTCTCTCAGATTTGTTCATTTCATGATGATATCTTCAATTCTCTAATTTTGGTGAATATTTTTGTCATTTTTAGTAAAAAGTGATATTTTCGACTTCTTGTTGAAAACCGCAAGTGCAATTGCTTTGATATTACATATATAGGTACTACATGTGGACCTCTCTCAGATTTGTTCATTTTGTAATGATATCTTTAATTCTCTAATTTTGGTGAATATTTTTGTCATTTTTGGTAAAAAGTGATATTTTCGACTTCTTGTTGAAAACCGCAAGTCCAATTGCTTTGATACTACATATATAGGTACTACATGTCGACCTCTCTCAGATTTGTTCATTTTGTAAAGATATCTTCAATTCTCTAATTTTGGTGAATATTTTTGTAATTTTTGGTAAAAAGTGATATTTTCGACTTCTTGTTGAAAACCGCAAGTCCAATTGCTTTGATATTACATATATAGGTACTACATGTGGACCTCTCTCAGATTTGTTCATTTTGTAATGATATCTTTAATTCTCTAATCTTGGTGAATATTTTTGTAATTTTTGGTAAAAAGTGATATTTTCGACTTCTTGTTGAAAACCGCAAGTCCAATTGCTTTGATATTACATATATAGGTACTACATGTCGACCTCTCTCAGATTTGTTCATTTTGTAATGATATCTTCAATTCTCTAATTTTGGTGAATTTTTTTGTAATTTTTGGTAAAAAGTGATATTTTCGACTTCTTGTTGAAAACCGCAAGTCCAATTGCTTTGATATTACATATATAGGTACTACATGTGGACCTCTCTCAGATTTGTTCATTTTGTAATGATATCTTTAATTCTCTAATTTTGGTGAATATTTTTGTAATTTTTGGTAAAAAGTGATATTTTCGACTTCTTGTTGAAAACCGCAAGTGCAATTGCTTTGATATTACATATATAGGTACTACATGTGGACCTCTCTCAGATTTGTTCATTTTGTAATGATATCTTTAATTCTCTAATTTTGGTGAATATTTTTGGTAAAAAGTGATATTTTCGACTTCTTGTTAAAAACCGCAAGTCCAATTGCTTTGATATTACATATATAGGTACTACATGTGGACCTCTCTCAGATTTGTTCATTTCATAATGATATCTTTAATTCTCTAATTTTGATGAATATTTTTGTAGTTTTTGGTAAAAAGTGATATTTTCGACTTCTTGTTGAAAACCGCAAGTCCAATTGCTTTGATATATTATACATATAGGTACTACATGTGGACCTCTCTCAGATTTGTTCATTTTCTAATGATATCTTCTGTTCTTTAATTGCCATGTGCATTGCTAACAGCGGAGCTATCTCAGCCGACAGGCTGCTTGTTTTATAGTTTTTTTCATTAATTTTGAACCAAATGAACATACCGTAATTTACCCTTGGTTTCAGATATTTGTCATTTTTTACAAAAGGATTATGAAAAAGGGATTGAGGTTTATTTTGTGGAAAGTAACAGAAGTTGGTTTTGCCATTAAAAGGGGTAAAATACATTGTACATCCTAGATACGAATGTAGTTTAGAGCATAAAGCATTGTGGTGTACACGTGTGTGAACAGTTGTAGACTGACATCTCTGCTCATGTGTGATAAATCTTAAGGTATCACCATTTTTTGCGATCACGAAAGGTTGCTTGTCAATATTGGTTCAGTAGTTCAGAAAAAAAAGAGCTCTAAGTCTATTATCTAACTTGCATGCAATAACTTATTTAAAGTGGCAGTTCAGTGATAGCTTCATGTCACGAGTCTCTGGTCTTCGTCACACACAAAGCACTAATTATTATTATTTTTTTAATTTAATTATTTCTGCTAAAAATTAATTTTAATGTTCACTGGTGTTTAATTTCATTATTTGCATATTTGACCATATTTGGAACATGATAACCATATTTGGAGCATGATAACCATATTTGGAACATGACAATCATATTATTTGAAAAATTCCATTTCCACACACACGTCCAAACGCTGCTCAAACCATCTTTATTTTCCAACTTTCTGTGTTGGGCTTCAAAAGTAAAAAAACAGTTTTAGATAATGCTTCAACAAAACTAAAGAATTAGGGTTTGAGGACTTGGTTTTGAACTATTATCTTGGCATTTGGAAATAGAATACCATTTCACACCAGTGAACAGCACCTTGGTGGTAAACAATTACCGAAGAATTGGGAAATAAACTGATAGGCTAGTATGATGGGTCAGTTCTATTGAAATCATAAAGAAGACAATACATGTATTGTCTTGATAACAATGGTCGGCTTGGTACCATTAAACATCAGTGAGAACTCGCCATTCAGGCCAATCAGGCTCACATAATTTATATTATTTGTATTGTTCTTTGAGATGGATGAGACTCGATGCAACATCGGGGGAAGCAAAATAATTGTAATTTGCTATTGGGTAGACTTAGCCAGTGTGCCCCTGGATTGTTTACACAACAATGACAGGAATTGTGCGGAAACACTGGAAATGACATAGATGAATGGAATCTCTGCCCTTTGGGAATTGCTATCGGTTTAATGAATTAAACCGTAGCAACGGAAGTGAACTAGAAAGTTTGAAAAGTGGATGAACGTGTTGATCAAAACATACTTGTCTTCTCGCTCTATTCAGCCGTCCCAGGAGGGTCCCAGTGAATGTAGTTGAATTCATTTGGAAGAATGGTGCACATTTGCAACAGCTAATGGAGTTGGTTTGTGTTTGTTCTGCAGCATAGATGGAAGACTGATAATTTTATCGTTTCAATCAGTCATGCTTATCTCTACGGCATAATTGAAATGCAACTTCTCAAGAACACTTGTTGGTTTTTGAGGAAATTGTCAAAATTGTACCTCCTAAAGAAATGTTTAATACCTGGGTTTCATTTCAAATTTCTTTGCAAAAGTGTTTACCTGGCATAAAGACATGCAAGTTTGCTGCCCCCAGTCAACACTTCATGCAACAGTTAAAATGTATCACCTGGTGATGCCATTTTTTCCCTGTTCATTTCGTTTTTTCCGTGGAGGCCATGTTAATTGCTAGGTCATTCTGTCGTAGTCGGTCAAACATGTCACATTAGGTTTTAGAGACTGCTGATAGAAATGATTGAAACAATGGTCAGTCCTGCATTTTGTTCCTAATTTTGCATCTGGATGCAATTTCTCATCTGTATATTGACCACCAAGGTTTTCACGATCTGTAAATGGCCAATTCTTTCATGCTTTGTGTTTAGATTTGGTAGCCAATGAGTGAAGTTCTAGTGAAATTACTTTTGCCTTATTGAATAGTTTATCCTGGGATTGAATAAGTAGTTTGGATTTGGTAGCCAATAAGAGTAGTTCTAGTGAAGTTACTTTTGCCTCATTGAATAGTTTATCCTGGGATTGAATGAGTAGTTTGGATTTGGTAGCCAATGAGAGAAGTTCTAGTAAAGTTACTTTTGCCTCATTGGATAGTTTATCCTGGGATTGAATGAGTAGTTTGGATTTGGTAGCCAATAAGAGAAGTTCTAGTAAAGTTACTTTTGCCTCATTGCATAGTTTATCCTGGGATTGAATGAGTAGTTTGGATTTGGTAGCCAATGAGAGAAGTTCTAGTAAAGTTACTTTTGCCTCATTGGATAGTTTATCCTGGGATTGAATGAGTAGTTTGGATTTGGTAGCCAATAAGAGAAGTTCTAGTAAAGTTACTTTTGCCTCATTGCATAGTTTATCCTGGGATTGAATGAGTAGTTTGGATTTGGTAGCCAATGAGAGAAATTCTAGTAAAGTTACCTTTGCCTCATCAAATAAGTTGTCCTCTGATTGGCTAATCTATTTGAGTAGTTTGGATTTTCTAGCCAATGAGAGAAGTTCTAGTAAAGTCAATTTTGCCTCAGCAATAAAAATAAAATTTCAGAGGAACTGTCTTAATCAGGGATTACACCATAGCATTTTGGAAAATCTTTTGATATATATTTTGTCCTAACTATAATACTAAACCTATAATCTATTTTATGAGATTAACAGCTTATAAATTAAGTGTCCTTCATCGATAAGTTGATACAACTGGCCTGTTGGTATTTGTAATAGTTTTATTGTATTTTAAATACATTTGGCAATTAGCCAAATGTATTGAATCACTTTACAGGTCTCTAGGATTAATTGCCCTGTGGCATTTATCGTAAGGACCCTTAAGTATGTCTGCAATATATACCACAAGCCTCACAGTCGTGGTTGCTTGGTAGAAATTACATTGTAGCTTACCTACTATTTAACCTAAATAATAATTTAAGGGGCGGTGGTCGTCGCGCAGCGTGTATTCGAATTTCATGTAAACAAACATTGTATTTTTCATGCGCTGTATATGTCGCTATGGGTTCTATATTGAAAAGGACGCGACGCAACAACTATTACCCTTTCTGAATAGCGTCACAAAATTACAGACTCGGTTAGGGTTTTCTGATAATGATACAATCACACCTGTATACCATTTATTTCAAAACGACTCCAGTAAAAATACAGCGGTTAGAGAATGTCGTCTGGCACAGGAACACAGAAGATAACAGAAATTGAACTGCACGCGAGCAGAAGTAAACAAACACTGATTGGTCAATACCGATCATGTGTCAACGTAGATTGACCCTAATTAACATAATGTATGCATTTCACTTGGATATCGGCAGTATCACCGTAACATCGAATATAACAATGATAACTTTGAAATTAATAACAATATTAATGTTCGCGACACCCTTTAAAAGAATCTGATTAATTATTAAAGTATGTCCACACAATCCAAAATTACATTTATTCTATACTGGATCATTATGATGTATTTTGACCATAGACATGAACCTGTCATTTTTCCTAAGCAATGTACAAGTAACAGAGAAAATAGTGTACTACATTGATAAATTAAATTAATATGCAGACACTGTTTTCCTGAAACCTTGCTTACAGTCTTTAAATGTTCAATACTGGTACTTCTCAAACCTTTTATAAAATACTCTGTCAACAAAATGTTTTTAATAACAATCACTGATGTATAAACCTGTGAACATAATAATTGTTGGTATTTTATGTATTTTTCTATGATTTCTTTATTAATGTTAAACCAAATGGGTTTAATTTTCCATTGCTTACATGTTTTGTTGATTTTCGGATTGTAAAACAAATGATTGAACTCATTTAATTTAAATTGTTTTATTCTGGCAGTGGGAAAGGTATCCAGACATCACCAGGAAGTACCAAGACATTGAATCGTATGTCATCAATACTCTGGGCTATGAAGCTAATAGAGTTACTACATAAGACGCCGTCCAGTAGCCATGACGAGTTGGTTGTCCAGGCGAGATGGTTCAGAAAGTGGTACACTAATGTCAACAGAATCAAGTCTTTAAGAGAAGAACAAAATCAAATGATGGAAGAGTGAGTATCGTATTTTAGCTCATTAAAAGTTTCTGATATCAAGAGTTTTTGTGCATCTGGCCACAAAATTAGTCGAATTCAGCCGTCCGTAAAAAAAGCAGGAGCTTGTTCAAAAGTATTATGGATGTATCCTTATTTGGAAAATGTCTGTCATATTTGTGTCACATTCAAACACTTTTTACCTTGTCTGTATCATCATAGATGAAAGGCAAGGTATATTAGGGAAAATGTCTGTCCTTGTTGTTGTGGTCGTCGTCGCTGACTCCATCCTTATATTATCCAATTTGGGATCTCTACCAATTTTGATTATTGGACATGTTCTATTTATATTTTTAAGATATTCATTAAATTTCTTTTAAAATTGTAAGCATGAAAGATATAGAACCTGTTTCATCACTCTTTTTTTCAGTGCTGCTGTATTCTGGCGAAGGCATCTATTGCGAAAATGTCTATCAGTGTGGAAAAATGGTTCATCACCGGATAAAAGAAATGATGCCGAGCACCTTCATAGACGGCACATGTTGACGAAAGGACTCCAAGGTTTGAAATATGCCATCTGTCAAAAGAAGCAATTAGAAGAAAAGCTGGCAGCTCAGTGTCAGAGTAATTTGCTAGTTAGACATTTTGACACTGTGAGTATTGGTTTTTGTTTGTGCATAGGTTTTTGCTCTATTAGAAGAACATGTGAAGAACATGGCAGATGTGTGACTTTGGTAAAAAAAAAAGCACATGTTTTTTTTCTCAATGATACAATACTTACAACTGTAGGTTTAGTATTATAGTAGTATAGTATAATACATGTAATGAAAAAGTGGTCTAAAACGCCAGTTGTATTTCGGTACTGTTTTAAAAATGAAACTAAATGCTCCTATTATATATTTAAAATTCAAATGTTATTTTTGTCAGTGAAATTTAAAAGTGTTAATTGTTCCGGAAGTCATTGTGTTGTCTGGCAGTGAATTCCAAACGTTGGTGATGCTCTGGTTGAAAAAGTTCTTTTGCAGTTTTAGTTTGCAAGGGCCTTTAGTGAGTTTTTGGCTATAACTTTTTGTAGCAGGATAACAGAAAGGGGATAAAAATATAGATAGGATCTGGATCTTATATATTTGTATCATGTCACCATCCCTCGTCTAAACACCAGTGATTGCATGTTTAACATGTAACTTTTTGAACCTTTTTCAACTTTCCATTTAAAAACGAGGCGACCAAATAATGTTACAATACATAAACAAAGGTTGTGCTATAAGTTTGTAATAAATTGTACATGCAAACAAATTAGACACATATTACAACATAAAAGATAGGATTTTAAATTCACTGCATGATCACAGCAATCACACTTCACACTCACTGCCACACAAACCAAACTCACTGCCACACAAACAACACTCACTGCCACACAAATCACTTGCACTGTGATTTGTTAAAATGTTTTCGCATACTGTAGAATACTTTATTTTCGCTGAAGGAATAATTCACTGAAAATAAAATCCAGCAAATATACCTTTTTTCCTATATTTTACATTCAACTTATCAAAAATCAGTGAAAATAACACACAAAACACCCACAAATTATTTCTAGCTAAAATAAAGTATTTTACAGTATTTCAATAGAAGAAATGGGGTTATTGTTTTAAAATTTGTTATTCCAATCAAACTTTAATCATCTCACTACTATGTTGTGGGAAAAAAAAAAAAAAACATTTATGGAAACTTTTAACTTGTTTCCATGTGGTTGAAATCACTGAATTCTAATCTTTTCTCCTGTTTATCATTGCAGTGGAAATCCACATATCATGAACACAGGCACGAAACATTACGGCATGCTTTCCTGACGTGGCAACAATTTAAACTGGATACCGACAAGTTTAAACAACTGTCTTGTAAACATGATAAAATGAAAGTGTCTGGTGCGTTCCGAGCGTGGAAAGATAAACACAGTGATGTACAGAAAGAGGGGCTAGCGGGACTTCATTACAAGTAAGTTATCGCCACGAATAAATTATGGTTATTAAGTATCCCTTTTGAGGAATGTCCAATGGCCATTATAGAAGATGTGACGAGTCATCAGGCTTGGTGATTTGGTAAAAGTAATAAATGAATGAATGAATGAATGAATGAATGAATGCTGCTGCTTGGACCGATAAATATGATATATAGTAGATAATATTTGGTAATCATTGTTCTAAGTAACTATTAAAATAGCTAAATGTTTGGAACAATGTCTCTTTATCAATAGCATAATAGAAAATTCTGTGCTATCAATAGAGGACCATTTTTTTCTATGCTATCAATTAAGAGTCATTGCTTGAAACATCAAGCTATTTTTAATAGTTACCGGTACTTAGAACATAAATCACCAAATATTATCTACTCGGTGATATGGTGTTGTACATGTGCATTTGTCTGAGATACGCACAAAGTATTTGTTTACTTTAACATAGTATTTACCCTGTCATGCAAAATACTTAGCTATCCTCGGGGGCGGACATCCGGGCATTTTCAATGCCTGGCAACCTGCGGCGGTGAAAACAAAGGCCCAAAACTTGCAGAAAACGGTACTTTGGGATGATTGTTGAGACTCCTCTGAACAGTGTAACAAGATTAGCCCTACGTGTGTAACATATATAAATTTGGCTGTTCGGGATTACTTCAAAGTTGAGTTTGTGTTGTTTTCTCGAATTTTCACCAGCTCGACCGGCGTTCCACAGCAGCGCGCACAGAGCCCATAGAAATGCATGTACAGTGGTGCTCGTCTTAGCAACGTGGAACGTCTGTGACGTAGTTCCGCCCCCGAGGATATATGTACCCAGCAAATGTTTCAGAATGCAATAATGACAAATATTCACAAAAACCCTGGAAAATCAGTGCTAGCGAATACACAATACTTATATTTTTCTACTAATTCCTTCTTTTCAGAGTAACTCTATTCAGTAAAGGTTTTCAAAGCTGGAGACTTTACACGTCAGAAAGACGAGTTAAAACGACACAGAATGAAATGGGGAAAGTTTACTTTGAGGAGAAAACTTTTGTGAAATATTTCAAGAATTGGCAAGCTGAGTATGATAAATTCCAGATTGCCAAGAATCATCATAGGTTAGTTTCCTATAGTTCACTGTTTCATCATCATAGGTTAGTTTCCTATAGTTCACTGTTTCATCATCATAGGTTAGTTTCCTATAGTTCACTGTTTCATCATCATAGGTTAGTTTCCTATAGTTCACTGTTTCATCATCATAGGTTAGTTTCCTATAGTTCACTGTTTCATCATCATAGGTTAGTTTCCTATAGTTCACTGTTTCATCATCATAGGTTAGTTTCCTATAGTTCACTGTTTCATCATCATAGGTTAGTTTCCTATAGTTCCCTGTTTCATCATCATAGGTTAGTTTCCTATAGTTCACTGTTTCATCATCATTGTCTACTTTTGTCAACTTTTTCTACTTAAACTCGCATACATTTGTAACTTTTTAAAAAAAAATCCTTAAAATATTTTACATAACCAGCAGTAAAAGTAAGAAATTATAGAAAATGTATAAAATGTTGTACCAAAAAAACAAAAACAAATTGTGGCCTTGAAAACACAGATAATAGATCTGTTTTTGGTACAAAGAACTTCTTGTCATCTGTTTCTATCTGGCTTAATTTCCTAGTTTTGAAACCCAGCTGGTACTATTTTTAAATGTATTTGTTAGCGTAATTATATTTATTCATTAATTATATTATTTTCTTTTAATTATTGATCTTTCGCTGTCAGCATTTGACTGTGACATTTTGATTTTCTTGCAATTGTACCTTTCAAAGTCAAATATGTGTATGAGTTTCATGGTGAAAATTAAGTAGATTTTTATTTTGATTTCAAGTAGTTCCTTTTCAAAACTTCCTCAATGTATTTCGAAAAATTTAAACTTCATCTGTCTTCAATATATTTCTAAATTTTATGGATCTAAAACTTAGGGGAAAAAAAACTCCTCGAGTAGCTCTCAATAATTTTCATACCACTTTGTATTTAGCAATTGATAAATGCTTCCAAACTTGCGCCCTTTATGTTAAATGATTTCACAATGTCGACAGATTGATTAATTCTCGCTTTTGAAAATTCACTGAATACAAGAGAAAAAAAGTTCTGACTTTGAGGTGTGATCCCGTAGCAACAAAAGGACCTGACATGAATGCCATGTACTTGACATGGAGACAATGATTTCACACCTTTGGCACATATCAAAGAACCATTATCAAATTCACCTATTCCATAGCTCCTGTTTTTACAGGAAAACTTTTTTTCTATAGAAGATAAAATGTTCACAGCTAAAAAAAAAACATTTCCCAGACTCACAATTTCTTTTTTTTCCACGCAGTTTACTGCAATAAAACTTCACAAATTATTCTATTATTAACATCATTCTCGCACTCTCCCAAGATACTGACTTGACTGAGACAAAGTCTGCCATTTAGTTTTATAATTAGTTACTCTTTATTCTCTTGAAGCATGACTGTGCTCTCTAAGATACTGACTGGATGGAGACGAAGTCTGCCGATTGTACGAGCAGAACGGTTGCAAGATATGAGTGAAGCTAAAGAATTCCACAAGAAGGCGCTATTGAAGGTGTATTTTGCACAGTGGTCGTTGAAGCTTAAACAACAAATAATGCAAAAAATGATGAACAGGAATAGACTCAAGTAAGTTGAACTTTGTGTTGTTTTGATATAATTGTCCAGGACTTTTGCAGAGGAAATTAAAATTGTTTTTTTATTTACAATATCTGTGTATACCGTAGGACTAATTTGTCGTTTACTGACCAATTTGTGGATATGCTCATATATGACACCATCATATGTAGAACTGTATTTCTGAATGAACAACTCAAATGTCTGAAGCACATTCAATCCAAGTTCACAAACAAATTACTGGTAACTGTAACTGTAATTCTTGTTATTAGGAATTTTTTTTTTATTTCATTGATTTATAAATGTTTGTGAGAACAAAATCTTATGAAAGTTTTTATAAAAAGTTCTGTGCTTCCAAATTTTGTAATTGTTTTCTAAATTTAAAAACAGTTTAAGCAGTTTGTTGGGCAGTATCTGTATGTACATATTTGCTTGTTTTCACCCATCTCACTCATGCACACAGTTCATTGAAACATATATCATAGAAATGAACTACTGTAAAATGACTAATATTCACTGGGTTTAAATTTTTCTAATTTACTATTTCAGGCATATTCAGTGGGTTTTAAATTCACGGTTTTATCATTTAGATAATGTGTTCTATGCTAAATTGTACATATTCATATTTAATTTAGCGCATTTTCCAGTCAGCGAAATAAGCAAAATTAAAAGCCAGTAAATAATTGACCCTTTTACAGTATGTTTCACACCACATATTTATCATCACAACAATTCTGTATTGGACCCTAATATGTATACTGTTTAATTTACACTACTTGGAATTTTCACGATTACTCATTTTATGGCATTTTTAAAGACAAAATTTTGCAAAAAATTGCTAACACTTCCAAACATAGCACCCCAAAGAAATTTTCACTTCTACAAAAAGTTCTGATTGTGTAACTCTTGTGTGTGCACGACTACCATACGAAATGTATATCATTTCTTTAAAAACAAATTTTGTGTATGATTTTAGCAATCACTGTGTTGGGAACACTAATATCCATTTTTTTGAAGTTAAAATTCAACTCCTGTATATTTCAGGCAATGTTTTGAGGTATGGTACTTGAAACAACAACGTCAGGCTATCCAACGACAAATAGAGGAATCTAGGGCAAGAAAGACGTTGAAGAGACGTGTCTTGTATGCCTGGATGGTGAATGTGAGAAAACAGAAAGAAATCCGAGAGAGATTCATATCAGTATTACACCGTATACATGTCAGACAGGCACTTTGTGACTGGAGACAGTTTACACTTTTCAAAAAACAACTCAGGTGAGATTTCTTCAAATGGCTGCATGAGGGTGCTATAGCAATGTTTGGCGGCATTGTGTCCTTGTTTTCCTGTATTTGCTCTGTATTCATGTATATATTTATTACTGCATATTAAATTCTTATGAAAATATAAAGTTTTCTAATCTTGAGATCCCTGGACCCTGTACCCTCTCTAATTATGCATTGGCTATACTGTACTGAAACCTCTAGTTATGTGTCAGTAAGCTTCTCTCAAGACCCTCTCGTTATCTATTGATTATACTTTTTTGAAACTCCCTAGGCAAGCAGTAGTTGAATTTCCCCCGAGACCCCATAGTTAGGTGCTGGTCATACCTTTCTTAGACGCCCTACTTAGGCACTTGTCATACATTCCTGAAACCCCCTAGCTAGACACTGATAATACTTTCCTGAGATCTCCAGTTAGGCACTGATCAAACGTTCCTCAGACCATCTAAAGGTTCAATAATTATTCATAATGTTATGCACATTCCCATCATTTTTGTTTAAAAGATTTCCTGTTTACAAATTTTTACATTTATAATTTTAGGAAGAAAATGACGTCATTTAAAGAAATGAGAAACAAAAGACTGTTAAAGAAGTGCTGCCATTATTGGATGGGGCGGTATAACATTCGGTTACAACAGATACAATCTAGACAAGTGTGGTCAGATCGATGTACAATGGCAGCATACAAGGCTTGGACAGAGATGGTCAGACGAAGACGATTAGAAGCAAAGCTGAGGATGACCCAACCACACAGAGATAGCAATTTACTGCAATGTAAGTTTGGTGCTCAAATCTGAATTTTTATGAGAAAAGTTTTTCTCCAACAACCACAGAAATGATGAAATATTGGAATTATCAATTCTGTGTAATAAATATGGTAACTAAATAATTTAAAAATAATATTTATATTAATGAAAGGGTGGTAGTCGTCTAGCCACGTATGTGCGAGATATATGGGTCTCGTATAAACAAAGATGGCGACTGTTGTGCAAATCAACGAGTACAAACTGAGACGTTACCGAGCTTTAATTAGGTATTTTTTAACGTGATTGGAAAGTATCAAAGAAGTCCCCGGCGGTAATTAGTGCATGTTACGACCAGGTCAAACCTCATACTTGTGATTCCCATGAGAAGAGCACATTGGATTGTGGCAAAATCAATGTTTATCAACACAAATGTTTCACTTGCATGGTGTGACGACCACCGCTCTCTTTAATAATAGTATTATGTATTAGTATATAATTATGTATGATACTTTACGACTCTAATTTTAGCTGCTTTCCGGACATGGCTGGCTGCTAAACAGCAATCTGACTGGGACACGCAGAGAGCCAAATCAGTACAGTTGATTTTGGAACATAACAATGCTTATAGAGTATTGACACAGTGGAGATTATTAACAAAACAAACCAAGACAATTCAACCACTGGTTGTCAGGAGGGAAAGAAAAGAAATGGCACAGTAAGTACCGATTTATGATGACATCTCAAAGGTTAATGCATTTCCTAGTAACGACAGTTTCTGTGGTTTCTATGTGTTGTCTGTCAGCATTTTGATCTACAATCTGTCGTGACCTGCAAATGAATTTTACATGTGCTTCACGAACTATTGTAAACCATTTAATATCTCAGGACTAGGACTGAATTTGGTCATGATTGACTTGTGTAAACGTTGTCATGTCTCTCTCTCTCTCTAACCTGGCAATCTGACATGTATACTCGGTGATTGTCATGGTAACAACACACCTATAAGATTTAAACCGTAGCTACTGTTTTTATTCAATGACACTATATTGTACCTGCGAAGTGGTGTTGTGTGTCAGTTGTTTATTCACTTTTTAAAGAATAACAACCACTTGAAAGATTTTTTCCTGAACATTCTGGGAGTCGTAGGCAAAAATAAAATGTTATGATTTTTATCAAAACCTGTCAGAGGATAATATCTTTTTCAAATAATTGAGTGAATGTGTTGGCAAGGGCGCAATAACTATTGCCGACTATGTACTGATCATGTGACTTCTTTGACCAATCAAAAGTTAAATGCTGATCATGTGACTTCTTTGACCAATCAAAAGTTAAGTGCTGATCATGTGACTTCTTTGACCAATCAAAAGTTAAGTGCTGATCATGTGACTTCTTTGACCAATCAAAAGTTAAATGCTGATCATGTGACTTCTTTGACCAATCAAAAGTTAAGTGCTGATCATGTGACTCCTTCATTCAAAACATTGTCAATGATTCTCTAAGAAAGTTATAGTAATTGTTAGAGAGTGTTAACTAAATTGTTTTGTTTTTATCTAGTGTATTTGATGCATGGAGGAGTATTGTATTGCGAAGAAGACAGTGTGTAAACCACTATGAGTACAGTCAACAAAACAAACTAAGTGGAGCATTCAGTGCTTGGAAGTAAGTATCCAGTTCTTAAAATACTTGGACTAACTTTTTTGGTAGAGTCAATATCATCTTCTTTTCTGTTTTCATTTTATGGGTTTATACCAAAAATAAAAATTGGAAAACGGTTTCTTTGGTAAAATTATTTCTTCATATCTCAAAATTTTGCTTGGGGGACATATTATATTATATTATGATTTATAATAGTATGAAACCATTTCAAAAAAATTGTTTTCCTTTATCTATGGGTACAATGGGAAGTTATTTCCATAATGCATTGCATATATGTACAGTAACACCCTCAGTTGTGGATATAACTGAAGGTAGAAAGAAAGTAAGACTGCATTATGTACCGTATCTGTTCTATATTCATCTCCTTGCTACAACAAAAACAAATGATGAAAGAGAACTAATCTGATGTGAATGTATCCCATAATGCATTGCATATATGTGCAGTAACACCCTCAGTTGTGGATATAACTGGAGGTAGAAAGAAAGTAAGACTGCATTATGTACCATATCTGTTCTATATTCATCTCCTTGCTACAACAAAAACAAATGATGAAAGAGAACTAATCTGATGTGAATGTATCCCATAATGCATTGCTGCTTCCTTTTAAATTTGTTTTCATTAATATCTTGTGTTTGCAGGGAGAAAGCCGAGTTGCTGCAGCGGGAAAAAGAAGTTGCCCAAGAGATACTGGATAATAAATTACGCCGTTGTATGAAGGGTTGGCGTGGTGTCGCTCAGAGAACCGTACAATGTCAAATGCTTACAGAGCAAATCCATCACAGTAAACTGCAACACACCTTTGATAAATGGAAAGAATCATGGGAAGACCTTGTGGAAAAAAGGGACGATGATGAAGCACAAAAGGTGATGTATTTGTTTGTCTCTGGAATGCCAAATCCCAATCTTGCATGGATGAGCCACTTCTTAAAATTATTTTTTGCACATATTTAATTATTTGATAAAGAATGTCCTCATTATTTATGCGCATATTTTATTACATTTGATGGAGAATGTCTTCATTATTTATGCACATATTTTATTACATTTGATAAAGAATGTCTTCATTATTTATGCGCATATTTTATTGCGTTTGATGGAGAATGTCTTCATTATTTATGTACTTGTTTATTTACATGGAATCTCATTATGTGCTCATATAATTCCTTTAATTACTAGTCCTTTTAAAATTCATGTTTTTTTTTTCTTTTTTCGTGTTCTTCACAGGCTGAAGGCCATATTTTGAAGAGTGTGTTTCTTGGGAAATGGAGAGATACTTTGTATGATCATAAAGATAAAACCGATGATGTCTTGAAATCATTTAGTGATTACCAGTCTGGGAATACAATGAAAAATGCATTTTTTAACTGGAAGAAACAACTTCTGGGAAACCAGTTAGCTAGGTAAGTTCATCAATAAACCATGTGGTCAGAATGTATTGAAGAGTTTACGCTTATGATTTCCAAATTTGTTTACTTTAGTAAATATAATATCTCATCATGTCTTGTTGATTTGATGGTAGATTGTTTGTTTGTAATAAATTATTCTAGTGTCAACAACAATAATTTTCGAATGATTGTTGTCATTGGAAGCTAAAATCAACATATAAAAAGATTTTTTAAGTTTTAAGTTTTTTATAGGACAGAGCAGGTCAAAGTTTTGTTTCTTGACACCAAATCAATTGTTCTGCATAACAAAAAAAATACATTCAGGTAAATTTATCTTCTGATATTGCTTCTAAATTTAATAGAAAACAGTGCTCATGTATGTTTATGGGTTTATCTTTCAGAGAATACCATGACGATCTACAGTCACGATTGATGCGCCAAGTTGTTCAGTCATGGAACGGCCATGCCAAACAAACTTGCCAAGATTCTGTGGAGAAATTCAAGCTATCGCTGGGTGGACCCAGCTCGCCTACTCTGAGCGACGACTCTACCCTGTCACTTGCAAGCCAACTCTCGGAAACAGTGTCACAGAATAGTAGTGGTTTCCATAGCAACATTCCAATTGCATCCACCGGTAGTAGTAACAACGGTAATCATTTTGATGGATATCCAGGTTATCCCATCCATGATGAGGCGGATCGATGGGATGGACCGGGAATGTTCCCGAAACCACTTAGCTTTAAATCCAACTCCTATCCATCTAGTCTGTACTCGGACTCACTGCATGTAGAGATACCACAAAACAGACAGGTAAATAATTATGTTTATGATACTGTACAACCCTTTCATTTTCACTGTCATTTAATTTCACTGTTTTAATGTTTGAGCCTTTTCACTTGGTTTTAATTTCACGAATTTGGCTGAAACTGTGAGAAACAGTGAGTTCTAATGTTATTTTACATTTTCACATGGCTTTTTTTCAGCAGATTTTACTTATCACTGAAAATAGTGAGATTAAAACCCAGTGAGTAATTAATGCCGTTACAGTGATAGCAATTTTGAGACAACAGCTTTGGCAGAAAAACTTGTTAAAAATCTGAAGACAAATTAGTAAAATTAGCTTATTTCACGTTTTCTTTTATATTTCCAGCTGACTCTAAAGCGTATAATTCTACATTGGAAACTATACCCAGCAAGCACCGCTTTTCAGCAATGGCTGTCGTACACTAGAAAACAGAAATTACTGTGTCAACTGCAGTACCATATGCAGTATACAAGCATGCTGTTGACTTTAAAGCATGGTATGCAGGTCTGGAAGAGACAACATGCTGCTTCAGTTAAAGCAGCCGAACATTGGGTAAGTTGAAAAATCAGTTATGCTTCATTATTATACATCTGTCACTGTAACGCCATAAGTTATAGGGTGACGTAATTTTGCGGTATTTTACGGAGTATTTTCATCCTACCATATAAGGAAATGTGAATTCCAAATATGGAATGATTAAGCGTCCTCTAATAATAAAAACAAACATGGTTGCCATCAGGGTTTGATCAGACTCCAGCCAAAGAAGTTCGCTGATTCTGTTCTAAACTTTTTGGATTTCGGCAGTAGAGAAAAACAAATCGTTTGGTCATACTGATGTAATGATAATATCGACCAAAAGTTTATTTGGAAAAGATATCGATTTTAGGGTAATATTTTTACTGTTTATCGGTAATCATTTGTCGCCATAACGCTTGTTCACTGACATACTTAGACGTCATGCCTTATTAGCACGTAAATTAGCACGTAAACTTAAAGGGCAGTGGTTGTTGCAGCATGTCTTGTTCGATATGAGACTTGTGTGTGCAAAAAGCATTGTTTGTTTAAATGAAATCAAACGTACACTGTGCGAGGTCCATTGCTCTTTAACGTATGATGGAATTAGTATCATTGTTATCACATTTTTGCAATTTTATTTCAGTTTGATTAATTTTGTCAGTATCAGTTTTCCACCCGATAGATAAAATTTGCCATTATTATTCTTATTTTGTAATTATTCACTTGCTTCAAAATTGAGAATAATTTGCACCTTTGTCAAAAGCACATAAATTTCACAAAACCCTCTAATTTGTGAAATTTGTAAAATCAACAAAATATTGTTATGATTGCAGGAAACCAAGATGAAAGAGAAATGTCTGAAGGCCATGTTATATTATAAAATTGATCGAAAACGTAAACAACACAAGACTGCCATAGCAACCAGACATTCAAACTCTGGTGACCTCATGAGGGCATTCCTTGTATGGAAACATCGGGTAAGTACTTTTATATATAATGGTTTTAATTTGCATACATTTATACTTGTCTTTGACCATATATGGAAATGTATTTTCCTTATATGGTAAAACTGTCTTTGATTATTATTCTTGTACTTTTTATGAACGCCATATTTTTTTCTGGCATGATTTTGTTGTAAAATTTTGTGTATTTATATAATTTTTTCCTTGGTCTTCAACCAAATGGACATTTCTAATTGGTCACATTCTTGTTTAAAAATGAATTTGGTTTATTTTGTGAAAATTGACACTATTCAAATAAACTCATTTCTTATGCACAGAATATATTAAAATAAACTCATTTCTTATGCACAGAATATATTAAAAATAAGCTCATTTCTTATGCACAGAATATATTCAAATCAGCTCATTACTTATGCATAGATATATTCAAATCAGCTCATTACTTATGCATAGATATATTCAAATAAGCTCATTACTTATGCTGAGATATATTCGAATCAGCTCATTTCTTATGCACAGAATATACTCAAATTAGCTCATTTCTTATGCATAGATTTATTCAAATAAGCTCATTACTTATGCATAGATATATTCAAATAAGCTCATTACTTAGGCAGAGATATATTCGAATCAGCTCATTTCTTATGCACAGAATTTATTCAAATTAGCTCATTTCGTATGCATAGATTTATTCAAATAAGCTCATTACTTATGAATAAATATATTCAAATAAGCTCATTACTTATGCATGTATATATATTCAAATAAGCTCATTACTTATGCACAGAATATATTCAAATCAGCTCATTACTTATGCACAGAATATATTCAAATCAGCTCATTACTTATGCACAGAAGAGTTCAACATTGCATTGAATTGCTAAATTTGTTTTATGAAACAAAATATAGGTTTTTTGTTTAATCATAACCCCCAAAATGACAACTTTTTGACAAACATCAATATTTATTATGACATAATTCTAATTTTTTCATTTAATCTGTCAATTGCAGTCCAGTACTTTTCAACATCAAACCAATGATGTCTCTGTAAGCAATCTGTTTACTGTGTGTGTGTGTGTGTGTCTTCACTTAAATTGTCCTACTGTGGTGTATCCCAGAATGCAATGTATTGTGTGCCTCAATGTCAACAATCAATAATAAGAACATTGACATACAAGTCGTCAGATTAGTTTGTATCTCCTGTTTCAAACCTTCGAGCGCCATAGTTTGTTTCCACCAAAATATTGGTGCATCATTTTTATGTATTTTTCTTTTAATTTTAACTTTTCTGTTAATTTTAGACCAAATAGACATATACCGGGTAATACATTATATTATTAAAAAAATATAATTAGTAGACTTTGCCACTCAAAGCTCAAAGGTTGAATCACTACAATGTGTTGATTGTGTAGCTCAAATACAGGAAATACAACATTTGAAAATTAGTGTCCCAACCTAGACTGCTGCATGAAGCTTTGCAGCACGTGTGTACTGTTGTGATTTCCTCCCTGCATATAATACTGGCATGTGTCATGTGGTATTGCAGTACTATGATAATTATTCCACATACGTTATCATTCCTATCCATGTTGTCTACATGTTTGGCTGTATAACCCTGGATGACATATAACTGTGTTTTAACTTAGTGTAAACTGCTATTACACATTTTCAGAATTCACAAAGGCTTACACTATGTTTTAATGTATTACACTATGTTTTGATGTATTACACTATGGTTTGATGTATTACACTATGGTTTGATGTATTACACTATGGTTTGATGTATTACACTATGGTTTGATGTATTACACTATGGTTTGATGTATTACACTATGGTTTGATGTATTACACTATGGTTTGATGTATTACACTACGTTTTGATGTATTAATTTACACTATGTTTTGATGTATTACACTATGGTTTGATGTATTACACTATGGTTTGATGTATTACACTATGGGTTGATGTATTACACTATGTTTTAATGTATTACACTATGTTTTAATGTATTACACCATGTTTTAATGTATTACACTGTTTTAATGTATTACACCATGTATTGGTGTATTACACTATATTTTAATGTTTTTTTGATGTAATTTAAAACCTGAGTTGTATTATAACCATGCTTCGTACAGATTGATTTACATTGTCTTTTACTGGACTATGTGACTATCTTTACTGAATGTGATTGTTTTATGTATGTTATGCGTCCATTACATGATCAAGAAGTGTTTCTATTTTCACAATTTTTTTCCCCGGTATATGTCTGCATATGTCTGCTGAAAACATTTATGGCTGGAAAACTGGGCAGAAACCAGACATCCAGTTTATTTTCAAATTGTTGTCCAAGCGTAAGGTGATGATGGAAATGTTTGCCAAGACATTCCCCTCAATTTCTGTTGTTTCATTCTAGACTGCCGAGCGTCGTCAAATTCAGGGTATTGTCACCAACTGGCAGGATTACGTATCAGAAAATGTACGAATGGAAGGTCGGGCTCGCAAGATGAGGCAGTATATCGCTATGAATACGCTTAAAGAATGTTTCTCAGTCTGGAAACTAAGACGACAACAAGTGAACAGAGTGACTGAATATCATAACAATGCAATTGTTAAAAGGTAAGGAAAAATTACTATTAATTTTTGTAATTATTACCAAGTGCTATTCCTAGAATGTCTGGGTACTACAATGTGCGTTATAATGATGAATAACTTTATTTAAACGTTATCCTGTATGCAACTTACAGGTTCAAATTTAAACCAATTAGAACAACAGGCTATTAGCCAGGAATTTGCAACTGCCAGTACAAAACAATGTAGATGGTTTTGGAAATATTTTGGTAAAATTATCAAAGAACAGTAGAAAAAAACAGAAAAATGGGAAAAAGTTGCCAGTCCAAAATCAAAGTTGCCAGTTCGTTTGGTAGGTGGACTGGTGGCTGGCTCACACCCTGTAGAACAGTCACATAGTGCTCATATTTCTGCTAAATGTGAATGGAAGATGGTTCTGGAAAACAACTGAAAGGTTTTAAATATAATAATAAAATTACAGAACTTATTAGACTACCGGTAATCTTCACCAGTGCTGTTTCCTGTGCTATGCTTAAGTCATGACATATTTTGCTGTACAAGTATCTAAAGAGTAGTACTAGTGGTGTATAGCATGTAGAATCTATCTAACACGTTCTGTCATAATATTGGCACTGCATTCAATTCATGCATAAATTGTGATATATCATCAGTTCCTAATATTTGTTATAACCCGCATAGTGTCATTCATGTACTAGGTCATTCTATGGCTGGCTTGAAGTTGCTAGACAGAGGGTTGAACAACAAAAGAAAATGCTTGCATTTCAAGAAAAGCGTTGCAGGTCAATGGTAAGTGTTAATTGCATTGTGTCTGTTTCAAAGTTGATCACCTGACTATTGTTATGTTGTATATGCATATGGAAGTCAAAGTACCATAAGTTGCTTTAATTGGTGAGAGTCAAATGTTGGTGACTTTTACAAGTCATGAAAATCTTGACATTTTGTATGAGTAAACACTTTTAATGGGTAAATTAAGATTTACTTACCACAGGTACTCGACATAATAAATTGGGGTAAAAAAAATGATCACAATCAAGTGTTACATGATTATTAATTTTTTTCCCAGTATGAATTATTTTTTTGTAGAAAATATGCAAAAAATTATACATTTGAAACATTTTGTATAGGATTCTGTTAAAGCATTTGACCACCATATACTTTTATCTGAGTTTTGTAAACAACAGCAAAAACTGAAACCATATTGTAAAATTCAATTAAGTTTTTAATGGTAACCAACTACCTCTAATCATGGAATTGCAAACATAAAAAACGATTCACTCTATGCTTTTGATTCAGGCCTTTAGAGTGTGGCAACTGCGATTATCCCAGAAAACAGAAGTAGATTACCGGTATGATGTCATCGTTGAGAATCGATTGAAGGAGATTCTACAGAGATGGCATTGTTGGGCAATTCAGAATAGGATGTGGAGTGACATCTCTAAGAACTTGACTTGCGTCTTTGAAGTCAGACGACTTCAACAGTGTTGGAGAGTGTGGAGACAAGAAACTCATAAGCTGCAACAGATGAAGATCATATATGAAACCAATCTAGCTTCAAAGTAAGTCGAAACGCAAATATTCACAAATAATGTTGGTCACGTTAACCTGTTCTTTCGAAAAATAGAGGCGATGATAACCATATACAATGCTGTTCTGCGTATTTTACAGATAATTGTGGACAACGTGTGCAGACAATACAGATCTTTTTAACCCCACATGCATTACTTCATTGTAGACTTTCACTGTTTTGTTTAACTTTCAAGTTTATTGTTTTGAACAAAAACATTACAAAATTATTCTGCTACAATCATTAGTGTAGATTTGTGTTTAAGTATTAAAAGAGGAAATGGAATGAAAATAAAGTTGGTCCTAACAAAACTAGAAAGCCACTGTCTCTTTAGTGCTGAACACCCCCTCCCCCCCCCCACACACACATAATTAGCTGATATTTCAATATCAATAACCAATAGGAAATTAAAAAATATTTTACACTGTATTTTCAGACAATTTTGATTTATCCTTCAAAATTTGTTTAGCTAATAGTCAATTTGAAAAAATATTTTATTTTTTAAATATAGTCGCAATTGTGCAAACTGTGTACTGATATATTTGTTTTGATTTGCCTTTTTGTTTTTAAATTGACTGATTTTTTTGTTTTTATGAACTGGTTCTTTTGTTTTCATGGACTGGTTCTTTTGTTTTCATGGACTGGTTATTTTGTTTTCATGGACTGGTTCTTTTGTTTTCATGGACTGGTTCTTTTGTTTTCATGGACTGGTTCTTTTGTTTTCATGGACTGGTTCTTTTGTTTTCATGGACTGGTTCTTTTGTTTTCATGGACTGGTTCTTTTGTTTTTATTGACTGGTTCTTTGGATTTCATTGACTGGTTCTTTTGTTTCCGTGGCCTGGTTCTTTTGTTTTATTGACTGATTCTTTTGTTTTTATGACTTTTTTGTATTTAAAACTGATTTATGTTTTATTAACTGATATTCAATTTTTTTTCATGGACTAATTTTTTTCTTAACTTCTGTTTACTGGTGAGTGTGAAACAACTAAATACATGTTTCTTCATTACAGAACTCTGATGGCATGGCATATAGAAGTTAGACGACGTAAAGAAAACAAACGCAAATGTGAGGAGTATCAACAAATACAAATGCGTAAAACACTGATGAAGACATTTACGCAATGGTGGCTTTCTCATCGTCAGAATAAACTAGCATGTGAATACAGACAGCACACAGAGACTAGAATGGTCCAAAGTATGTTCATCGAGTGGAGGGAGTGTGCATTAATCACTAAAGGTCAAAGGCATTATACCAGGAGTACTTTATGCAAGGTAACAAAATCCATCATTAGTTTAATTCTCGGGTACTGACACTTTTAAATTTGTTGGAGATTAGTTCCAAAAAAAATTAGTTCATTGCTGGCTTTCATTTTGCCACAGTGTTTAATGACGAGCATATTCACAAACTTTTATCTTGCAGTGTTTCTATTTGTGGAAAGAACACATCGAAGAACAGAAAAGACTGAAGTATCGCCTGAAGCTCATCGTCCATCACTGGAGGAGTCAGGCACGGAATTGTGCCAAGATGCGTGACATTGCCGATAGATACTGCCAAGAATACAGGGAAATACAGATTGCTAATGTCTTCAGGAAATGGGTGGATAATACAGAGAAATCAATCATGAGCCGAGATTATTATAACGAAGTAGTCAAGAGAAAGTAAGTTGTTTCACTCACAGATTTTTCCTGCAAAGATATCTCACTAACATTTTTTGTAATAGATATACATGTACAAAGCAATCAATGATTGTTTGGATCATGTTGATTTAGTAGAGATTATGTAAATTATAATACAATGTTAAAGAGTTCAGATAAAAATGACAAGCGTTTTAAAAATCAAATGTATTATACATTGTGGCTTTGTTAATGTTCCTGTGATATCGCATACCTAAGATCTTGAGCTCGTATGACTTCATGCCCCTATGACATCACATCTCTATGACATCCTGTTGCTATGACATGTTCCAATGACATCACATTCATGTGAATTAAGGTCACTATGACATGTCCATATGACTTATCTCTATGACATACTGACTATGATATTACTAGTATGTCTGTATGAGATGTGGCACTATCACCCAAAATTTATTTATTTGTTCCCGACATCACGTCCCCATGACATTACGTCTCTATGACATCACGTCTCTATGGCGTTCCTATGGCATGACGTCCCCATGACATCTCATTCTTATGACCTCACATTCCTATGACATTATCACCAACATTATCCATTGTGTTTACTTTTTTTATTTTCTAGATGCTTCAATGGATGGATCCATGAAATACAGAAGCGAATCAAACAGAGAAAGATGATGTTAGATTTCAGAGAGAAATCTATGATAAGACAGGTAAACAAACTTCTCTGAAACATCTGCTTTTTTAGCTCCGCTGTCGACTTTGTCAAGCGAAGTTTATCATAGGAGTGATTGTCCGTCGTCGTCGTCCGTTTCAATGTTTTACTTTTTCGACTTTTTCTTGAAAACTACTAGCCTGAATGCTTTGATACTTGGTGTATATGTACCTTGGGTAGACCTCTCTTAGGTTTGTTCATTTCATGTTGATATCTTCAATTCTCTAATTTTGGTGAATATTTTTGTCATTTTTGGTAAAAAGTGATATTTTTGACTTTTTGTTAAAAACCGCAATTCCAATTGCTTAGATATTACATATATAGGTACTACATGTGGACTTCTCTCAGATTTGTTCAATTTGTAATGATATATTTAATTTACTAAATTTGGTGAATATTTTTGTCATTTTTGGTAAAAAGTGATATTTTTGACTTCTTGTTAAAAACCTTAAGTCCAATTGCTTTGATATTACATATATAGGTACTACATGTGGACCTCTTTCAGGTTTGTTAATTTCGTGATGATATTTTCAATTATCTAATTTTGATGATTATTTTTGTCATTGTTGGTGAAAAGTGATATTTTTGACTTCTTGTTGAAAACAACAAGTCCCATTGCTTCGATACTATACATATTGTTCATTTTTTAATGATATCTTCTGTTCTTTTAATAATTGAAATGTGCATTGCTAACAGCCGAGCTATTTCAGCCGACCGGCTGCTTGTTTGGTTTCACGGCCAAAGTCAATTTTTTTTGCTTTAAAAAAATGAAACCATATTTTTTTCAAAAAATATTGAGCAAAATATAAAGTAATGGAAAATGAGGCTAAAAAAAGTTTGTTTTCTGGTGCAGTGATTTGCTCCCCCTGTTTTTTCTCCATTTTTTACTACATTTAGGAAGAAACCACCAAAAGGTTGTGAACAGCCTCCTTTTAAACTGACACACATGACTTAGTAATAAATCATTTATTTTTGTTGGCCTCATGTCGGTTTATTTTAAGAAAAATATAAGTACAAAATGTTGCATCAGAATATGAAATACTTTATTTTCGCTTGGAATTAATTTTCGCTATTTTTGCTGTAGTAATGATTCAACTCGTCAAAAATCAGTGAAAATAAATTCCATACAAAACAGCCAAAAAGTCTTTTCAGCGAAAATTAATTCCAGCTAAAATAAAATATTTTACAGTAGTAAGGAAATATAGCATTTCGACAGTGAAATAGTACTGTTTTCCCGCCATTTTTTATTTGAGCTGAATTGATAGAATTTGAAATGCTTTTCACAAAACAAAATAAACTTGGCATCAAAATTGGAATTATAAAACAAGATTTTTCATTGTTAAATCATGTAATGAATTTTGTTTTTTCTTTCAGATGGCGAGCACTTTTGACATCTGGAAAAATGAATACATAGTATCAGAAACTCGCACTGAAATAGTGGAGGTTCATACACACAAACGGGATAACAGGTTGTTACAGTCCGTTATGAACGAATGGAAGCAGTACAGTAGAGATAGTAAAATGAACAGATTTATTAGAACTACAACATTAAGAAAGGTGAGCCACCCTGTTAGTGACACTGACATGTGCTATTTTAACCTTTCTTTATAAGCTGGGTCTTCTGGTGGTCTCAATGTGACTGCCAATTAGTTCTGTACACCTAACCAGTAATATCATCAGCGAATTGGCTGACAAATCAACTGTGTTGCAAGCAATGTTGTTTTCATTTTCATTCATTTAGATTTGACTAAAGATTTTTCTAGCTTGGTATACAAAATAGATTTGTAACCTCAGGATTACTGCATTTCTCAGTCTTGATTCTCGCTTCCCTCGCAGGGTGGTTTACTCAATCATAATTAGTATTGGGCTTTGTAATTTCAATAAAGATAAATTATCCACATTTATCAAGTTACTGAGCAATATTTGAATGTCGATGGGAAACTTAGTCGGTCTAATGCGCTTATTTCACCAGGTGTGGTCAAGGTGGACTCTAGCGATGGAGTGCAAGAGAAAGGCAGAAATCTTTGCAGAAAATAAACTAAAGGAGAAGATGGTTGCCACGGTTACCTTCTGGAGCCAATGGGCTAAAGGTAATACCATCTAACCAATGATCAGTAACAGCAGGTGAACAGCTGTATTAGTGCATCTAAAAAGTCACACAGCTAACACTGCAGTAACTGTGGTACACCTTTCACCAAGTTTTTAGTCCCCGTTCGGACGCAGTCCGAAAACGGGGACTTATGTTTTGCCCTGTGTGCATCCGTGCGTCCGTGCGTCCGTGCGTCCGTGATCACCTGTATCTCGAACATGCATGGACCGATTAAGTTCAAACTTCACTCATACATCACACATTATATGGGACATATGCACATGCATTTTTTTCATGATCCGATTAACGATAGCCGAATAGCGGCCATTTTAAGGCCGAAAATGCATCAAAATCGCACATTTTCACCATTCCGGACCCGGATCTCAGTTATGCATGGACGGATTTTGTTCAAATTTGGTACATACATTAAACATAATAGGACCTTGATGCACGTCATTTTTTTTTTGGATCGGGTTCGAAATGGCCGACTGGCGGCCATTTTGTTTTAAAGAATTCAGTTCTGGATCCGTATCTGAGACATGCTTGGATTGATCGAGTTCAAACTTCACACACACAAGGTACATCATGTCACAAATATGTATGTGCATTTGTTTCATGATCTCATTAACGATAGCCGAATAGCGGCCATTTTAAGGCCGAAAATGCATCAAAATCGCACATTTTCACCATTCCGGACCCGGATCTCAGTTATGCATGGACGGATTTTGTTCAAATTTGGTACATACATTAAACATAATAGGACCTTGATGCACGTCATTTTTTTTTTTTGGATCGGGTTCGAAATGGCCGACTGGCGGCCATTTTGTTTTAAAGAATTCAGTTCTGGATCCGTATCCGAGACATGTCTGGATTGATCAAGTTCAAACTTCACACACACAAGGTACATCATGTCACAAATATGTATGTGCATTTGTTTCATGATCTCATTAACGATAGCCAAATGGGGGCCGCTTTAAGGCCGAAAATGCATTGAAATCGCACATTTTCACCATTCCGGACCCGTATCTCAGTTATGCATCGATGGATTTTGTTCAAATTTGGTACATACATTAAACATAATAGGACCTTGATGCACGTCTTTTTTTTTTTCGGATCAAGTTCGAAATGGCCGACTGGCGGCCATTTTGTTAAAGAATTCAGTTCTGGATTCGTATCCAAGACATGTCTGGATTGATCAAGTTCAAACTTCACACACACATGGTACATCATGTCACAAATAGATATGTGCATTTGTTTCATGATCTGCTGAACAATAGCGGAATGATGGCCATTTTAAGGCCGAAAATGCATCAAAATCACGTATTTTCACAATTCCAGAACCGGATCTCAGTCATGCATGGATGGATTTTGTTCAGATTTAGCACAATGTGTTGTACATATGCAGGTGCATTTCGGTCATGATCTGCTTTGAATGTATATGTCACTCAAATATGAACGGAACGGGGACGTGTCATTGACAATGACTTGTTGATTATTATCAGTGTTTTAATTAATATGGCTACAGTGAAAACGAATTCTAAAATAAGTATTTGGGGTTGTTTAATTTAATACCGGTTAAAATAAATAGTTGTACTTTTAATTAAATTTGATTTTAAGATCAAAACTATAATTGTGCATACTGATCATTTTTATGTTTTCAATTTCACTGATTTACCTCATTTTGTTCCCTAGGCAACAAAGTGAGAAGAGAGAATGGGGAAATTCTTGTGAATGCATGTAGAAGAAACAAATTACGCTCAGTGTTGCTTTACTGGAAAACTGAATCCGAGAAGAGAATCACTGCAACTGAACACTATTTGACAAAACTGAGTCAAAAGTCAATTCGCGAGTGGAGTCGGGTGGTGAAAAAGGAGAAGCAGATGGCAGTAATTGAGAAAGTAATTACAGCTCGAAAACAACGTTCGTTACTTCAGGGTGTGCTCACTCACTGGAAAGAAACCTATCAGCATAGTGTAAGAATGAAACAAGTACTGCATCTTGCACTGGAGAAAAGAAACCAAAGACAACTGCTGAAGAGTCTGTTGCAGTGGAGGAAACAAATCCAGGAACTGAAAGCAGACAGACATCGGCAGTATTTGATACAAAGGCATGTAGTCAAGAAATGGAAGTGTTTTGTTCGTCACAAGAAAGAAGAAAGACAGAATGAGAGGGACATGATGGAATTAGCCGAAGATCACTACAATAAAACCTTATGGTAAGAACAATTGTAATTATGTGATGCGTCTTACAAGTCATCTAAAAATGTTATGGAAGTGCAAAAAAAAACATATACTGTAAAATACTTTATTTTAGCTGGAATTTATTTTTGGGTGTTTTGTATGGAATTTATTTTTTTGACAAGTTGAATGTAAAATATAGGAAAAACCGTATATTTTCTGGATTTTATTTTCACTGAATCATCCCTTCAGCGAAAATAGCTAAAATTAATTCCAAGCGAAAATAAAGTATTGCACAGTATTTGCTAACATAATGCATTACTACACAAAAGACTTATTTACCGATAGTCTATAAAACTTGTTATTTTAATAGTCAGAACTGTAAACAGTTATTTGATCCATATGACAGAAAATACAAAGCACTAAATACAACTCTTTCAGATATTACAAAGACATATAATCCTGTCATTTCTGTTGCTATTACAGGGATATTATTTATTGTACAGTTTTTTAAAATAACAAACTAATTTTATTTTACAGTAAGAAAATTACCTTTCACTGGAGAAACGAAGCCAAGATGATGAACTTTGTAAAATGCAGAAATCAAAAACAGACAAAAGATTGCTGGAATGTTTGGAAATCCACAGCGGATAAGGAATTCACTGCTAGACATATAGTATGTATGAATTTGACCTGCACCAGATTACTTTTGTGGTTATGGAAAATTAAATTTATCCCTGGGATCATTTATTGTACCACTGTATACTATACACCTGTAGCTGTGGGTTAAAGTTAGTGCAATGCTGAATTTTGGCTTACTTGTGTTTCTTGCAAAGTTTCAGTTGCTATTAATATTCATGAGCTGCAATTTGCATAACACAAGGCCTGTTTGCATGGAACATGGTGCACATACCATACCATACCTTCCAGCAAACCAGGCAATGAACTTGTTGCTGATTCACAAACTGTCATTCTATGATATCACAAAATATTGAACATTAAACTTTGAATGGAAAATATAATAACGAAACAGATAATAGTTTTCTTTCCGTCAAATTCCATATTATGCAAATATGATAGTTTCTGATTGGTTTAATTTCTAGCTATTCCAGAAATAGATTCAAGTTACGCGAATTATGTCACTGGTTGGAAAACAAGTCTTTGCTGTTAAACTATCATAAATATTGATAATGATGGTGATAATCTGCTTTGCTATGAATTAGTCAGTCAATTCTCTTATGAAATTGAGGCTCATGCCTTAATATATTTTTTGTTTACTGTTGTAGGCTGCTCACAAAATCTACAACTCTGTATGGAGTAGATGGAGAAAGGCTTTTATTCAAATTAGCGTTGCTAAGGCCATGACATCACAAGATAATAAGCATCTCAGGTCTGAGGTAAGTCATGTGATTGGTTCATCTTTACCATATGATCAGAATATTTGCTGTGATTGGTTGATTACAGTCTCATCAATTTTCTCATTCTTCTAGGCATTCAATGGATTGCGTCAGTATACAGCAGTTCGTCGTCTCGGTAACAAGGTTCATGATCAGCATTTGAAGAATTTAATGAAGTCCACTTTTGCACATTGGCGAGAACGCTATCACAATTCAAGTTTACCGAGCAGTACTGTGACAAGTTATTCCAGTGCTCCTGGAAACCTCTCGTCATCATCCAGTGAAACATTATCAGTCACTTGGAATTGACCCAACTGAAAGTACTTTGACTTACCTTTATACAAATGGTATCTTCCATGCTTTAACAATATGAGGATTATACCATTTATTAGTTGAAGGAAGGGCAGGATGTATTAGATGTTTCAGATTCACTTAAACTCACAATGTATTAAAAGTTTTGTTATGAATGATCAAAATGCAGGGCAAAGTCATAATTGTCTTTGAATCCAATCATACACAACTATTCTACATTAATTTACTAATTGGCTTTAAACATGTGTCTGCAGTGCTGAGGGACTGTGGACTGCCCTTTTCTAAAATAGACTCCATTATATTGGATTCAACCAATAATCATGGGTAGGACAGGTGGTATTCTGAAGGAAATATTTTTAGTTCCTGAAAAGTTTGATTTATAAGAATACATAAGGTTGAAATATTACAAATTTTAAAATCATGGAGTGTCCAAATAAAATTGAATGTTTGATTGTACATACTTGTAAAAATACAAGAGACACAAATTATTTATTAAAAAATGCTAGTTTCAATATTCTACACTGTTTTGGAGCTCTACTGATTTATTGAAGTATGTTAAAAGAAAAAAGTGCATGGTTTATTTTTTAAGGAATATCTTTTTTTCTTCTCTATTTTTGTGAATATTTTAATGGATCCAAATGTGTGGTTTTGAATGTGATAACTTGAAGATCTGATTGTTGTGATTGGTGGATTTGTCACATGTGACCATGTAAGTGAGCTGTGGTTGGTGGATTGGCAAGTAACCAAGTGGTTGGATAACATTTGAAATAGAATAATTATGTTTCAAGCATTTCTTGCCTGTTTGATACAGATTCACAAAAACATTGCGAATTTTCTCATTTTTTGTACACTGGGAGTATTCTATAATAATCTTATTTACGCTTCAATAGTTTGCAACATGAAAACAGTGTAATGATTATACTCATTTATAGTATTTGAATGTTCACTGAAAATGTTGAAAATTTTTTATTTTTTGCACAGAAATTCATGGAGTTACACTTAATACATACAAGGATAAAATAAATCCCAATTATTCCCACCCTTGTACAAACCTATATTTGAACTAGTGGAGATTATATCCTCCATCATGGACACATCGCAAAAGTGAAACTGTATCATACATCATTAATTTAAAAATAAACTATTCCAAATGTGTGGGTTTTGTTTAATCGTTTACAATGATAAGATATTGTAAGTTACCATGTGTTCTTTTCAAAACACAGTATTACTCATGAATACACAGAATGTATTATGTTGTCACCTCAATACAGGAATGAAGCCCCCCTAAGTTAAGAGGGAAGTGTTAAAATATGTGATTGGCTGGCTGTGATCATGTGACTAACCAGGCCTTCATTTTCATTGGATTGTTTGTTCCATTTATTTCAGTGTCACTAACATCACCTTAGTATTTTTTTTATACTTTTTTTTGTATATTTCACTTTTAGTATATTTTTTTTTATGAAATATGTTGTAAAACAATCCGTCCAATCAAGCGTTCATATTTTGCAGCCATACCAAAGATGTACAAATTTTACAAGCCTGATTCTTCCATGTACCTCTAGAGGGCAGGCTAACTTATCTTCTAAGATCTTCCTCCCCAAAAGCACCATGTGAAGTGAAGTCTTTTTACTGAGAGTTCAATTTTTATATTACTATGCCTTGCACATTTTTTATGAGGGAACTAGTTTCTTGACTGATACTATTGACTGGTATCTTAGTAGGCTTACTATATTTCTCTTGCTGTATCATAGAATAGCACAAAAATGTCTTGTGACAAGCGCAGTCTCAAAATAGAGATGTAGATATTAATTAACTGTCAGTTTGGAATTGAGATAACAGCTTGCACTACCTTTGTATGGAACAAAATTCTTTTTTATGTAAAAAAAATGAAATTAACCTGTATTTTTGCTAATTTTTTATTTGTAAAATTTTCAAGTTATAAAATGATTGATTTGGTGCTTGATTGTCACTAACTCATTTACTGTTGCATGTTTTTTTCAACGTGTTCTCATGATTTGTTGAAATAGTCACATGATTTGTTAAGATGTCCACATGATTTGTTAAAGTGGTCACATGTGTTACTTATTTGCATATTGTTTGTGGTATAATTGTAATGAAATTTACCTAAAATGAATGAAATTCTATTTTTCTATAAATTTGGTTTAGGTGTACAAATTTCAACTTATTTATCAATAAATGAATTGTGTATATATGAAATGTAATATATGGCATGTGAAATTGATAAAAATATTAACAGTGAAAATGGTTTTTGTGTGCTCGGATCACTGAAAGTAAATGATGGGGACCCTCTGTGTTAGGGTTCACTGAACCACCTATAACACCCTCCAAGAATATAAATCTACATGTCAGTTCGGGTGATGGCGCCCTCTGTAGTAAGGTTTTCTGAAAGGAAATGTACCTCCAACACACCCTCCCCAAATATAAATCTTGATACCCTCCATGTCAGTTCTGGGTGATGGCGCCCTCTGTAGTAAGGTTCACTGAAAACAAATCTTGATACCCTCCATGTCAGTTCTGGGTGATGGCGCCCTCTAGTAAGGTTCATTGAAAACAAATCTTGATTCCCTTCATGTCAGTTCTGGGTGATGGCGCCCTCTGTAGTAAGGTTCACCGAAAACAAATCTTGATACCCTCCATGTCAGTTCTGGGTGATGGCGCCCTCTGTAGTAAGAAGGTTCACCGAAAACAAATCTTGATTCCCTCCATGTCAGTTCTGGGTGATGGCGCCCTCTGTAGTAAGGTTCACTGAAAACAAATCTTGATACCCTCCATGTCAGTTCTGGGTGATGGCGCCCTCTGTAGTAAGGTTCACTGAAAACAAATCTTGATACCCTCCATGTCAGTTCTGGGTGATGGCGCCCTCTGTAGTAAGGTTCACTGAAAACAAATCTTGATACCCTCCATGTCAGTTCTGGGTGATGGCGCCCTCTAGTAAGGTTCATTGAAAACAAATCTTGATTCCCTTCATGTCAGTTCTGGGTGATGGCGCCCTCTGTAGTAAGGTTCACCGAAAACAAATCTTGATACCCTCCATGTCAGTTCTGGGTGATGGCGCCCTCTGTAGTAAGAAGGTTCACCGAAAACAAATCTTGATTCCCTCCATGTCAGTTCTGGGTGATGGCGCCCTCTGTAGTAAGGTTCACTGAAAACAAATCTTGATTCCCTCCATGTCAGTTTTGGGTGATGGCGCCCTCTGTAGTAAGGTTCACTGAAAACAAATCTTGATACCCTCCATGTCAGTTCTGGGTGATGGCGCCCTCTGTAGTAAGGTTCACCGAAAACAAATCTTGATTCCCTCCATGTCAGTTCTGGGTGATGGCGCCCTCTGTAGTAAGGTTCACCGAAAACAAATCTTGATTCCCTCCATGTCAGTTCTGGGTGATGGCGCCCTCTGTAGTAAGGTTCACCGAAAACAAATCTTGATACCCTCCATGTCAGTTCTGGGTGATGGCGCCCTCTGTAGTAAGGTTCTCTGAAAACAAATCTTGATACCCTCCATGTCAGTTCTGGGTGATGGCACCCTCTGTAGTAATGTTCACTGAAAACAAATCTTGATACCCTCCATGTCAGTTCTGGGTGATGGCACCCTCTGTAGTAATGTTCACCGAAAACAAATCTTGATACCCTCCATGTCAGTTCTGGGTGATGGCGCCCTCTGTAGTAAGGTTCACTGAAAACAAATCTTGATACCCTCCATGTCAGTTCTGGGTGATGGCGCCCTCTGTAGTAAGGTTCACCGAAAACAAATCTTGATACCCTCCATGTCAGTTCTGGGTGATGGCGCCCTCTGTGGTCCCTACCACTGAAATGAACTACTAATACATCTTCCATAAATACAAATCTTGCTTCTCTCCATGTCAGTTCTGGCGCCCTCTGTGGTAGGTTTACTAAAATGAAATGTACCAACATAGACCCTCTATTAGAGGGTCTATGGTACCACCAACACATACTCCATAAATACAAATCAATGAGAACTTGATGGATAAATCAAAATGCTGGAAGCATTACCACTACACTTGAGACGGGAACCAGCCAACTCGTCTTTAATGATGGCACCCTCAATGGTATAAGGATACATCAGACACACCCAAAATGAATAGCCCACTTTCCCAGAAGATAGTGTTTCGCATGCACGCATATATTGGATATGGGGTGCAACGTAAACTTGCATGTGAGATAATGTGCTTGTGGATGTTTCAATTGACAAGTAAGATCCACTATTACCGAATATCAGCAGGATTTGACACCATATTAAAGGTAGACATGTACTTCCAGGAAAGTGGTCTAAAGCAATTTTTCCACTCTCTGTCATTCTGAGTGGTGGCCCTCCTCACTATAATAACAATCCAGACAGTCTGATTGAAATGAAGGTTCCGACAGCTCTACTCTGATGGGATATATCGACCAATTACATAACACCAGTTCTGTGTTCAAATATCATGTAAATAAACAATGCATTTTACATGCGTTGTATACGTCGCTATGAGTCCCATATCGAACAGAACGCGGCATGATGACTGCCGCGCTTTAAGGTAGAAGCCTACTCATAAATTAAATTTTGCAATAAATTGTACACCAAGGTAATATAAGGATATTGACCTAAAAAAGTTGGGGGTCACCAGCCTTTTTTTCGAGAAATTGATGGTTGTATTTTAGTGGAAAGGCACCATTTTGACACTTTTACAACACTTTCACCACAGGTTCCAATGGCAAAGACATTATGCAATATCTTAAAATAGAACCTGGTGACATAGGCTTTAAATCATATATTGTTAATGATGGAGTACTTTTTGTTGTTCTGAAATTATTTAAAAATTCTGGGTTTTAAAAACTGTCAAAACATGCAATTTTTCTATAACATTGTGTTTATGGAATTGATCTAAAAATACCAATTTTCAAAAAATATCATGACACGTTTCTCAAATATATAATGCTATTTAATTGTACCGTGAAACATTAGCTTCATGATTGTACATAATAAACTAATGAACATTGTCATGCGATTTATGACCAATTTTGTCAAACATTAAGACTAAGCTTCTACCTTAACACACGTACACTGAAAACACACAACCCACCAGCTTAAACTCACCAGTATTACTTTGTCAAAATACTGCAACACAAACGTTAAAATGAATTTATTAACAAAGACTTTTATTTTATCACTGAACAAAATCCACAATATTCAGTGTCCACATAAAAGAGGGTTATTTACCCCTGTTGGTCATGTGATCCTTTCTACTACTACCCTTTTTCTTCTTCTATAAACCCATTGCATTTATGGTAATTGTGAACTGGCTACACTTGCAGTCATACAAGAGTGTGAATCGCTTTTGATAACTGTACTGAACTTATAAACTGACTCTACATTAGCTAAATATTTTGCAAACTGATATTGTAAATCAGACTTTATACCTTAGCTATGAATTCAGTTGAGGTGCAATGTCTGAATTTTACAAGAGGATTTTATCATTTTTTTTTTATTGGTACATGTTTGAAACATCCACTCAACAGTGAATCCACAGTTTTTTTATCAAAGTGGAGTAACTGCATGAGGGCGCCACACTACATGTGGTGTTTTTAATAATTATTTATATTGTATATCCACAATATTCAGCCTATAACAGAAGCGATGCATATACAATTTACACTACAAGGCTTCAACCCTCTCAGTTGTTTTCCTATCAAAATTTTGGGGCAAATATACACAAGTCATCAGTAAATTTCACCTAATAACCGATCAATCTTGAACCAAAAGAACACTCAGAGATATCAAGTCATAGACTGATATAACAAATCCGTCACTGTCTTGGGGTGCCCGAGTGACGTGGCAGTAGTGATTCATGGCAGCGAACAAGCTCTTCGGGGAATTTGTGAATGCGAATATAATCCAAGGAATTAGTGTTATGTGATTGTATCTGTACATAGATATGTAAGCAAAATCTTTAATGTATTTAAACTTCATTTTAAAAACACACTGTTGCATTTTATGTTTGAGAAAATTTAGATTTTGTTGGACATCTTTTCCCAAAGCTTCACTGGCACTGTAAAGAGCGGAAAAAAACAGCCGAGATTTCCCAGTTGTGATGCCACAGTGCAACGAAAATAGGAGCAGGCTCAAGGTGGCCTAGGATATATTCGTCTTGTCCAATTAAATTAGTCCTTACATGCACGTGACTTCCAGCTTAGCTGTGATTGGTAGCCTAGCCCCACATGATCATATGTGAAAGCTGTGATTGGTTGACATATACACCGAATACTTGTATTATGGATGAATAAATATGTATGGGGCTCACAGTGGAAACATTATGACATTTTTCTGTCCTCAGAATATCACATGACTTCTACTGTCCAATCATCTTTGCAGATTAAATCCTGTTGTTCCATCTGGTCCTTTTGGTTGCCTAATCACACTGTTGTCTGCTGCAGGTACATCTTGTATTAAAGCTTTTGGTCTGAAAAAATGGATAACAGTAGTCACTATCATAGATATTTTGAGATGATACCCATCTAGTAGAATCTAGTAGGAACTAGTAGAATCCAGTAGGAACTAGTAGAATCCAGTAGGAACTAGTAGAATTCAGTTTGAACTAGTAGAATCCAGTTTGAACAAGTAGAATCCCTGTACGAACTAGTAAAATCCAGTATGAACTAGTAGAATCGAGTATAAACTAATAAAATCCAGTATAGACCAGTGTAAACCAGTATGCGAAGACCCATTACATGTAGTTTAGAGGATGCAAAACAACTGAGAGACAAATGAGACAAATATGCACCATATTTTAAAAGCCAGTAGGAACCAGATTTGGTTTCTAAGTCTAAAAATAAACTTAAAGCAGTAAGAACCAGTTCAGATTCATAAGTCTGAAAATAAAAAAAAAATAAATACCTTTCTTCATCTTCAGTTGTTCCAAAGATTCTTATTCTTGCCTCTGCATATTCTTTTTCTCTTTGTTCAAGACTTTTACGAGTTGCCTGAAAGTCAACCAACAGCAACTACAATAACATTGTAAACCATTTTATATTCAAAATGTGTCGGGACACAGGTCAACATGTGTGTTTGTTTGTTAATTAGTTAAATGTATAAGAATATGTATCAATACATTTCTACATTTAGATAGATTTATTTATCTAGTGTTATCTATGTAAACTGTTTAGATTATTCTAGTTTATTCATATTTTCCAATTAACTGAGGAAATTACCCTATTATTTCACTGTTAGATTGTTTACATGTGTTCTTACATTAAGAGTTACCCCTATGAGTAATGGAATCGACCTCAAACATGCTAATTATTATGCAAGTGTTACTCATGATTCCTCGTCTCGATGGATATGGCGGTCATCAATGGAGTCCACATTTGAATTTAGTTCATTGTTTTTCAAGTTATTCACCTATTTGCCCCTCATCAAGGGCACTCACAGTTTAATACAGGAGTTTGTACTACTGATGTAATTACTGATTGAAATGTTCAGCGTTCTACCCATGAATAAAGAAGTCATTACGACTTTCTTTTGAACTCGATGACTTGAGTCTACTGTATGTTCTGTGGAGATTTATTAAACGTGGCGATTTATTCAAACTGAATTCCCACAGCCACAAATTTCCATGGATTTTGCAAGTCCAGAAAACCATAAAAATTTTATAACAATGAACATTTCATTGTCATCTCTGCAACGTCAAGTCACAGTGAATACTGCAAAATTTCCTCCCCATGAATAGCAGAGAAAACAAATGTACTGTAAAATAAATTCCATATGAAACACCAATAGTCTTTTCAGCGAAAATTAATTCCAGCTAAAATAAAGTATTTTACAGTATATAGAATTTTTTATCTGACCTTTATGTCACCATTTTTACTGTTAATCAATCAATCTATTGATATCCACTGGGCAAGGCTTCTATAATGACACTATTTTTTATTTTGTGTAACAATTTCACAATAAATGTGAATTTTTCACAGCTATGAATATTCTTGATTCAGTTAATGTGACTTAAAGAAACATACTGTGCTAATTCATACAACACAACACATGACTATTATGAGTCAAGGAAACATAACAAATATTTTATCCAAATCCTCGGGAGCGGACATCCGGGCATTTTCACCGCCTGGCAACCCGCGGCGGTGAAAACAAAGGCCCAAAACTCGCAGAAAACAGTACTTTGGGATGATTGTTGAGACTCCTCTGAACAGTGTAACAAGATTAGCCCTACGTGTGTAACATATATAAATTTGGTTGTTCAGGATTACTTCAAAGTTGAGTTTGTGTTGTTTTCTCGAATTTTCACCGGCACGACCGGCGTTCCACATCAGCGCACACAGAGCCCATAGAAATGCATGTACAGTGGTGCGCGCCGTGGAACGTCTTGTGACGTAGCTCCGCCCCCGAAGATACCTTCATAAGAGCATTAAAAGTACAAAGGGATATTAAACACAAGAACATTTTTTTAATGACAAGACTACTAGATTCATGATACCTGTTTTTCAGTCTCAGTTTTATTTGTATTCTGATCATTCTGAATTCCCGGTCTTTTCAGTATTTTCAGTTGTGGTTGATATGCTGTTCTTGTACTGTCCTCTTCTATTAGCATGGCCGGTGTGTTATTGACAGTATCTGCTCTGTAATTCAACGAAAATCTCCATTACAACCGACACAAATGACTATACATATATGACAGGATTTCCCAAATAATTAGAGCTCTAAAACAATTGTTTTGATTGTAACATTTACTGGTGAAATGTAGATTTATATTCAGTAAAAGTAGACCAACACACCTGCCATTGTAAAAGCTGGTTATGGAATGACAAGCGCCCTCACACCTTGTGATCTTAAAAGCCTATCCTCGGGGTGGCCATCCGGGCATTTTCACCGCCTGGCAACCCGCGGCGGTGAAAACAAAGGCCCAAAACTCGCAGAAAACGGTACTTTGGGATGATTGTTGAGACTCCTCTGAACAGTGTAACAAGATTAGCCCTACGTGTGTAGCATATATAAATTTTGTTGTTTGGGATTACTTCAAAGTTGAATTTGTGTTGTTTTCTCGAATTTTCACCGGCTCGACCAGCGTTCCACAGCAGCGCGCACAGAGCCCATAGAAATGCATGTACAGTGGTGCGTGTCGTAGCAACGTGGAACGTCCTGTGACGTAGCTCCGCCCCCCGAGGATATTGGTCGCTTGTTATTCAATTTTTAGAGTAGGGACAATTTTAAAACACACTATAAAGTTTACTGTTTACTTTACATTTTAATATCAAAAATAAACAAAGGCAGAACATGATCAACAAATCTAATCTTGTGAGGTACAGAACTTTTAAGAACATTATTAAACATAGTCTAACTATTACAACCTTGCTTGTGGGAGAATCTAGATATTACCATAAATAACATTTAAAGTGCCTGTGCAATGCCCACCTTCACGTTTCCCATTTTAGACCTGTGTCCCACAGAAATGGGCAGTTATTGATTTTTTTGCTGAAAATGATTACTCGTATCCAAGTCAATTTGGGATATTTCTCGTGTTGTAGCCACGCCCACCTATCCTGAAATGGTCGACTGTTTCCGGATTTCCGACTTTCGCTGAAAGTGCGCCACCAAATGCCAAAATGTGAGAGGAAGTCATACCCCTGAGCCGTAATAACACTGGTCATTCAGTATACTTTTAAACGATATACATTTTTCGGTCGGCATTTTTTCCCTTTTTTTGTCTATTTTTTTGTTTTTGTTTTTTGAGAGAGAGAGAGTTTTTAGATGTTGTGTTACGGGCAGTTGCAGTGAAACGTATAGTCATAGTTTAAGTATTCACACGTTTCTAATCGATTCGAAAGTGCGACATCAGTGGACGAAAGCCACTTAACCTCAGCTTCTTTTTTTTTTGAAAAACTGTCCTCGTCCATGAAAAAAACTACTAGGTTTAAAGAGAAACGCCGACAACATAAACCTGGCACAACACTTTTGAAAGAAATAGATTCCGGACCATGATCACCGAGGCGAATTTCAGAAGAGAGAGAGAGAGACGGCAAGTGTTTCAAATGAGTTGACTTTTTTTGCGATCCTGATTATCGTTTTATAGAGACCATTTAGTCCCTGTTAAGTAAAGAGTAGCAATAATTTTGACAGTGACATGAAAACGAATCGTCGGACAAACAGGAAATTACACAGCCCTTACACATTGCTAATTGTTTTCATTTTCGAAGGCTAAAAGTTTCTGAATTGTTTGGTGATTGGTGTTGAATGTCGAATTCACACCTCTGTTCTTTTTTTACCTCCATGCTTGCAGCTTGATCTGCGTAATAATTTATGAAATAAGAATCCGGGCTTGGTCAATGTGTTTCCACCAAATAAAGTTGTAATATGATGTTATAATTATGACAATCACGCCATGGATCAAGCTAACTCGAATCCACTCTGAATTTATCTGTATGTGTGTCGATCTCGATTATTTTTGTTATCCAATTAAACGCCGCTTTTAACGCACTTGCCCTCGTCGTGACCCGACGCGTTCACCTATTTCAACAAAATTTCAATTTATTTCCACGCGGCTGTCATTTGTTTAGTAACTGTGATTTGTCATTTTTTAATTATTTTATAGTGATCACTATAGTCTATGTTTAGAATGTCAAAATATGTTCTCTTTTATTTTAATTTTGAAAGTTTTACTCAGACGATCGATAAAATAAAACAGTGTAGTGACGTGCCTAGTAACCTATTTTGTCCAGCAACTGAGTACAAACGTGTGCCGGTGACGATCACAGTGACCAGCTACACCAGAACGGACATATTTCGCATCTAACTCAACCCCATGCAACAAAAATTGATACTATGTGTTCATTATGGCTCATTCCTCTTCGACGAACAAGTACATAAGTGAAAATTTTGTCAAAGACGAAAAAACTGCACAAGAAATTTGCCTTATTTACACGTATCGGCATTGCAAGCTGCCATGCGACTTCCCCTTCTGACGTCACAAGGGGAATTTCTGTATGCAAATAAGAAGCTAATGAGGAGCCTCGTTTTAAAATACACAAAAATAAAGTTGCCGTAGATTGAGTTGAAAACACATTTTTTCACTGAAAAAAATAATTCATGCTTAGAAACATAAAAATTAATAATATTTATGTATCAATGGATAATTTTAGGCGTGAAAATAGCAGCCATTTCACAGGCACTTTAAGAAATCAAGATAGATACAAACTGTTTATTATACTGGTCACAACTCAACATTAACAGCAGCCAAGACGCACAGACTACCAACTTTTGTACTGGAGTTATCATTTTTCAAAATGTGTAGCAATTAACTGGACTAATATGGACATTTTCTCCAAAAATACATTGATTTTACATTACCCTGAATGTGTATGAAGCTACAAATTGAGCAATTTATTTATGTTCACACTTTCTTGCATTGCTGTACCTACCTAAATGTGATGGACTACCCAACATCACACTACAAGAACCAACTGCTAAATGGTACCCTAGCAGGCATCAAAAACTGTTTTGTTTTTTTAATTTTGAGTCCTACTAGTGATTATCTGACTGAGAATATAATTAAAATAAATACAATGTCATGTACTAATCTTGAGCTTTTTTATAGAATAATATAACATGAATTGCTTAAATATTGCCAAATAGTACAGCAATATACCTAAACAAAATTTTTGCAAAAAAAATACATTAGTAATAATGGATAAAAGCATTTCCAGTTACTGCAGTAATCTAAAGTACCAGATTTTGGACAGTGTAATACTGACAACTGATTCTTAAGAACAGCATTGTAAATGATTTTCTGCATATGTAAGAGTATGTCAAAGAACTGTTTTATTTTAGCCAAATTGTCATGCATATATTGAAAATTAGACATGCTAGTCAAAGAAAAAATAAACTTGGTTAATAATTTATATTGATTGGTATGATGTGCAAGTTTGAAAATTATCAGATAAATATTGTTTGACTTATTGTAATCACGAGAAGACAATTTTAAGTTACATTTTCGTAAAATATCTTCAATACTAAACAAGCGAATCATACCGTAATTGAACTTGGGCAAGATTTCATACACAATAATATGATATCAATTGCGTAAGAATTGTACGAGTTATTGTAACCACAAGAAACAGACTCAATAACGTTCGCGCCAACGTCAAAACAATGATGAAACAGAATTTTTCCTCACAACTTTTCTCTTCATTAACATTACAAGCAAGCTGGAAATGGTAACAACACTTATTCTCAGGACAAGCTACATCACAGAACATTCAACGTTGCTAAGACGCACACTACTGTACCATGTATTTCTATGGGCTCTGTGCGAGCTTCTGTGAAAAGCCGGTAAAACCAGCTAAAGTCAAGGAAACATCATGAACTCAACTTTATAGTTATAGCCATAGGTTTCAGCATCACCAAATCACACACAGGATTATACCGATAAAACCAATATTCAAAGCATTTTCTATTAAAAATTAATCTCCCGAGTTACTTGTGTAGTCATAGGGTACCTCCTTTTCAAATTGCAACTAGGTAAACATCAACCATTATGTATATGCTATCTTAGTTTTGTTTAACATATACACATAGCATAATTCAAACAGTGATGCGTGACAGGATTTATTATAATGAAGACAACTAATAACACTCGATAAATAAGCACTGAAAATTTCAGTGATTTTTGGCAAAGGTAGTCCAAAATTGAAAAAGGTTTTAACTAAACTTTGTTGACAATACAATCTAAAGAAGACATATACTTCAATCCCAGGTTCTACCCTTGCAGAAGCCTTAGGACCCTGAATTATTAAATATAAAAGTCAACATACTTTGTCTCTTCCTGCTTCTTTGGTAACTCTTCTAATTTCTTGTCAAGTGCCTGCAGAACAGAGTACACATGTACTATGATTAGTCAGGTATCAGTTGAGAAGTGAACAATATATGTATCTCATCTCGCAAGAAAACAAGGAACCTAGTAAAGACTATGCCTTTACGAATGCCACTCCACCTAAGCCTAGACAATATGGTTACAAACAGTAGTACCGGTACATCACTGGTATGAGGTGATTGGTTGCTATGACGCTCTCAAATGAAACGAGAGAGAAAATATCATTCTGATAATGAGTTAATTGGTGCATCCAGTACAGACACATTGCATGTGTGAAAAATGGGTCAATCCCAAATTAACAAAGATGGTGACTTTGATTGTTGCAAAGACCAATGTGCAAAACATTACCAAGGTTTACTACATACGTAGTATTTGGACACCAATACAGAGTGTTAGCAGGCAAATTTGTTAATCAGTTAGCAGTGTTGCTTTTCAGACATTGACTATGGCGTTGATGAGGTTGTTTGCGAGCATGACAAATCAGTGCATCAATAAGATTTAATTACCGGGGTATATACCAAATAGTGGACTTTACGTTATGGATTACTGTGGAATACTTTATTTTTGCTGAAAAGGCTTTCTGTGCGTTTTGTGTGAAATTTATTTTCACTGATTTTTGATGAGTTTAATGTGAAATATAGGGAAAAAAAGTATATTCGCTGGATTTTATTTTCATGGAATCATCCCTTCAGCGAAAATAGCGAAAATAAATTCCAAGCGAAAATAAAGTATTCTACAGTATATACAGTATCTCTTCCATTGATCGGCAATCATTTGTGGATAAGATTATGTATCATGTTTTTCATTTCTAACTAAGAAGGCATTGTGTATAAATTCGACTACAGATTTGATAATATTTTTATCTCTGCTTTGCAATAAATAAATGAATTTTTGGAGATTGGTTTGTATTTTAATGAGAAACCTTACTGTTGACAAATATTTTCGAAGTGATATTTGGGCATATGAATGAATGTAAATATTACCAACTCGTGTAATAACATGGGCTGTAAGAAACACTTCGTTAACAGCCATCTTTGTGAAATAAAATAGTGCCAGGCGCATTCATACGGCTGATCACAACTCATTGATTTGGTGTGGATGAAAGTCAAAGTTACGTCACGGTTACTAGAAGAACGGTTAGGAAACTCTATTGTTAGATATGCTAATTACCATTGACTTCAATTTGGTGCGCGTCCAACCACTCTTACGTCATCGCTTGCGTTTTATGCACGGCGTCCATATTGCTGACTTGCTATTGCATTTCCTGTGTGTCAACTAAATTGAAGAAATAAAACTCACTAAGCCGAAAAACCGTCGTAAAAACATCACCGACTCCTGTGCGACTGTCGTGTGATATTCAAGGTGAGCTTTTATTTTGTTGTTTTCGAAAAAAAAATGAAAATACGGATAGTTTGTTTTGTTGACAGATTTGCCGTCTGCGAATCGTAATTGACCTTGGCATTTTGTACCCCTGAAACTCTGTCTGTAAATGTTCAAAAATGTTTGTATTCGTTACTACGTTAATGTTTGGGTATTTCAATACCGGGTTACGATCATCATAACTAGTTTCAATCGCAATTTTAGACAATAACGCTTTTTTTGTTAAGGTTAGCGACGTCAGCTATTTTGACTGCCTTTGTCGTAACAGTTCGGGAAAATTGCTGAAAAATCAGATTAAATTATATTTTAGTATAACACATTATTAAATTAATATTTATAGTTCACATTGTTATCATTTCTGTTGGTTAAATACTAGGTTAATGTAGAAAATTGTCATCGTTTCAGTAGGGCAATCGTAACTCTGTGTCTGTTGATGTCCAACATGGCGACGAAGAATTGTACCCAAATATTTATCTGTGAACGGTTCATAAGTTTATTTTGTGCATTGAATTATAATCTATTAGTCTTTTATTAAAGGGATGTGCTAGTTTAAGCAATGTTAGTTTCATTTTAACGAAGTTTGCAGACATTTTACTCCCGATAGCGATGTCGGCCATCTTGTTTTTTCATGACTGCTTGCAGTGGTAGTGTAATTGACACCTGTAGGAAGTTGTATGGTTTCATGGTGCAGGTTTAATCTGAATATGTATTTTTGTATTTCAGTGTTATTATTCATACAAAATGCCATACAAGTCGGGAAAACTAGATAGAACAAAAAACCATTACAGAAAATTGTTACAGAAAAAAAAGCTGGAGAAACTTGAAAAGCAGAAGAAGGGAGATCAAGAGATTTGTGATGACAAACAGGTGAATATTATACTTATTTCCGTCCATAGTTTTCTTATTTTTTCCCTCAAATTATTTCATTTTAATTAACAATTGCAGTTATTTTTATTGCCTGTTTGTTAGAATTGGGAAAAATATTTAATAATTAATTTAACCTTTTTCTCACAACAGGATCATAGTAAAGATTGCGGAAAACATGTACAAAGAATTTGCCCACAGGTGACAACTGATTCGACTCAACATATCTGTAGTTTGACGGAAATGGACACCAATATCACCTCATTTGATTGTGATGTCATCAAGCACAAAATTACTGAACTGGTTAACAATGAAGTTGGGTGGTGTTGTACATATATAGAAAAGGGAGATGGCATAACTATACATAAAGTAATATCTGGTCTGGACAAGCAACCTGTGATTTCGTGGTTACGTTTTTTCAGGAAAATAGATAATTATTAATATATTATTCTCTTACATCCCATGATATATTCCAGTCAAAGCAGTAGTATCAGTTCATTCATATTCAAAGCGACTGCTCTGAAATTATCATCTCGAAATTACAGATTTGGGGTTTGTAGGACATGGTGACATTGACCTTGCACGTCACAAAACCTGAATAAATAGATAAATTCACCCATTGTTGCTGCATGCCGACTATGAATATATAGTTGACACCGAGACGCTAAAAAACAAAACATTTCTGAAATATAAGGCAACTTTATGCGATCTACAGTAGAAACAATCAAATTCCATAACATGAAAAAAATAATAATAGACGCGCGTAAGTAGTGACGTTTGATCTTAATCTGGTCGTTGTGAGCAAACGGTTCACACGATGATCAACACAAAGATCAATCGCTATAAAATGCCATTTCACGTTAATTTTGACAAAAAAATGCGTCAAAGCATTTATAAAACTTACTCCGCTATCAACAGCATCTTCCCAGCTATCCCAAACTTCTTCTTCGTCGTCGGCCATTTTGAACAACGCCGCTAACGTCGTCAGTCATCAAACCTTTCGTCTTTATTATCATAGTACAATGTCGTGACCGTGATGGCGTTTACTGTATATACATGTTTATACTCGACATACTAAAATAACCGTCATGTGACCACGATTTATTTAACGGGTGCCTGACACGGTTGTCTCGAATAGAGCGAGAATTTCTGTCAATCAAATTGTTTTTATGAATATAAATACCATTTCATAACCAGGTTACGGCATACGGCCACATTCTGGAAAGTCCATTGGCCACTTCACATGGCAATAACCACAGTCTCTCTACCCCTCTATGATAGCGGGACTGTGCAATAACGTATACTTAGATCGTCAAGCCCCGCGTGAAAACGACAGGGATACCAGCCTTGGTCACCGCACTGTAAGAGACTTACTTTGAAATCAGAGAAACAAAATGAAGTGCGGCTCATTTTAGCTGACGTGCGCACTGACTAAAAACAAGTCGTTTTGTTTGCTTTATCTAGCAAAAGAAACTATGGCGTTCAGGGTATTCACAAATAAACAAGACCTACACTTTTTTGGGTCGGAACAACAACTAATATGAGGGTCAGCTGCGCACGCGCGGGAATTGAGTCCCAAGCGACGGTAGCTACACACGCTAAAACGCAAAGACTCATGGGTAGACGGTTGATTGTAAACAATAACACGCTATGGCCATCTGACGCATGCGAAGGTGACGACCTTCCCGCTTTGATACCAAATGGGAGCTAAATATGCCGATCGTTTTTATTTCAAAGCATATAGCGTACTTTGAGAAATCATATTTATAATTACTAATTGCTTATTACATTATTATATCTTGAATTCTGTATTTTATAATTTTATTTTTTTGTAATTTGTTTATTGTTGAGACTTTTATTAGTGAGTGTATATAACCAGTTTCCCTTCTGTGGAGTGTTCTTTAATAAATTCAAACTAATTGGAGAAAACACACCAGTTGCAGTTCCTTTAGTTTAAAGGTTACGCCCTCTAGTGGCAACGAGAATACGCTACGTTAATGTCCGCCACGGAAGTTTCTCGTCGATAGATGGCACACTTTATAAAGTGAATAAACATCCAGTTGAATACAGTTCCACACATATATGGTTGTATCATTACATTCACAATTTTAATACAGTTTAATGAATGCGTTTGTTATTTTATCCAATATTTTCTCGGTGCAAACATTTTGTTCAAAAGTGCATATTACATGCATTACATTACACGTATCTACGTCGCATGACACCCACTATGCGTCGCGACGAATGTGACACTTTACTTTCACGTCCAGTCTCGCACAACTAATTGGCTGTCTGGGGTCCAGTGCACGTTTTAGTGTTCAGAGGGCAAAGTTCAACATAGGATGTTGATTCTAGAAGCATATAGCGAATATAGCTGGCTGAACTAAACCAACCTGCCCTGTATCATGTGTTTACCTGTGTTTACGTATACATGTATGGTGTTTGTAACGGTGCATTAACACCGATAGTTTGCTGGTCTCCTTCCTGTCACATGGTTTGTTCGTCAGTATTCTGGTCCGTATAGCCCCCCAAAAAACTTATGTTGCCCTCAAGTCGGAAAATGGAAAAAATGGGTCGGTCGGTCGGATTTTTTTTAAACTAAGGGTTTCGTAAACAGCAGAGGTATATGAGAATCAATCTAACGCATGCTAGAAAAAAAATCGAAGTGTTTCTTTCAGTCTTTTGTATTTAAATACAGATCAACCCGAGGTTCAAAGTCGCCACTTATCCCCCAGGATCCTGGGGATCAAACAACGGTCCGGGATCGTTGATTTTTAGAGGAAACACTTTTTTACTGCTCAAAATGGTGAGTTTAATAATATTTGATATGTGGGCCTATTAAAAAAACAAAAACAAAAAAAACAAACCGCGACCCGATATTTCATATTTTTCGGTCGGTGAGGGCAACAAAACAATTTTTTTGGCCTAATGTATTCTCTCTACACACCCAGCTGTCATATGCAAAGTAGGCCAGGTCATTGTTAGGTGCGCCAAATGAAGTATAAATGACGTCATTTTCACTAGTTCTCATAGGTGGCAGGTTGAACAATATCTGATATTTATGGTAAAATATGACGCATTAGTATATATTCGACGCTTTTGAAAATTTTAAATTAAATCCCAAATAATTCGGTATAAATGTGTTTTGCCCCTTTCTCTTTATTTTCAGTGAATTGTAGGCTTTAAATCTTCACCACTGTTTTCATATTTATTTTTCGACATCATTTCTCAGTCTACTGTGTCATGTCGTAACCTTCAAACTTACCAAACTACAGTCTCACTGTGACCCAACCGTTTGTCAGGCTTGGTAACAGTTTGCAAAACCATCTGATCGGTAAAAAAAAAAGCCTCAAGAAAAATAAACATTTCGCCTCGTTTCAGCGACTATTTTTGCTTTTTTTCCTTTTATTAATTCTCCTATTGAGTGGAAACATATACAAGGCATAGTTTTATACGTCAAAAAAACTGTCAGCAACCAAGCTGTTCTCTGATTGGTCTGATTTTGCATGTGTTAAGGTTGGGTAGCCAATCATGGAAATCTTATAAATAGCTTCACATTGATTCGAACTGTCTCTGTTGAACCAATGAGCTCTCTTTTCTACCTCCATAGTTCACGTTGAACAAAGAGTGTAAGAAAAAAATGTCGGCTGAGGTCATTAGATCAGGGGTTGAAAAGCCGTTGTTCATCCTTTTTTTACATTTATGCCGTGGTTGAACAATCTATATGATAGAGGGACTGGTTCAAACTGGTTTGAAATCGGGTCGTATTTGGTTTGATACATTGTCACGTTTGGTTTGGTTAAAGCGGGGGTGTCGTCACCTGCGCATACGGCAGACGGCTATAGCGTGTCATTGTTTACAAACAAGCGCGTGCGTTGTTTTCGTCGCTTAGGACTCAATTCCCGTGCATACGCAGGTGATGTCCCTCCGCTTTAAGGATGTAGTAGACTTAACAGGGATGTTATAATTAGGCTTGATATTTTCATATAAGAATTATCCTGAACTATAATAAACTATATATTTTATTAAAGCTCTTGTTTCACACTTCCTGAAATTCTGGGTCATTTTTGATCTAATTCAATGGTAGTCACGTGACTAAGTAAACAAACAAAAAATATTATTTAAAAAAATGAGTACTGCGCAGGTGACAAGATTTTTGCCCAGTATAGTATAGTATAGTATACCTCAGTGTTAGATTCGTCATCATATAGGGAGTATGGCGGTAAATAACAATACATGTACAATGTACATTATTAGAAATAAAACTAACATTTATTAGAATGGAGCTGGAATGAAGCATTCTGAATACAAATTCTGAATCTCGCGGTTTGATGATCTTGGCTGCGTGACAATATTTTATTAACTTTTATAGATACAATAATTGTCTCTTACAACAAAAAGGTAGGTAAATGGCGAGTATAATTTGGTGAGCAAATAAATCATGATGATGAGCAAAATTTCCCTTGAAACAGATAAGAGCAACATTAAATGGAGTGGGTAGATGAGTCAAATACTATTGACTACTTATATTTATAAATCAGTGAGATTTTGTTAAACGTGGTATTAAAATACATATACTATTATTATGGAAAAACGAAATGTAAACAAAAAGTTGTGGATAAATGTATACGTTGAAAGACCCCCAGCCTCCGTTTAGAAAACCTTCAATCTGGTTCAAGAAAAATAATGCGCACCGTATCCAACAAAGCAAAATATGCCACAAACAACATGTGCAAAGTTGTTGTTATAAACTGGTATTTAAAACATATATGAAAAAACTATATATCATGCTGACCAGACGTCAAACGATGGAAACACCAGCCGTCCCAAGTTCTCTTTGTCTTGCAGATAAAATCAACACCAAACTATGTACATCGTGCAACTAACCCAAAACGTCTAATAGCTCCTTTTGGAAAAACAAATTCGTTTCAGTTCTATATCACCTTGCACATTAACCAAACAGTTTTATTTCGAACTTGGTTTATTGTTTACATGTGACGTTGAAACCTCAGTCGCAAAAAATAGGTATATAATTTGACCCATGTACACGTGTACATGTTTTTTCTATAATTTGTACATATGCACATATTATTCTCTTAGCTGTTTGTTTCCATCTTTTTTGTGTGTCTTTTTTTTGTAAACAAAATTATACAAAAGTTAAACTATGACATTCAAAGAATCCGTTTATATTGAACACGACTGAAAGTTTAAAGATCTCAAGAAATATTAAAAAGCATTCTGGTCACTGGCTCGTGTGTAAGTATAATGCGTTGTCCAATTTTTAGTTTGAGATGTATTTATACGCGTTCTATGTGAATAAAAGAGAATTTATAGGTGAGCGAAGCGGGTCTTGTCATCCTGGTAACAGTGTGGTGAGTGACAACTGTGAACATTTTTCATTAACTGATCATGTACACCAGTATACATAGAATTTAATTTTTCTGTGTCAAGGGTCTTTGCTTTAACGGACGCACGTGATCCATGTGCTTCATGTGATATAGATGAACAAAGGAGTAGAGTACTGTGTCCTAGTTTTGATAGTTGTCAGTGACCAACACATTAACACATCCCTGGCGTTGAATATAGCATTGCTCGAGATAACAACGATATTCAACTAAAACCCACTGAACTGCGGTAAAACTATTCTAGCTCCCAAAGTCAAATAATGACATATGGTCGTAATTTGTGGCTCACTAATAGAACCATCTTTCTACTAGAGCTAAAATCGTCGATAGGTCTTTGAAAAACAATTCAAATTTGATTGTTTCAAATGTATTTTTTGACGATCACAGTGTTTTAACTGTTCGTCTGATTGCCAAGAAAAGCGGTCGGGTCACGAGTCAAAGGTTGTAACCTCGTTCAGGGTATTTTGTCCGTGTCAAGCGATGTGTTTATTATACAAATATTACATACGACCGATCAATTAAAATAAAGACTGATGTTAGTGGGTAAAAACCGCGTTGTATATATACGGATGCCAGTAATAAGGAAAAAACAAACAAATTATTATCCTAAAATACTGACGGTGAAAATAGTGATCGCCTTTGCGTCGCTGTCTTCAGCTACATGTGATCTATTTCGTGGTCGTCATACTCCAAATCGTATGTGAGAACGAGATCGCTGTCACTTAGCATCGAATCCGTCGTTGCGACTGACAGACGGTTACCTACGATATCACGAAACAGTGGGGCAGATTTACCACTAACTAGGCTGACGTCAGAACCAGTTTGCTCAGTTGTCAATGAAGCCGGGCGAGGTTTAAAGTCGCGAGTGTTTGATTCGAACACGGCTGGGTTGCTGTGCCATGCATGGATATATGGACAGCTTGGTTCAATATCAGCATCATCTAGATTCGTATCAGGCCTTGTCCACCTACAGGGTTCAGACACCCGCTGTGACCTACGACGAGGTGGTTTTTCCGAAATTTGTCCCAGGCTTTGTGAATTCGTTATGACCTGCGAAAAGAATACGAGTTATTATTATTAGATCTTATAGTGAAATAATAAATAAAATAAATATGAAATATTTGTAAAACATTCACCCTGGTAAACCTCCGTGAAGTCTAAAGAGTAAGCCCCCAATAAAATTGAGTCTCTATGGGTTTCTTTCAATCAATTACTTTGTGATTGGTCAAGTTGTTTTCAACCGTCATTTGAAATATACAACATTTATAAAAAATGTAAAACCATACAAAATTACGGTGGATTGAAACTCACTGGTGTATTTCCCATAGATCATATCTCAATTCCTAATCATAATAAATTCTGAGATAGTTTTGATCAAATCGAACCATGATCGAACACAACTCCGCCAATCACAAAGCGCGTGGGCACGTGCAACCTGATATAACCACAATGCACTATATTTCTGAATTGCGATATGGTTTATGGTCAAGCCTAAGTTCTATGGTGGAACTCCCGTATCAGATTGGCATTTTGTTTTTGTTTTTGTGCTTAGATGCATCGATCGGTATGGCGTGGTAAATTACAAGAAGTTACAAACAACACAACACAAAAAACACTCAATCAAAACATATTTTACATGGAAGTCGCGTTCTCTGGTCGTCAAATGGCGTAGATGAGTATAAAAAGTGTTCAAATGACAACTGTGGTTTGTTTAAGTTCTTTCGCAATTTAAAATATAGTAAATCTCTCAAAAAACGTACTACTGACAGACAAATACAGATTAAAACAATATCGAGGATTTGAACGGCTTTCTTGATAAAAAGTTGTGTTAAAGCGGGGGAGTCGTCACCTGCACATGCGTCAGATTGCCATAGCATGTCATTGTTTACAAACAAGCGTCTACCCATGAGCTTTTGCGTTTTTAGCGTGTGTTGTTATCGTCGTTTGGGACTCAATTCCCGCGCGTGCGCAGGCGACGGCCCTCACGCTTTAACCATGTATTACCTTGTTAAGGCTTCTAAGATATTCTTTTGGGTTATGGGTGTACATCGGTAGTTGAGATAAGATTTCTCGTTGGTCGTGAATCCACTTCCTGACATGTACGTAAGTACTGGGTGTCGCCACGGCAACGGTTGAAGAACGGGGTCGACTCTCAGTCTCTGAACAGAGAAATTGAAATGGTTAGGAACTGGCCATTATTTCCATCGGGGTGAACAGCTTGTTCTTTGCAGGGTGCTTTTTCTTCTTCTCCGATCCTATATAGTAGCATATAAACCCTATGTAGAAATAATGGTTGGCCCCTTGGAAATCAGATCCACTCAAATAGCCATTTATCCACAGGATGATTCCACGCATTTTTTCACATACGCTTATTGTATATAAATATTTTTCGGTATTCCTAAAAACAATACTTGTAAATGAATGGAGATAAAGCGCAAATGCTCAGAAAAAAAGATTCATATTTGTGGAAAAAATATAAATATTTGCGTAACATAATAATACAGCCAGTAGAGTCAGTAGTGTTGCCTCCACGTCATAAATGGTCTGAAACACACTTCGCCTTCGCCTCACCTACGCCTTTGCCATCGTCAGGAAATGATGGTCGACTTGCAATGTTATTATTGTCTTCACCGCGGCTGCTAACACTGGCCGTTCTCTTTATGGCGTCGCCGTCCATCTCAGCCGTCATGCTCAGCAAGGCTTCGTAATCTTTGAAGTACACGTTTAGCTTGGTAAACGATACCTGGGGAAAACGATGATTTATAAGTTACCAAGACACAGAAACAAGCTTTTAAAAAGTGTACGTGTGACATGATTGAAGTGGAAGTTTCAACAACAATACGAACACATGCCAAGGTGAAAGAAGCTATTTTTTTATTTGTGTATTTGCGTTTCACACTATAACTTAAACGTTGCCTTTTCCGCAAAGTGGTATTAAATGCTTGGCTCGACTTTCCAGTTTTGATGCGACAATCAGAACATTGTTAGGGCATTTAAATTACATGAAATCGTCAAATACAAGCGTCATTAATGACGAATAATTCATTTACATGACTCACCTGTAATTCTTCTATGCCTCTCGTAATTTCTTCCAATCCTGGAACAAAACGTGTTTATTATTTATTGATGGGTAAAACATTGTAGTGCAGTGCAGTGCAGTGTAGTGTGGTGTAGTGTAGTGTGGCGTGGTGTAGTGTAGTGTATTGTAGTGTTGTGTAATGTAGTGTAGTGTAGTGTACTGTAGCGTAGTGTAATGTATTGTAGCGTAGTGTAGTGTACTGTAGCGTAGTGTAGAGTAGTGTATTGTAGCGTAGTGTAGTGTAGCGTAGCGTAGTGTAGTTTAGCATAGTGTAGTGTAGTGTAGTGTAGTGCAGTGTAGCGTAGTGCAGTGCAGTGCAGTGCAGTGTAGTGCAGTGTAGTGCAGTGTAGTGTAGTGTAGTGTAGTGTAGTGTAGTGTAGTGTAGTGTAGTGTAGTGTAGTGTAGTGTAGTGTAGTGTAGTGTAGTGTAGTGTAGTGTAGTGTAGTGTAGTGTAGTGTAGTGTAGTGTAGTGTAATTTGACGTTAAAAGTAAAAATATACACAATAACATCGTCCCAGTGATTTGGCTTTAATGGCAACTTACCTCCTGACATTTTTTCTTCTTCCGGGGTCACTCTTGGTAACATTGCTTCCGGATCATAACTAAATTCATTTGGGGGGTCTTCTTTCACTTTAATAAAAAAAAAAACATTTTTCAGAATTTTAGAAAGATTTCGGGTATACGGTAATCACTTTTTGACAATTTTATCTAAAATGTCAATTGTCGACATTGAAGATGTAAAGCAGTGTCATGTATAGAGGGGACAGAAAACACGCGAGGCGGGCTTTTATAATTGGTAGTTTTGTTGAGACTACATGTAATATATAACTTTCTGATATGCAAAATAGATTCGAACGTGAACATTTAGAGTTATCTAAAGCTATGGCACTCACGTTTTAACAGGATTGACACTGGTCTTTCAGTCCGTTGCGGTTGGACAATGGATTTACAATGGTTTTTCATGACGTCTTCGTCATCATCATCACCATCATCACCACCATTATCATCTTCCTCATCGCTATCATCCTCCTCCGAAATGTAAGCTTCTAACATGGCTAATGGTGCCTTACGCGGGTCTCTTGGGTGGTTACGACACAGATCGGGGGTGTTAAACGGTGTGCATGTTACTATGGGCAGCGGCCTGCCTTCTGACGGAGACAGAAGTCGAATGGAGTTGCCATAGCGACACCAGATTACGAAATGTTCGCTATTTAAAAAATAATTAGAGTACTCCTGGTCTTCCTTGTCTGCAAACTTAAGTGCCCTGGCGATGGCCTGTTCACATGGTAACGGTTCTTTCCCGTACTTGTCATCCAGTATGTGATTCAGAATTCGCACCTTTCTACCGAGGGCAGACCTCCTAATGCCGGCTTTGAAACACTTTCCTTTGTGGAAGTTAATGACGTAATTACCGCCGATGTGCAGTACACACACCCTGTACTTACAAACGCGTTTCTTTTGCTTTAGCTCCACAATATCACCAGGGCGTAGGTCGTACTCTATTTGATGGATTCGCTTGAATTTCCTCGGTCCAAACAACAATGTCTTCACAATTTTTGACATTATTGCTTCAATTAACCCAATACCATCCTCGTTCAAGGCAAAATATAAACGAGTGTTACTTGCTGGCTTCTGGGTTATGATTTAAAGTTCTTTAATAAGCCCGTTTATAATTTATAATCTGAAAAATAATAAAATACAATCAGTGTCGGTTGCATACAATGAAAGGCATAAAGCTGGGGATGTTAAAACGTTTTATAAATTATATATTTTTATAAATAAAAATGACCGGTAGAATCCAGAAAGGATATAGTGACATCATCGCGAGTTCTAAATCATATTAATGAATTAGTTAAACATCGTCCAATCAGCAAGCTATTCATTTTGAATAAGTGTGCAGTCGTGCGCGTATAATGGGCGTACAATATGGAGTCACTTATTAATAAATATTTGAATATTATATAAATGTGTTAAAGCGCGGTAGTCGTCGCGCTGCGCATGTGCCGCATTTGTGTTGATAAACATTGGTTTTCCCACAATCCAATGCGCTCTTCAAATGGAAATCACAAGTATGAGGTTTGACCTGGGCGCGACTTGCACTGATTACCGCCGGTGACTCCTTCCTTCCAATAACATGAAAATGACTTAATTAAAGCTTGGAAACGTCTCAGTTCTTACTAATAAATTATTTATTATTATTATTAGTTGTCTGAGTTTTCACTGTTAGTACAAAAATTCACGCTTGTTCATTTTCAGATTTTTGAGTTTATGTCCACCCGTTATTCTATGTTCGCACAAAATTCGGCAAATTTTAAATTTGGCAGGTACTTCAGGCTGTTGAAAGCTACCTATAGGCCCCTGCCATCCGTAAATTGAAATCATTTTAGGATAATATTTGATAATCCTTTTGTCAAAATATGAGTAGAGACCAGCCACAGATTCAGTCCCCTACACATGACTAGGGCCCTCCTCTGAACGTTTTGTTACTCATCCCAGAATGCAATGCTGCACTGACGTCATTGTAAAGGTGCTCTCCTCTAACTGAACATCCTGCATCCGTCCCTGCTTACCACCCTGTTGTCTGGCTTTATTAAGTTAAATTGGCCAGTGTAAATGGTTGTGAGATAAAATTTTGCCAATTAGTAACCAATCTTGCAATTAGTCGGTATCTTAAACTATTTTTGACTCCAACGTATTTTGTGGAATAGTTGAGTCACTGTTGCCTATAAGCAGAGCCGATTATTTTACGATTCATTGTGGTACCGGCTATCCAAGTAGAACGATGTCAAGTTCAAATGTGTACGGACGGAATAATGTACAAAGCCTTCCTGTAATACCATGGCTACTAAAGAAAAATATTGTTGGATCTCTAACTATTATTTACACAACAATAATTAATTTATTTATAGTACAATATAATATTTAGGTGGTAAATAGCTATTGATCACAAATTTATAGTTATAAATATTAAAATATACTAGTAAATAATAATTTGTTGGCACGCGATTGGATGCAGCATATTTGAGTTACCAGCGTGAGACGGTCCTAAATTTGCTCCAAACCATATATCTGGCAATCGACAAAGACCCAGTCAGTTTAGAAAGAACATATTTACAACATTGTGCGTGTTATAAATTCAAGTAAATTATCATGATAAACGATAAATTATTAAATAAAATAAATCATTTTTACTGTTTAAACGTAAACGACCTACATTTAAAATTGTCACCGACCTTGCCATTAGTGTATGTACCCTGGATAGGCTGTGCCAGAGACATCATCTCTCCCTAGTGCAGAGACATAACTCTCCCTAGTGCAGCACTGTTACGGTGTCTCGAATACAGTATAAACATGTATGTCGTCACAGTGTATGTTGCAGAACTATCTACAAATATACTTCAAATACTACTAAGTACTACCAGAGGTACATTACTTGGGGTTTGCAACTACGGTGACATGATACCAAGATCCCGTTTCAGCCTCACTCTCGCATAAGCGTTACAACTCAGAAAAATGCTTATGCGCATGCCCGAGGTAACTTGGATACTAGGATGTCCACTGTCCAGGTGGATCAAAATAGCTACTCACGATATGACGGATTTTCGATGTATTACATTTTTTCACTATGAATGTGGTAATACATGTTTTATTGTTTTATAACAAACCGTCTATGTCATGTCAGAAGGTCGTATCATCAGTCTCGCTATCTATGAGATGAGACTTGAATGGGATCTTGGCATGATGTCACCATACAGTACTATGCGCGGGGGGGGGGGTCACTCAATATTAAAACCTTACACCATGTGCGTTCTTGCTAAAAAATAATAGGCCCCTAGGGCTGGCAGCACAATGACAAACCATACCCCCTATTGCGGACGCAATGTAAATTTAGTACCCAATAAAGCAGACATATTGAAGAAAAAACACCCCCTATTTCAGACATATATTGAGAACAGCCTACCTCCTATTGCCGTTTTTTTGCACTCAAGTAGAGTGTGATAATTTCAAACGAGTTACTGTGCATGCAACTTACTCCTGTTGGTGTCATTCGTTGTTTGATGAAGAAAGATCAGAACTATTGACATGATAGTGAATATGATCATTTATTTGATAGTTTAATACACAATGCACACAACTTTTACAGGATTCTTATTCCATCAGATATCATTACGCAATTTTATGTTCAGCTCCGAGTGACTTTGGCATGAATACAGGGCAGAAAAAGCAGGAGCTGAATGCGAATGAGGCAGAGGCGCGAAAGAAGTTTCGGAAGTGTGGATGACTCGGGATGACTTTCTATTTGCGGTTTATTGTAATCGACGAAACGAAATGAAACGGGATAACACACATAATGAAAATTAAACTGTAATCAGTGAAAATGGGTTTTATACCCACAATATTTACAAAATATTTGCCGAAAATAATAATATTTAATACGCATATGGCTCGTTTCGCTAATTGCAGATAATCGAAAATCTGTAATCAGCGAAACATGGGTCTGACAAGTACAATAATCACAACTGTCGGACGAAACTTGACCAGTATATTTACCTTTCAGTAGTGTATATAACTAGATGAAACATTTGCCGAAAATAGCGGGATTTTAATGAGTGAATGGTTCGTTTTGTTAATTATAGATAATTGTTTTATACACGATTGAAAGGTAAAAATACCGCTCAAGTTTCGTCCGATCGTTGCGATTATTGTACCTATAAGACCCTTGTCTCGCCGCGTGATGCAGATTTCCGATTATCTGTAATTAGCGAAACGAACCATTTACTAATTAAAATACCGTTGTTTTCGGCAAATGTTTTAGGGTGTTAAATAAACGACTGAAAGGTAAATATATTGATAGATTTGTGAACAGATTTCTTATTGATGTTATGAATTATAGAAGAGATTATGTAGATTAGATTTATTTTCTGTATTTACTTTAAGTGAAAAAATTTTCTAAAAATTTTAATTATGTGCTTTTTCCAATAATTTGATTGCAGCTCCTTATTACAAATAAATTAATAAAAATACTGGTAAAGTTTCGTCTCCGGCGGTGGTTTATTGCTTAAATATTAGTTTCAGCAAAATTTTGTAAATATTGTGCATATAAAACCCATTTTCACTGAATACAGTTTAATTTTTATTATGTGTTTTATTCCGTATCGTTTCGTTACTTCTAGTACAATAAACCTCCGTATGCTTGTGTTGTAAGTGGCGGGAATGTCCCGGTGGGAAAGGTCAGGCGGACGTTTGCGGCCTGGTCGGGGCGATGGGTCCGCTAATTCGGGGCTATGGGTGGTGTATGGGAGTGATTGTTGCAAGAGGGGGCCTACAGCGGGCGCAGCAACCCTGTGAGTTTATTTCTGGGGGCCTATTGCAGACATTAGCATTTTAAAGGGGGCCTATTTGCTTCCCGCGCGGGCCCGCTTTAGAAGGTGAAAAACACCCCGCTTTCCCGCTAAATTTGGAACGCACATGGGGTAGTAACAGCATATAGAGTGACCCCCGGGCTCTGGTGCTACCCAAACCACCCCTAAGTGTCATTATTATCCTTATTGATAACAGCGGGAAATACGTTCTTGACATATGTCATACGATAGCAGGTTTAAACGTGTGTATGTAATATGTATGTGACGCTACGTCATATTACGCTTCGTTACGTCACGTCACGCCCCGTCTCGTCACAAAACGTACCCGGCGTCTCTGACAGTCATCTTTTCACAAAGCATAGACTAAAAGAGCGCCTGAGATTCACTAGCGCGCCACCAACGAAAATACTTATTATAACACGTCCTTCACATTGCGCAGTGCAAAGTCCAGGGAAAGAGGGTGGCCTTGCATATAAGAGATGTATATGTGGGTTCCGTTTATTTTTTAGCATTTTGCAAGACTGAAAGTTTTCATTTTCAGCATCGTATTGAACCGTGAATCTTATTTTTGCGGGATTACGTAGAGTTAAACACCTTTTTGTTGCGGTCCAGTCCTGTACAACGTTTATTCTTCCCTAACGTAGAGAAACATACATTTTCATTAAAATATAGACATTGACCATTTATTTCATGCAAAGTGTTCAGAATGAAAAGATAATAAAATAAGATAAATCTGTACTTATAATGATATCAACTATATAGTGTGTTCACATCTGTGTTTGTGCACCTTTACGCCGGTGTAACTTGCAGCGGCGTAATATAAAAAAAAAGTGTGAGCACGTTAAACTGCTTTTGAAGCGATATAAGCACCAGAGAAAATAATGCGTAAAACACGGCCCAAACGCTTTCATTCAGTGACATTCTATGACGAGTTTATTAATTATTAGGTACTAGTACACAAAATATATGTCGAATTTTCAGATACATTGATTATTGTTATCTTGAGCGTTTCATGAGTATGAAAATTGAACATTTTACGTTCCCTGCGAGATCCCGCGTTATGCGTGAAATCGAACGTAAAAACAGGACGAACAAAGGTCATAGCGTCGTAGTGGCGACAAACACAGTGTGGGATTCGACAAACGCGAATGTTTTTTGGGGCTGTGTGCCATACACATTTGATGATGGTCAATTTTGATTAAGTAAGGTCATTCAAACGCAATATTCCCCTGTCAAAGATCGGCCTTCCGATGTGAGCTACGAAATAAAGAAATTCGAGTTCAAAATCAAATCTTTCGATTTTTGCGACAGACGCTCGGCGCGCGTCTTTCACGCAACCCGCGAGGTCTCGCAGTTGAACGGGAAAACATCCCTTGAACATGGCCAAAAGTGCACAAAAGATTTGGTTCAATCAAAACATTTCTTATCTGTGGGTATTTTACACCACTTGTATTGCCGGTGTGAGCTTACGCCGGCGTAATCTTTTCTAATGTAGACACGGTAAGAGTCCAAAGAGTGTAAAAACATTACGCTCATTAGCGATATGGTTTAATCTTCCCTCATTAAAAATCTCACTAATGATGTCCAGTTGGACAAAGTTCTGTCCCGTTATCGACAATCAGGCATTGTTCCACGAAGGTCGGACTTATATATAAGTCCACTTACGTTTTAGTTGCAAGAACAATAAACACCTGTTGTTATTGAATGAAAGAGGTGTATGTAAATAATTTCTGCTGCATGCTGCCAAGTGGAGACCAAGCCGTAAGTGTTGAGTTCGGATTTTAATGTCAGATATTAGACTCAAATATGACCACTTGACCTTGTAATGATGACCTCAGGTTATCCGTGGATGGGAAAACAGAGATAGATTCGATCGAGAAAAAGGTCAGGAGATTGACACGCATATATATGGAGCTGAGACGCGCGTCTTTGCCGCATTCTGGCCACGCCGTGTGGCGCGGATTGCGTTGACGGGTTTCATGTTCTCTGCACGTAATAAGCTCGGTTATTAGGCATCCTTTTTTGGGGATGCCCGGTGGCCGAGGGGAAGACGTGTAGTGGCGTGAAGCTAGGCGATTAGGTGCCGTACGCGAGCGCCGGTTCGAGTCACGCACGTAGTACGTATTTACTATAATTAGACATAGTCTTTACCTTGCCGTTTATTCGGTGTTATTTGCTTACGTCACAGCGTAAAATGTTTCCAATAGTTACGCTGTGGTACTGCGAAAACAATTCAGAAGTTTTCACATGATTAATCATTGGGGTCATTACAACACTATATACATGTAAGATCGCGGTTTCCGATGTTCGCAATGTAGATTTATACTTGCCTCGCACCAAGGTGAATAGTGAAAATGAATCTCTTACTCAACCGACCATGGTGCGAATAGTAGAAATAAGATATATATAGAAGTTTATATATAACACCGCGGTAAAAATATAACCATCGCTTTTTTTTCAAAAAACAAACAAACACCAACGCGGAATGTAGTACGATACTGATTCAGCCAAGGGGTAAGATAAATAATAGTAGTATATTATAACCCCGTGCTCTGTAATTCAAAATATTGTGTGTGTGTGGGGGGGGGGGAGGTAATAACTGGTTCTGGCTACCAAATGAATTTAGATATTGAGTGTGAATCGATTTCTATAATCCCGGGTATCATATTTCGAATTCATCTAGAGTTCTTGTTCGCTCTGCTTCGGCTGGATTTTTAGTATTTCATTTTGTACTTATATGTTGCCCTCTATGATATTTAATTGGGACGTCGAGTAATACGAGAAAGCTGCTCGCCAGGGCCGCTGCGGAGTCCGAGTAGCACAACATGGAGTTTTGACTCGAGTGTGTATCAGTTTGTCAGAGAGCAAAGACATTTATACTTTCACTTCGCCAAAACACGTCTGTAATATGCACAGTGTTGAAATGCAAACGTGGACATTCTCATTTGTTTAGCACAGTTCATCTATACAAAGAAGCTGTGCACCTCATCCAAAATCAAACTAGTTTTCCTATGCCTCCCGGGATCTGAAATACTAGATATATAATAATAATAATAATAATAATAATAATAATAATAATAATAATAATAATAATAATAATAATAATAATAATAATAATAATAATAATAATAGCCACAATAATATTGTATTGTAATATCGTCTCAGGCTGAAGGACAAATTAACAAGTACAGAGTGTGACCATGGATGGTGACTAAGGGAATAGAGTATTAGTTCGAACACAGTCCCTCCTGGATAGAGGGTTAGAAGAAGAAGAATCGATCTGAGGTCACTTTTAGGTCACCAACAGATCAACAATGCCACCATTGTAGCGTTATTAACAATAATCTCCTTTGTTTAAACAAAGTATTTTCTGGTGTCTATAGTTTAAAAATAATTCTTTCTTTCGAAAAGAGAAATCAAAATGGTTTGCAGATCGTCGTCTGGTAACATGAAATCGCGGCAACGCACGCAGCGACTATAGTTGCAAAACAGGTGCCGATTTGTTTGCTTTCAACAATGTCACTCTCTTTATGTGATTGGCATTACATCAGTAGTCAACTAATACTTTTAATACGTGATACGTGAAGTTACAATGGAAACGCTAAAATGTGGAACCAGATCAAGAAAACTTCCTGTGACCCTTATACCGCAGTTTTAGGTTAGGTAAAGATCGTTCTGTATTTGTGTTTGTCCTTTATTTAGTAGCCTGGTTGCTTTCCTGTTGGTTCGTGGGACCGCGAGAAAAGAGAACTCACGAAACACCGACTATTTACGAAATCGTGTTAGACTTCCTGTACAACTAAGTATCCGTATCCATGGCGATAGCCTCTGGTTGAAACTGGGGAATGAACATAAAAGTCAAGTCACGCGCACCTCAGATATGCAGATAATTATAAATGCAATCAGTTTAATCAGAGCGTATACACTTATATAAATGTGACAGAAAAATTCTCTGACGGACAGTGACTGAAGGTCGTCATGTCTAATCACCAAATCAAACGTCAAGTTCATTGCTGTGATCACTCGATCACTCAAGGCCACTTTATTTTATGAGACCTTCTAAATTTGATAACAGGATTCTGCATTATTTTCACTGAATCATTCCTTCAGCGAAAATAGTGAAAATTAGTTTTTACAGTACCCCTTAGTGGACGATTAATAATAATCTAAGTACAGCGACACGCAGACGGTAAACATGGTGGGCGACAGTGTTATACTTACTGCTCTTATAATAAATACATTCAAACTAAGTAATTTAAACAGTTTGTCAGTATTTTCAGTTTAATGTCGCATGATAATAAGGACGATTGAAGTGGAGTATTAATAAAAACGTTTTTAAAAAATGCGCGTTTTCTAAATTTCTGTTCTGTTCTGTTCACTATTTGGACGCGGGAATCATATCGGGACAAAGTTCAGAGTGTTGTCAACGCAGCCAGCTACATACACTGACATTTGACCCCGATTATGAATGACGATTTATACACGTCTAGGCTGCTTTCGTTGATTTTTATGACCAAAAATATAATTGCAGTTATAAAACTGATAAAAAAATACGACGAATTTTGATATACGGATTATATACAAGTCTACATCCTAGCACCAATCCCATAAGTGATTCTAAACAACAAGAATGAGAGACATTACTTTGATGTAAGAGGGTTCCCGCAGTTAGATTTAAGGATAAAGTTGATCCTTATATTGATATTAGATTAGCTATACAAATTCTATATTTAGCTCCAGGATCTGGGCGGATGGGACACTTCCAGTCGCAGAAGGCACGTATCTGGCGAGGACGCATTTAATACAAAGGAAGTTTTTATATAAATTTGTAATTTGGTGTATTCACCCTGAACGAAATATATATGGGATCGCCGTCACGACCAGTAATATTTTGAGAAGTTATGGGAGAAATAGTTAAAGCGAGTTGTCATACGAAGGAGTGTCAAGCTGTCGGGTTAAGTCAATATGAACTGACTTTGTTTCGACCGCCTCTGGACCCATTTTACTAAATAAGTACGACTTTTTGCCTTGTCTATAAACCTGTTTATCGATTAAGAATTCAATTAGTGTGTGTATTGAACTCGATACAATCGTTAACTCACCCATTTGGACGCTATGACGCGGAGTGAAATCGACAACAGTCAGAACTCGGTGCGCCGTGTAGAGAAAGAATAATAGCATTATTATAATATTTAACCTACCTAATGACGTCACCGTTAGTGGCACTAAACTCTCGTCTTACTTCTATTACGGAACGTAAGCACTGGTAAAAAATAATCCTTTGATTGTTGCACTTGACTTTGAGGACAGTTTTGTCGCCTTATTCAACTTTGCTTCGCTCTCCAGCTATGTGTACGCACGCGTTAACAAAAAATAATAGGAAACTAGCCAGACCGCCTAGGTTAATGTTTAAACATTTACATGACCACTTAGGATGGTAGGATAAATACTGATACATTATTGGATCATTGCTCGCTTAGGGTGGCCGTATTATGCTTCGGCCGCAAAGTGAGTCAGCAAAGTGGTTAGTTACGAAAAAACAACAACAACGTTTCGACCAAAATATGTTTTGCCATCATGTACAGAAATGTACACTGGTTGAGAACTTATTATTAAAGGAATAATTAAATATATTGAACAGTGTTCTTAAAGGTTCTAAGTACTATATTCGATGCAACAATGCCCTTATGCCCTTAAGTGTTTGTTTTCTAAACAGACAAATGACACAAATATATTTGTTATTATTTACAATAGTTATTGTACAACCAGTTGACTTATTTTTGGTAAATGAGCTTTCTAAACCTTTGATGGCAAATAAGCTGGCCTTAGCTAGCTACATTTTAAGATTTGGCAAGACGACGTTATACTTGAATATACTGCTTCTGTCTATTTTTTAACGAAAAATCGTTATGATGGTCACAGGTCAAAAGAATGTCAAACTTTCTTAACATTTTCTATTCTATGAATTACACCCCAGTCAGCTAACATTAGAGTTAGTGAACGTTGTTATATACGCACTGCGCCCTCTAGCGACCACGCATTTCTATGGCAAACATGTCAGGTTGAGAAGCCATTCGCTAGTTATAGTACATGTATAGCAAATTCCCACTATCTTTTTATTGGCAGACGTCCACGGACCAACATAACATCGAGACTATGATCGGTGGCGTTGGATTTTAAGTTCGCTAGAGGGCGCAACGTAAGGGAACGTCGTAGATAATAGTTTTCACGCAATAAAATAATTAAAAAATAGCATAGTACGAAGAAGTGTTATGAATGTTGAAATTGAAATGGTGGCGTGATTACTTCACTATATTCGCGGTTTGGCTTATGCCTGCTACCATAAATAGAATGTTACTTGGGCATAGGACAAGACATCACAAATTGTCGTTCACCCTCTATCTGATTTGTGTTTCAGAGAATACAAAGTCCTTTTTTGAGTATTGGCGTCCCATTTCAATTCCCAGAGATGGTTAGTTAGCTAATTGCCGGAATTCAATAGTTTTATGGTTTGTCAAGTATCTTTCCATCAACCTTTTTCTCCTATTGTCACCATATACTTCATTTTACAAATGTGCTAAAAATGCATTTTTTTTAGTTTTCCACCAACTTCACTGATGTTATTGATTCATGTGAATCTATTAGTTTCCGATGATTTGCATCATTAAAATTTGATTTCATTTTCATGAAATATTTGTTCTCCAGGTTTTTGGTAACCAAGAATGTGCCATCATAGGAGTTTGTACTGAAGTTTGCTATTCTGTTTATACTAGTATATTTAATTGCTTGTTTTTAAATGAATTAAATGATGATATCGACCCATAGCAATTTTAGGTGTATTTTTTGATATATTCTGAAGAAAGCGACAAAATTAGAGATGTGTATTGCCATACGCTGTAAAATGCCTTTCTTAGATCTACAACCTGCACAGTCAAACTTTACTTGCATTTCTTGTTTGTTCGTTGGCATTTACACAAGACTCTCAATATTCGCCAGAATTGTGTGGAATTTTCTATTGAGTTTCCCAATTTGTTTATACAATATAGAAAATGGTAGTAGGTAATCACAGTTCTTGGTAATTATTCAATATAACTTGATTATATATATTAATAAAGAAACTTTAATAACACAATTTTAATAAGCATCGGCGAGGGATTGTAACAGAGTCCAATGACTCGGAAATAATACAGGTTTTACGCTACTATTTGAACTTGTCTCAAAACTATTGCGAGTCCTCTATTTTGAAAACAACTTGCAGACCAACTAGTTTTGAACTTACTGATTGGCACATCAATGCGGCAACGTCGTCACCTGCGCATACGTGGGAATTGAGACAAAAGCGGCGATAACAACACACGCTAAAAACGCAAAGGCTCATGGATAGACGCTTGTTTGTAAACAATGACACGCTATGGCCATCTGACACATGCGCAGGTGACGACTCTCCCGCTTTAAGTAGTGAATACCCAGTTGTGTCAAACACCAGTCATGGTGTTGCTCAATAGACCTAGTTTTCAATAGCTGTGATATTCTGTCATTGGGGGAGGCCTGGTTCACTAAGGGAATAGAAATATTAAATCTTTATCTACAATTTTTTTAAAAAAATTTCTAGGTCTTCTTAGTTTACTAACTACCACAAAACCAATAATCCTTGTAAATCTGGATATACTTTTTCAAACAATTCTTTTTCAAGACATGTAACCAAAAAGAATTTATGTCCATTTGGTCCATATGACTTGTATTCACTTTGAACAAATGTACATCTTTTTCATGTTAAAACACAAACATGAGACAATGTAATTATTTACAATTGAAATCTAAAATGATGGCGATTGTCTTATCAGAAAGGATGAGTTGCACAGATCTACACATACACAAATATACATTATCAAGTTTTAACTCGGTAATTCCTGGAATGACTGGACCATATCTATATTTAGTGCATATTTCAGTCAGTTGAAAACTGGAATTTAAGTTCATGTTTGTTATTTGGAGAATGTATTGGGTTATCAAGACAAGTCTTGCACATGTGGCTACCACTGTCCTTGAATTATACTTTTCCTGGAGGGGAGAGAGGGAAGGTGGATTGTAAAATTGTGATATTTTGTATAGTTTGTTATATTTATTTTACATGAGAATTTTATTTACGAAATTTCATTTATGAGAGAGGAAAAGGAACTGAATGTTTAACAAAAGGATTATGTTTACTGTTTTAATAGACCATTTTCCGTTCACTGCGAGATCATGCGTTATGCGTGAAACTGAACGTGAAAATAAGGGCAAAGAAAGGTCACAGCGTTGTAGTGGCGACAAACTTTGCATGGGATTCGACAAACACTAAAGTATTTTGGGGAGATATTCAATTTCCATGCTTGATAATGTGCTGTACACATTTAATGATTGTCAATTTCCATGAAGTAATGATATTCGAGCGCAATATTCACTTGTCAAAGATTGGCCTTTTGATGTGAAATACGAAATAAAGAAATTTGAATTCAAAATCAAATCGTTTGATTTTTGCGGCAGATGTTTGGTGCGTGTCTTTCACGCAACTCGTAGTATTTCGCAGTTGAACGGAAAATCACTTATTATTTTACATCAACTAAGACGATAAACAATGAATATACAACACCTTCAAAAAAATTATTTTTCAAAAAATTCAATCTGAACTATTAATATTATATACAAAATTATACTATCACTATTGTGAGTAGACATGTTACATAACTACCATGGTTACCGAATAAGTTTCAAAATCAGTACAAAATAACGTTTTATCAACTATCTTATAAATAAACTTTTAATTTACAGTTTGTACAAGCTTGTAAAAGACAAAAAAATAGCTTACAAGATTATGTTCAGTACTTTTCATAATCTATACGAATACATTGAATATATGAACACCAGTCCTTTAAAAATTACTAGTATGTACTTGCAATTTGAAATGGCCATAACACCCACCTCTTCCCATGCCAATGCATTGACCATCATAGTGCAGTATGGCACCCCTAACTTAATGGAGTAAGAGTCTGCTCTACATCCCACCCAGTATAAGTGGGGGACCCTCATTTTAGAACTAGAAGAAAAGCCATTTGTGTTGAAGATGTACAGAATGGATTATCGCTTTCTCATTAAGCCGCCTGTACACTACTTAAGAAATTTAGATTTCATTGGCCGAGAAACAATATCATAGAGGACAGCTTGCAAGTGTCTTGCAACCTGGCGTAATTCATCCGGCCTATAATCACCCAAGACATTAGTTTCTGACAAAAAGAAATGAGAACACTGAGAAGTAGCTAGACAATCCAAAAGAGATTCAAAGAGGTCAATAAACGCGTAGCATATTTTATCAATAGTCCATGTATAATCATGAGGATGTTGTGTGCACTGTTGTAAAAACACAGTTTGGATTATACGAGCGTTTATCGGAAAGAAAGCATCAACGTTTTCCTCGCACATGGTTTTCATGATTTGGTACACTAATACTCTGCATGTGTTAGGCTGCCCTCTATCAGCTGATTTAGCTAACTCCACCTCCTTGGCTAAATAAAAACAACACCACAGCCGAGTCTTGTCATTATCTCCCGGAGCTTCACTTGGAAATATGTAGAAATGATTTTTGATAGAGTCAATTTTATCCTTGGATAGCCAGCTATTCTGTTGACTTCTTCCTCCCCAGGTTTTTGCACTGTCAGGAAAGTCAGGAAATTTTAAGGATGGAACAAGATGAACATGGAATGTTTCGCCTTCCATTGATATCGTCAGCTTGACTGTAGGACCTGTGTGTAAACAAAACAACACAACATAACTTATAAATTATTCATACAATTCATCTCTGTATACAATTGCTATGTTCACACGGCAGCATTCTATCGCAGCCGAACTACTGCTCCTCCCACTGATTAACAGGAGATTATCTCCAATGCGTTCATACGGTCGGGAGCCGAACGAGAGCCGAGATCTGCCAGAGTTTGATTCAGTTCGATCAGAGCCAAACAGAACAGTGCCCTCGAATAATGAGTATGAAAAAACTGTACTGAAATCGATTTTGGTGTTGTGTTGTTTATGTACATGGCACAATGCTGATGGGCTGGGAGAAAAAAAAAAGTTGCGGGTCTGAGCATGGAGGTAGAAAAGACAATGCACTAGTGTTATTATTTAGGTACATATGCTAGTACCTCGAATAAACAGGAAACCCTGGTAGCTAAAATGTGTTACAATCTATTATTTATTGTCATGCAAAATTACCATTTTGAATTATTCAAATGTTAGTGATATCTAAACTACTAGTACTATGAAGAATCACAGTCCCTCTATCCTCTCTACATATCATAGAGGGACTGCGGAAGAATCTAAACATACTAGATCGCTTCTAAGATTTTTTCTTTGGTGTCTTTAAAAAATTTCCGTTCAGTCGTTCTTTCAAGTTTTTGTTGCATAATGTCGTACACCATTTTTTCCGTTTTCCTTTGAGCTATCAATCTATCGCAGTGGCAGTAATTCTTTGCTCTGCCAAGTGTATATTAGGGCGCGTACCTCTTCTTCAAGCAGGAAATTGCGTGAAATTACGAAATATGTTGTCTCCGCCATAATTGAAATGATAGCCTAGGTTACGTGAAAACGACGATTGAGGGCGTGATTTCGGCTCCGATAGTTGGGCCTTGATGCGTTCGGAGCCATGTCGGGACTAAACCCTATACGAGTTCAACCCTGAGGGTTTAGTGGAGCTGAACTTGGGTGGAGCCGAACTTGGTTCGAGCCGAACGCGTTCACACGGCCATTTTTGCTGGCTCGAGCCATAGGGCTCCGATAAAATGCTGTTGTGTGAACATAGCAAATACATTCCTGTTTGGTGATAAATTAAAAGGCAGTGGTTGCTGTGCCATGTGCAAGATATGCGACTAATATGAACAAAGATGCCAACTTTGATTATTGCACAAGCCAACGAGTAACTGAGACGTTACAAAGCTTCAACTATGTAATTTCTTTGGTGATTGGATGGTATCGAAGGAGTCACCGGTGGTAAATAGCTCGTGTGGCAACCTGGTCATAACTCATACTTGTGGTTTCCAAAAATCAATATTCATCAACACAAATGTTGCACATGTGTGGCACGAAGACCACCGAAATCAATACTAGGATATAATTTTATTTTAATGTGCTGTGCAAAACTACATTCTAATATCCATCATAACATAACTGAACAAAAAATACAAAAAGGTTACTGTACTATGTTTGCTCTATTTCAAGTGCTTCTATAATAAAAACACACTTAAAGGACGATGTTCGTCACACCATGTATGTGCAACATTTGGGCTGATAAAAATTGATTTTCCCACAATCCAATGCAAATGCAAAAATCCTGAGTACATGTTTTAACCTGGGTGCATAATACACTAATTACCGCCGATAACTACTTTGATACCATCCAATCACCAAAATAAATTACTTAATTAAAACTTGGTAGCGTCTCAATTTGTACTCAGTTGGTCTCAGTACTAATAACTGTGGTATTCGTTATTCTGCGAAACAGTCATAGCAGCCATCTTTGTTCATATGAGCCCCATATCTCGTGCATGCGTGGCACGACCACTGTCCTTTATGGATAAGGCCAGACTTTTTTATTCCTTGTTTCGCGAGTTTTTAAAAGGCAATTTTTTTGAGGAGGTTGAAAGAAAAAATCAAAGAAAGCTTAGAAAGAACTCCCGTGTGCTGAGAGTTTTGGAGACGCATTAAAAATTAATTCAAAATTACTTATACTTGAGATATTGATGGAATAGCTGAAATCTAATTATGCAAATAAGGTAACTAATATGAACAGATTTAAGTGTAAAACTAATAAGGTCTGCACAATGTACCAAGTTTCATTGAAATGTGATTAGAACCAAAAAAATATTAATTATTATGCTAATTAGAGAATTAATATGAACAGATTTTAACCCAAAATTAATCAGACTGTCTATTGTCCTAGAGCATTTATGTACCAAGTTTTATTCAAATGTGATGATCAATACTTGAGATATCAGTATTAATTAATTATGTTAATTAGGTGATTAAGAAGCATAAATATTTCCCAAAAACTAATATGGTGCATAGTCTTAGGTTCATTGAAATGTGATGGGTACTCTTTAAAAGTTTCATTGAAATCCAATGAGTGTTTTTTAGACATCATAGCACAGCAAAAAATTAACTAATTATGCAAATTAGGTAATTAATAGGCACAATTATTTATCCCAAAATTAATTAGGTCTCTGCATAGTCCTAGAATATCTATGTCGCAAGTCTCATTGAAATGTGATGATTAGTACTTGAGATATCAGGTGAAAAGCTGAAAATTAACTAATTATGCTAATAAGGTGATTAATATGCACAAATATTTACCCAAAAACTAATTAGGTCTCTGCACAGTCCTCAAGTAACTATGTACCAAGTTTCATTGAAACGTGATCATTACTACTCGAAATATCAAAAGCTGAAAATTAATTAGTTATGCAAATTAGGTAATTAATATGTACTAATATTAATATATTACCCTAAAAACTGTCAGGTAAGTGCAGTGTCATATGACACCTATGTACCAAGTTTTATTGAAATGCTATGATTAGTACTTGAGATATCAGTGGAAAAACCGAAAATTTATTAATCATTATGTAAATTAGGTAATTAATAATATTAACAGATTTTTACCCCAAACTAATCAAATCTGCGCATTAGTTCAGAGCATCCATGTGCCAAGTTTCATTGAAATCCAATGAGTGGTTCTTCAAAAATCAGTGGAACAGTCATAGAACAGCTTAAAATCAGTTAATTATCATGCAAATTAGGTAATTAATATTCATAGATTTTTACCCAAAACCAATTAAATCTGCGCACTAGTTCAGAGCATCCATGTGCCAAATTTCATCAAAATCTAATGAGTGGTTCTTCAGATATCAGTGGAACAGTCTTGGAACAGCTAAAAATCAGCTAATTATCATGCAAATTAGGTAATTAATATTCATAGATTTTTACCAAAACCTAATCAACTCTGCGCATTATCCCAGAGCATCTATGTACCAAATTTCACCAAAATGTGATTAGTGGTTCTTGAGATAATGGTGGAACAAAAAAAGTGACATACATACATACATACAGACAGGGTAACTGCAAAGACTCCCTTTTGTGCTTCGCACATGGGAGTCAATAAAATTAAGTTTTCCATTAGATTTGTGTGATTCTCAAAGAATTGTAAGTGAGATCATTGATCAGAGAAAAGAAATGAAATAACATTTTATTCCATGTATAACCTTGTTTCTCATCTGCGCTAGACTTCGGTACTTTGATCATGATACTCCCACGAAAATGCAACTTGGGTTTGTTATGCGGCGAGCGGTAAAAAAATGAAGATAAAAGTAATATTTTTTTAGCATTTTTTGCGCTTACAAGTCGGCGGGCGCGAGAAATTACGCTGAAATACAATTATATTTTTATTCATTTTCGGCTCCTGTTCATTCGACAGGTTCACGAAACAAGGGATAATAAAAGTCTGGCCTAAGTGCAGATAGATACGGGTAGTAAACAATGTGCAAATTTTAATAGCAATGCAAATTCCATTACATAAATGACAAATAAAAATTGGGGTACCACAAACTTGTAATATTAATCCCTACTTCAAGCTGGCAGCTATTTTGGATTAGAAATTGGCAAAATACATAATTCAAAAACAGCTAAAAAAATAATTGAGCAAAGCTTCAGGAAATTTCTGTCCCAAAAATGTTGTTTGCCATGACCATTCTAAAACAAAGAATCCAGTTATTGTTTACCAGATATCACTCACATTGCATCAATAATGATGACATCATTCACATTGCATCAATAATGATGACATCACTCACATTGCAACAAGAATGACATAAATTATATTGCATAAATAATGACATCACCCACATTGCAGCAAGAATGATGACATCACTCACATTGCATAAATAATGATGACATCACTCACAAAGCAACAAGAATGACAAATTATATTGCATAAATAATGATGACATCACCCACATTGCAACAAGAATGATGACATCTCTCACATTGCATAAATAATGATGACATCACTCACATTGCTTTAAAATGATGACATAACTTTTGTAATTGTTCAGCTAAATGCGTGCATTGACGAACATTAATGACACACACTTGATATACCAGTGACTGTGTCACCCTGATACTACCCGGTATCTTTTCTGGTGGTGTTCGCCGATGTCTGGTGGTTGAAAATTTCGACAGTTTTGGGTGCCAAACCCATGCACTGACAATAGTACCATTGAATAATGCAATCGTTATTATTAAGTCTCATCACCATTACAAATACAAAAAGATTTACGATAGTTCATCAGTTCTTCTTCAATCGATGTTATATCTGCTAACTTTTCATTAAAGTTCGCCAAGATCTCCGAAAACAACAGCATTCAAACTAGACACCATTTTCAGTATTGCACATGCGAGGTTCGTCTATTGCTTCCAAACATGCTCTGAATATTACCGAATGCTCAAGATTAGCGTAACCCATTGTAAGAATGTGCTAAGAGCTAACAAGAACCAATGTTTGTGAATAAAAATTGACAAACGATCATAGGGTAAAGCTAAAACAATAGCGTCGTGGCTCCTTTCATTAGTACCTTCCATGTTCTAATTGACAAGAAATAAACCACTCACACATTTGAGTCATTCTGTATTATAATTATTTCCGTGTTATTTTTTTCCGTTTCAAATAGCCACCTATTAAAAAATCACTTTAATAATTCAACAAATCGAAACAAAATACTAGTATGCATAATTTTTCTTCAAGCGATTCAACCACCTTTAAACTGCCTCTAAATCAAACATTACCAGTATTAGTTTTGGATGTCAATATTGGATGTCAAAACTGAACCATGGCAAGGGGTTTGTATAATAATAATAATAATAATAGTTTATTACGCAACTGTAATCTGTAATAACTCACCAAATATATCTACACTCACTTCATACACCGTTGGTATTCGCTCCCACAAACATTCTTCATCCAATTTATCAACTGCTTGTTCAACTAACTGGCAGAATTTCTTCAGCACTTTTTGAGGTGACAAGTACCTTTCACATGGAAAGTATTGGGTCGAATCTACCGCCACATTGTCGGGACTCAACAAACCGTGGACAAAGGTCAAGTTAGGGTCAGTTGCAACATATCCAAATCCAGAAACACCGGATAGGTATGGGTTCTCGCACCGATTACTGTCGATGAACACAGCGGATGCGTGATCCCTACAATCGGGGGGAATTTTGGGGGACAAAAGATTGTCCAAGTTGACCAGCAAATCGAAGTTCCATCCACCTGTCTTCATCAAGCCAACATAGCAACCGTTGGGTTTAACTTTTTCACAGTGGAAGCGATCATCTTGGTTGTACACCTCTTCTAGTATTGGATTCACAACCCGATTAATGATAAACTGTTGCGCTTTCTTTCCCTTCTTCTCATTCGGAGTGACGATCTCGTCAGCAAATCGACACAGTGCCTTGTTTAACTTTTCCATGTCAAATTTCTTTTTCGACGACGCCATCTTTGTTTTTCTGTGTTTGGGTGTTGCTGGCACCTTTAGTCGACTGGTTTAATTTAACCAAAGACACTAGTGTATTTGATTTAACATCAGCCTGCAGGGTAGCGAACTGTTTGTCACAATACGTTTGGCCTTAATATTATAATAATTCTTTATTGGAGATGATTTATATTATTTATGTAAAGGCATTAATAAACCAATCGACTGGTATTTTTTATTGTAATTAATTTTGGTGGGTTAGGGAGGCCAACTATGTAGGTATTACACATTGTGAAGTTGAGGCCAAGTCAAACAGGCCACGGGACACATTTTCGCGAGTCAAGAACGAAGTTGCAAATATTATTATTTAAAAAAGCATTTTTATTTCAAAAATTACAGAAAATTATTAAATTTGTTATATTACACATATTCGATTGTGGTTATAAAAATACATGACTGTGTGTTTTGGATGTATCAGCACATACTATTTACAAGGTTTTTGTTCTTTTTTTTTTTAATAATCAACCTAATTTATATATTCTTGCAGTTATGAGTAAAAAATTCATAGATAATATTATTTGTGTTTGTAAAATATCAGCTTTTAGCTGCATTTATATACATCAAATGTCAGGTCATCTTCCAACAAAATGTACAAGACTATTTTGTAAGAGTTCCTTAGGACTCCAATCATGATAACCATTTGCATATCAATTTGTGCAGACTACAACATCAAGTAAACAATTTTCAAATTTGCTTGTGAATTTCACCAAAACAATTTTGTTAACTGATGAAAAGCATTATAAAGCTATATATTTGTGATTGTTGTTACTCTTCAGTGTGTTTAATCATGTGTTGTTTCAGTTGAGCTGGTGTAATAAATCCATGTTTACAAATCTGACATCTGTGTGGATATTCATGTGTGTGGTGAATGACGACATGAACTTTGGCTTCACTTGACGTACTGAATCTTTTATCACAATATTCACATTTATAAGGTTTCTCACCAGTGTGAATACGAAGGTGTACTTGTAGGTTACCTGACTCAGTGAATCTTTTATCACAATATTCACATTTATAAGGTTTCTCACCAGTGTGAATACGAAGGTGTCTTTGTAGGGAACCTGACTCAGTGAATCTTTTATCACAATATTCACATTTATAAGGTTTCTCACCAGTGTGAATACGAAGGTGTTTTTGTAGGTCACCTGACTGACTGAATCCTTGTCCACATACATGACATTTATAGGGTCTTTCCTTAGTGTGTGTTCTCATATGGTAGTCCATGTTAGTTGCTTGGTTGAATGCTTTTCCACATTGAGTACATTTGTAAGGTTTTTCACCAGTATGGATTTTATGATGTCTCTTCAGGTCACATGACTGTATGAATGCTTTACCACATACATCACATTTATATGGCCTTTCATTGGTGTGAGTTCTCTTGTGATATTCCATGCTACCTTTTATATCTGTAGAGTATTTACACTGATCACATTTATATTTCTTAACAGACTCATAGTTTCTATGTTGATATTTCAAATGTTTTGTCAAATAGTTTGGATCTGTAAATATTCTCTCACACTTGGTACAAATATAGGACTCACCATCTGCAAATAAATGAGAACATTTTGAAGTTATGATTAATTTAGTTTTGTTTTCATTTTAACTTGGGTAAGTGAACTTCACTAATGTGATATGGGAAGTGTTTAAAAGTTGAAGGCACATTTTTAGATATGCACATTTACTCAAAGTAAGGCACTTCCAATTAAAATTCTTTTAAGTTTGTATTTCAAATACTGGATAGCCTACATAACCTTGCAGTTCTAACAAATAAAAGCTTGTTTGACATATTCCATATAAATGCACAATACAACATCACCTGAATACTGACAAATATTAAAACAGCTCCCAGTGGCAATAATGATTTAATTTTTGAACTGTTGTTTTTTGTATTGAAATTAACCAAAACATTCTATTTGTTGATTACCAGGCCCATAGTTTTTTTTTTCAAGATTGTTGTGTGATTTGGGCCAAATGGCAGTACCAGGCAAAACTTTCAAGATTTTGTACCTTTTGCTTTTTACTATCACTCTGTACAAGTGTATTCAGTGAAATAATTAAAATTAAAATACACCTACCTTCTGTCATTTTCATTTCATCAAATTTAATTTGGATTCCTAATTCTTTGGCATATTGTTCTCCATAATAGACCAACAATTCACATCCTTTGGAAATAGCTTTAAAACTTCTGTAATATATTTCACCATGGTACTGGAATGCAACTAAGTTTTGTTCACTTTCATTTCTGGCACAGTTTATGAATCTCATCCAATTTGATTTGGTTTCCTCTTTCCCATCAACAAAGTATTTTTTCTTGTCTTGTTCAGAAACCTGGAAATAGAAAAGTTCTTCAGTTTCACCAATCAAAAATGTACTCTCTTGCTGGTTAATGTTTGTGTTATGACTCAGCCCACTAAAATATTCATCAACTTCTGGTAACAATTGTAGTTTATTGCCTTGCCAACGTTTATTTCAAAGGTTTATTTTGTCATTGGGTTCATAGAGACTTATTAAATAATGTAAATTTATTTTTGATTATTTATGATGATTTTTTTCTCTCGATATTTAACAAATTTACATTTATTTTCACAACGAACTGAATTGATATATATATATATATATATATTTATCTGTATAATATATATCTGTATATCATTCGTTATAACAAAAGTAGTGTACTATCACTTACTTGCCAGGCATAACCACTGTCATATCCTTTTTCCTCATCTACAATTTCACCTTTATAAGGTCCAAATCTAACTCCTTTTGGTATAGGTTGTTCACACCATACTCCAAGACCTGCAGTTCTTATTCCAGATTGGCCAACTGATAACTGATCTGGTAAACTCTTTCTGGCATGGCTTCCTTTAAATCCATTGGGTATCGGGTTATCTGGGATAATTTGCAGTGGATGTTTTGGGCAATCTCCTTCAAAAAAATCATGACAGTCTTCACAATCTGTAAATACATACAATGGAATTACATACATGTAATACAATACAATACAATGTCAAAAAATCCAACACCTGTGACATTGTACTTTTTTTTTGAGGAAAAGGTTATGGGTGGAGTTAAGTATTTTTGAATTTAAGAGAACCTCAGCATCACTGGTTATACCAGTTAAAGAGCAAAGGACACTACACTAGAGTTATTGTAGTAAACAGGAAATATTTACTTGCATAATAAAATATTAATGTGTCTATTCCGATCACTTTATATAATATAGTATTTCTGTGCTTTTTTAGATAAGAGATAAGGTTGTATTCAAACATCAGAAGGGCACAAGGTTTAATTTGAACTGAACTGTTCTACCTACAAAATGAGAAATCAAGTACCAGGTAGATTGGCAAGTTTGACAGTAATACTAAGTTGACAGGTGATATTCCAGAAATAAGTTGGACAGAACACAGATGAAGCAACTGATCATAGCAATTACTGAACTACTTTTGAAATACCTATTCAACAAATTTTACTCAAAGCATGAATGAACAGAATCTCAGTTTAGCCAAGGACCAATAATATTATTGTGAGAACTTATTTTCCTTTAAATTAGATACTTCTTTATATTAGCGAAATTACAGATTAGCTAAATTAGCTAAAATAGCATGCTGGCTAAAAAGACATGTAACTCACTGCAGTCAAAATAAAGTTTACTCACAAATAAAATGGTCATCATCAGGAGCTTCTATTTCCATGTAACTTTTTCTTTCTGTTTGTCTTTTTGGATACCGAGTTGATACTGTATCCAAGGGAACTATATCAGAATTATTAATCAGAAAAATTAGATGAATGTCCATACTGTACATACTCATAGATTTTTTTGAAATTGTACTTTTGAAATAGACAATTACTGACTGCATACACACTAGAAATATTGTTAGACTACTGGTATGTACAGATGAATATAAGATTTTTCAATCATGGACATGTTTTATCACCACAAAAACATGCCAATTCACCTTTGTTTTTTCTTTTGTTGCTTTCTGCATCTATTTTCTTGAATACTTTCTTCCTGCCAACAGGTTTCTAAATACGTTAAATAAATATAAAATCAACACTAGTTGTACTAAGTATGAATAATAAACTTGAGTAAGACAAGTATGTTTTTAATATCAACTACAATATACTTAAAATGACCAGTAATTTGTTACTTCTGATCACTTTTAATCATTAAAATGATAGTGCAGTAGGTCTAGAAGCGTGTTAAATAATCTGCCAAACAAATAAGTAGTGTATAAAATTTTGAGATTCGTGGGAAAATGAGTCAAATTAAAAAATAATTTTAAGTTACCGATGTGATTTTTTACTTTGTTCATAACTTTGAAGTTGTGTTTTCTATTATTTGTTCAAAATACTTAAAGTAACTAGGGGCAAAAACCAAATTTATTCAGAGTTATATAGTGTAGGAGAATAGTAACAATTACATTATCGTAGTAGCAAAATACATTTGATGATTTTAAATGAACCATCAAAGTTAATGCAGACTTATATCACCAAATTACCCCTCCCCCGTGTTAACCGAAGTTAATTTCAGTTTTCTGAATCATAACAAGAGTTGTCAGAGTTCTGAAAAATAATAAAATAACCACTCATGGCTGATGAAAAGTCATATAAACTGACACAAAATTATTGATATATTAGAAATATAAGGGCTCAGTGCAATACACCGATTTTCAAAAAAGGCCACAGAAATGTATAGCGTGATCGTAACATATACTTACTTGTTTTTTATCACATTTTTCTATCGTTTTTACTGGTATTTTATATGGAGATGTAAAAGAAACTGAAAATAAGAAAAAATACAACTATTATTGGCTTCAGATAATAATATAAATATGGGATTAAGGGAAGGAACTTAAAAACGACCCCAAATAAATTGTGTAGTAATAAATTGCACTTAAAAAGCAGGTAGGTTAGATCATAGACCTTAGAAAAGAAGTCTATGGTTAGATAGGATTTTATTTTTTGGGCCCAAATATAATTTAATCCAAATGTTTTTATTTGAAATTAGTCTCATTCAAAATCTGGACATGACAACAAGATGCCTCCTTCATAATTAAGACTTTCATCGCATGATCTAATGCATTATTCAGCAAACAAATCAGCAACATTGAATTTCAAAGAAGAATGACTCATCCATACTATGATACACTTTATTCTCAAACACATTCAACACTGCCACCACTATTCTACAACTTATAATTGTCTGAATTTTCATCTCCCATTCCTATTGCCTTTTTGAATGTGTCTGACCTCCCTTCTTTGACAACAGTGGGCTCCGAAATTTTGCCCCTGGTGACTGCCATTTTAGTTTATTTTACAATGTACATGACCATGTTGACTTGTATATATATACCTTGTTTTGTCTTTCTGTTGTCAAATCCAGGCACCCATTCTTCATCTTCACTGTCACTCTCAACTTTTATTTTACGCTTTCTACCTCTAGGACCGTTCATAAATTCGGGTTTCACAGCAGATAATCCTATGGTTCAAGTATGATGATGTTAAATATGATCGTGCAATAACTTCTTGTAATTTAAAAATGCTATTAATTGTTTTACTTCAACTTCACTCAAGAATATTACACTTCAATGTTAAGCTATTATTATTAAACATTACTGGCATGAATTTCGCCTTTCACAAATTTTTCCTAGATACGATTCCTATATGCTAAGGCAATTTCATAACATTTTGCCTTGTAAGTGGGCGACCTCTCAACTTTTAAATTTTTCATATGAATACAGTTTAAATAAAATATTCTTTCATCAAATAATCCAAGATGTGCATCATATGTAAATTGTAACAACGAATCTGTGATGTAATATCAAACATATTTTTACCATGTATTCACCTAAGTTTTCTAAATACCAAAATAGAAAAAGTATATAATTTAGCAACATACATTTCGATTCAGACCTTCTAATCAAAATTCTTACCAACTTGTAGCATCATTTCGTAATTCTCTTTGATATTTCTCAATCTCATTTTCTCATAATCGGAAGTTTCATTCCATTCTTTCTCTGTGAAATATGGTCGAATTATCCCATATTCGTCTTCAGATTTTCTCTTGGTTTTAGATGACATTGTGCTCTCGATCAAGTGCTACATAAAATAGAATATCATGGTTTGGTCAGCTTGAAACTTTCGTCGTCACATGCGGTTTTTAGGTTGCTTGATGTGCATTTTCCAATTCTTGGTTAGTGGGGAGCGTATATCCGACAGGGATTGACCAATTCAGACCGTCTCTGATTGTCGTCTGCTCACTCGGAGCTTATCAACAGTGAATAAAAACATCAACATACTCCCAAAAATTTTTACATAAAAAAATGTCACATCGTATACTTGCAACAAATTTCGCCGCCGATAATTACCTTAAAACTGGATCAAATAACTTTTTGAGCTAAAAATCTCCCGGAGAATTAATTCCACAGCTTTACTTTGTGAACTGGAGCAGACTACTCAAATTTTGCGCCAAAGTGCGCCCTCCTGTGGTAGTTGAAGCAGTAGCTATAGCAACGCGTCGTCATCATCGACGTCATTTGAATATATTAGGGATAAACCATTAATTTTGATGATGTGGTCGTAGGTTAACTCTTCATATTTCAGCGCAACTAAATTATCTTTCCATCTTTATTATGTTTTTTTTTTATCTAGTACATGTACTGTAATGCCATTTATTTTCACTATTTTGATGTTTTGAACATATTCACTGTGATTTAATTTCAGGAAGGGAAAAATGAGTTATATTGCTATCTTACATGTTCACATATATTTAATTTAGAGGATTTTACTTAGCAGCAAAAATAGCAAAATTAAAACCCAGTGAATAATTAATGCACTTACAGTACTAGTCTTCCCAGAAAGAAAAAATCCTATCTTACCGCTTCTGTGAACAGTCTACAAGTGTACATAGAAATGGAACCAGTATAGCCCATGCAATTTACATACAACTCAAAATATACCAGTGATTACAGAAGAACGACATAAAAAAGCAAAGTACTGTAGAATACTTTATTTCTGCTTGGAATTTATTTTCGCTATTTTCGCTGAAGGGATGATTCTGTGAAAATAAAATCCAGTGAATATACTTTTTTTCCTATATTTCACATTAAAGTCATCAGAAATCAGTGAAAATAAATTCCATACAAAACGCTCAAAAAGCCTTTTCAGCGAAAATTAATTCCAGCGAAAATAAAGTATTCCACAGTACATCATCATGGTTTCAACGCTTCTTTCATCAGTTTAATTGCAACAAACATACATAAATGTTGCTATATACAAGGAATATAAGAGTTACTAGATAAGAGCTGAGTGAGAGTTAGTGTTGCCAAAAAAATGAAATAAAATTTATTCTCTATACTATACCTGAATGATATACATACTTCACATATACTTTCACTTAGTGCTACATTACGTGCACAATAACTATCAATTGTCAGCTAGTGACTTGAAAGAAAAACATTGTTTGTGATATGGCCTTTCGATGTATGTATTAATCACCGACAAGGTCACTTTTAACTGTTTAGGACTGTTTTACCATACTAAACAAATGTGATCTACTCAAACTCGTATGTTTTTGATTCTTTGGAAAAATACAGAAAAAAAAATATTTTTTTTTACCAACACCTTGATAGATCCAGGCATAAAACCTGTATCCATTAAGAACATCGAACACATATGTTAAATCCAATTTGTTTGTTTTTTACCAATACATATTTAATAAAAAAATAACCCCAAAAATAAAAATAATAATTAAGCTCTACTAGGATCTCAGTAGTTGTTATGATCACCACCAGAGGGCGCCAGTTTTATAATATTATTTCACATACACTTTGTTCTATGGAGATGTGCACATAAAGAACACCATGGAACATTGTTCAATTACATTACTTAACATCACAAAGTCTTCTTGTAATTAGACATCCTACCCTCCAACATATAGACCACCTAGCTGGAACATTATTTCTTGATGGCCATGTTAGTGGACATAGAATGATGACATCACTTGCATCGAAACACATAGTAGCATGACATTACTTGTATTGATCACAAAAATGATGACATCACTTGGATTGAAATACATAGAATGATGACATCATTTTGTACTGATCAAAGGTGATGACATCACTTGCATAGAAATAGAGAATGATGGCATTACGTGTACTGATCTAATGCGATAACATCACTTCCATAGAAACACATAGAATGATGACATCATTTTGTACTGATCTAATGCAATGACATCACTTGCATAGAAACATAGAATGATGACATTACTTGTCTGATCACAAAGACGATGACATCAATTAGATAGAGATCATAGAATGATGACATTACTTGTATTGATGCCAGTTTTTAACATGCATTAAAGTGAACATAACATCACTTTTACTAATACAATATTTGTATTTTGAAATAATTCCTCACGTAGACAACTGCATAACAAAAAATGTTAGACAGGATGTACAATCGCACCCCTAATGCTTCAGTTTACTTTCATACACAAAACACATAATGCAATGCAATAAAGATGTCATTTCAAAGGAAACCTTCACCATGTACCCATCCCTGAGAGTAGATCAACCAATATTTTGGATAACGACATTTATCAGAGAACACAGAAAACACAAGAAGTTCATTTCATATCAGAATGCCAGTTTATTTTCATTACGTACTTGTCATATCATAGGGAGACTCACGAACTGACAGTTGGTAAATATTATTAATAACAAAATCATCTAAAATTAAAATAAAAGCAATATGGTCTTTTTCATCAGCAAAATACAATTATCATTCAGGAAACATGTAATTCTTTCTGAAAATCACAGTGTTCAGTTTCTAAAGAATTCTGCATACAACACATTGGTTGAAAAAAAAAAAACGAGGCTTCAACAAAAATCACAGTGGGTTCAGAGTTCCACTGACAAACGTGGGTGATCACTTTCTGATTTCCCTTTCTTTGTGCAACTTTTTTCAACAAATACCCAAACAGGAGAAACTTAGATCTGAATGCGTGAAAATATCTGTGCTACATTTTTTGTACTTTTAAACAATACGACATTGAACCAAAATGATTCTAGTTGTACCAATGCACACAAATGGGATAACAATTTAGGATATTTAAACGCTACCTTTCCAGCTGGAAAATAATTTTTTTTTTCAAAAAATATTTATTTTCCAGCCTTTTGCATATTATAATCACTAAATATGTATATGCCATATTATCATGCGTATACTCATTTGATGCCGCAAATATAAATTGGTTTAAAACAAATTGTAGCTCATGCCCATTTCTGAGGTGTGTTGCCAACAAAAGAAATAGTTGATTTTGAAAACATTTGTCAGAAAGGGATGCAAGGGTTTATGTGGTACGTTGCCATGAAAATTGGGATATTTTTATTCGATAGTGAAATATTTGCAGCAATACAGTCAAGGACAATTGAAATCCTGTCCAGCTTAACCGACGGGGTCAAATTACCCGCCCAATCACAGAATGCTGCAAAGGAAGCATTCTGATTGGTTCTTCAGAGCTGAACAATATAAACACAATTCACTAATACAAAAGAATGTTAACTGTCTCACAAGTCAAAACTACAGTGCAGAGAAATTAAAGTAACATAGTTGAACTCTGGTGACCTTGCCCTTTGTTATATAATATAATTCCCTTTAACATAGTTTGTTTCAATATAAATATACATTGTCATAATTAATTTTGAATACAAAAAAGTTTTGGGGTTGAACTAACAGTGGGGAATCAGTCTACCGAATGTCCTTTAAAGATGTAAATATCTTACAAAAACATTGGTGCCTTATTTGTTTAATTATTTTAAGGGACATAATTTCCAGCTTTATTCAAAGTAATTCAGATATTTTAGTATAAAAACAAATGCCTCATTGCAAAAAAAAAGTGCTGCATTTAGACGTGAATAGATTCATAAAACATGCAAGATAACAGAAAATCTTAGCTGGCTTTTGTCCAAGTATTTTGTACAGGTGTCTGTCAAAAATTAATGATTCACTGAGACAAATATGAACTGCCTCATTGTGTGACTACTGTATTATATGAAAAGTAAAAAAAAAAAACACCCTTTATGAATAGCTATCATGTTGCAAGCTCTGCTTTAAATAGTTAGTTGGTGTCCAGTGGAGGGAGAAGTCAACAGTACTGTTGCCTCCTGAGAACCTACATCTTCAAACACTGCAATCTTTGTTTGAAGTAAGTTTTTAAACTAGTATTAAAAAAACTCTATTATTCTGTTCTAATAGCTGAAACATATTCCTGTGAGTTTTCATTTGTCGAATGAACTGTTTGTCAAATACAGAATACATATATTTTAGAACAATTTTCTTTTTAAAATGTGGATGAAATGTTTTGCTTTTTATGTATTTTTTATGTATTGTTTTTGATTTGATAACTTTGAACTAAACAGATTTTCTATTAACTTCAGATCTTGATCAAAGTTTGGCACCCAGTTCATAGCAGTGCTTATATTGATTTTCTGACATCTTGTTTCATGTAAAGATTTATTGGTAGGTTTGCAAATGTGTATCAGACTGTGCAATCTCTCCATGAGTTGGTTTTGAAACCCAGTAAGGGATTCTGAGATACATTACCAAGGATATTATTACAAGATAAATCATTGCTTCATTGAACACATACAACAATGCATATTTTTTAAAACTAGCGCCGAAGGCGCATATTAGTTTTTATGTTTATATAAGAGATTGCATACTTACCCCTTTGGTTAATGAAATTTTAATTTCATAAACAAATGGGATAATTGCCAATTATCATATAATACTGGTTAAATAAAATCGAAATAACAGTGGATAGCTCCCGTAGGGGCGTCCTTCCCCTGTCATCTGATTTGCATACTTCCAGATCTTTTTGACCACGATATTGATTCGTAGCTATTTATCTGGGGTGGTTTTGGGTGGGAAGGTAAGTATGCAATCTCTTATATAAACATAAAAACTAATATGCGCCTTCGGCGCTAGTTTTAAAAGTTTATTACAGAGTATTGCATACTAACCCCTTTGGTTAATGAAATTTTAATTTCATAAACAAATGGGACAGATTACCAGAGAATATCTCTTGGCAGATAAATACTACCCCACCTGATTATGGAATTGAAAAAATTCCATCCCCCCAACTGTATAACTCCCGCTAACTGAATAATTCTTGCAGTTGCGGAAAGTTACATGCCCTATTGTTTCGTTACAACTTGGCCTGTCACTAGGTAGCCTAACGAGTGTAGACCCTGTGACTCGGCCGCTAGGTCTTTCAGGTAATAAGAGAGAAAAGTGTTGCTAGTTTTCCAGGACCCGGCTGCTAGCACCTGGGCTAAAGAAGCTCCGCTAGCAAATGCCAGTGTATTACCTATGCCTCTTAAGTCATGCATCTTGGCAGTGACTTTGCCTGCCTCTGTGCTCAAATACTTATCACTATAAGCGTGGTAAACCGTCTCTTTTACCCATCTCGCTAACGTGAATTTCGACGCCGCTGAGCTTTGTTTACCTTTTTGGTAACAAACGAACATCGACCTTTGACCCCTTCTGACCCCGGAAGTACGTTTCTTATAATAAGCTAGCGCACGTACCGGACAAAGAATTCTGTCTTGTTTTTCATTGGAAATATTGCTCAGTGCCGGGATAACGATCGGAGTCGCCGTCTCGTGCAGTTTCTGATTTTTTCCTCTGAATTTTACTGATGTCATTAAAATCGCTTTATCGGGATAAAACACCGTAAAATTGTCTTCAAATGACAGAGCGTGTATTTCGCTAACTCGCCTCCCTGAAGCGAGTGCTAGTAGAAAAACAGTCTTTTTCGTCCAGTCCTGTAGTGACGCCAATTCCTTCGGTTCGTATGGGAATTGTCGTAGCGCTTCAAGGACTACTGACAAGCTCCATGCAGGTGCTTTGTACCTCTCAATGGGGCCCGCCTGTGTAATAAAGCCCTTGAACAGATCGGAGATTGTCGGGTCATCCGAAATGTTTTTGTCTAGGCTTAGTTTGAGTACAGAGTTGATCGCCGATTTATAGTTTTCTACTGTCCCCGGTTTCAACTTTTTTTCGTTGATCAAATAAGAAAAAAACTCCGCTACTTGGGGCAAAGAGGGATAGAGTGGATGTTTATCCCCTGCAAGACACCAATTACGAAATTTTTCCCAGTGGTATTGATACAATCCATTTGAGGAATCCCTAAGCCCGGCCGTCGTTGTTTGCGACACTTGGCTTGAAAACCCTTGCGCAATTCTAAATTGCTGGATAGTTTCCACACGTGAAGTTGGTACAGCTCCGGGTTGGTTGGTGTATAACCGCCGGGTTGTGTCAACGTGATTTCTTGTGGCAGGCTTCTCGGATGGTCCGTTAGCAGAGACAGCAGTAACGGAAACCAAGTCTGAGACGGCCAGTTCGGTGCCACTAGAATCATGTGCGAGTTCTCCGATTGTTCCAGTTTTTGTAACGTTCGGTGGATCAATGGAAATGGTGGGAATGCGTAACTGAACATTCCGCCCCACTCCATCTGAAGTGCGTCCCACGTCAGTGACTGTTTGTCCGGATAACGCGTCACAAAAACGGGACGTTTTTTGTTTTCCGGTGTTGCAAACAGATCTACCTGGGGTTCCCCCCACATGTCGAACACTAGGTTTACTGCCGTCTGTGACAGCTCCCATTCTGTGTCGTCGTAGGGTTTCCCCCGGGATAGCGAGTCCGCTACACCGTTTTGGACTCCCGGTATATGTTTGCACATCAGCTCGACTTTGTTTTGTGCACACCACTTTAGCACTGCTACAGCATGGTCGTTTAACGACTGTGATTTCGTTCCCCCTTCCTTGTTGAGGTAAGCTACTACAGTCTGATTGTCGGATCTTATTAACACGGCCCGGTTTTTTACCGCTTTTTTGAAGGATTGCAGGGAGAACTGCACCGCTAGCATTTCCAGTCGGTTTATGTGAAATTTCCTTTGTTTTTCGTTCCACTGACCGTGTGCAATCCCGTCCATGCAGTGCCCTCCCCAGCCCGTCATGGATGCGTCCGTCACCAACGTTACTGTCGGTTTCGCCTTGTCCATGGGAATCCCCGCCGTGAGGTTCTTGAGGTTGCCCCACCACGGAAGTGATTCCAGAAAGGCCGGTGTGAACAGTACCGGTTTTTCGTATTTTATCCCGTCCTTTGATAGTCGCATTTTTAACTGTGCGTCTAACACTAGGCGTTGGATCGGTCTGGACTGTAGCGCCGCTCTCGGTACTAAGCCCCTCATCGAAGTTAACATCCCCACTAGTCGCATTACCTGGCGTAGTGTGGCTTGTTTTTGTTTTAGAAATGATTGTATCATTTTTTGTACATTGTCGATTCTGTGCTGGGCTGGTCGGATCATGCCTTTCTCCGCATCCAGTTCCATGCCCAGAAAGACTATTTTCTGCGTCGGTATTAATTCTGATTTTTCCATATTTATCAGAAAACCTAGCTTTAACAGTAGACTGACAGTCCGCTCGGTTGATTGACAAATCAGGTTCCGATTTTGACTTTTTATCAGCCAGTCGTCTAAGTAGGGGTTGACGTCTGCTGCGTTCTTGTGCAGTAACGCCACCACTGTGCGTAGAACTTTTGTAAACAGAAGTGGGGCTGACGTCAGGCCGAAAGGTAGGACGGTGTACTGATACGTTACACCGTTCACCACGAATCGTAACAAGCGCCTGCTTTCTGTGTGTATTGGTATGTGCAGGTAAGCGTCGGTCAAGTCGAGGGACGTCATCCAGTCCCCTTTTTGAATTGACGCTCTCACTAGTGCCGGAGTTAACATTTTGAACGTTTCTTTCTTCACAAATTTGTTCAACTCCTTTAAATCCAGCACCAGCCTGTACCCACCGTTGGATTTCTTGACGGGAAATAACCTCGAGATGAAAGAATTTTTCGGGTTTTGTACCCGCTGAATTACCTTTTTTTCGAGTAGTATTTCCACGCTTTCTTTCAGTATTGTTGACTGAGTAGAGCCCGGTTTCCCCGAAATACATGTTCTTTTTTTGCATTTCGGTTCTTTTATCAACGGTATTCGATACCCGTGTGTTATTATCGATATCACATACGGATCGTTTATAGTTTCTTTCCACCGGGGAATACATTTCTGCAGACGCAGTGCCACCGGCGTCGAGGGACTCACCAACCCTCGGTCGCTTGTGGCGGTATACATTGACATCGCCGATTTCTCCATTTCCCCCTGGAGTGAATGCGGCGTTATATCCCCGTTTAACGTCCTTCCCCCCTTTTTTTCCAACCTGGAGGGGAGTAGGGACTCTGCCTTACGGGTTTCTGTTTTTTCACCGGTCGATGCGTCATTCTCCCTAGGTCCACGCATTCGGCCGGTTGTTTGTTTATACGATCGCCCACCGACCTGAGGTGCGGCCGACCGTGTTTTTGTTGTGCACGATTGAGTTCCCGCCATCCTGGGCACTGAACAAAATCGCTTAATGCACGATGTTTTGCACGACTTGGTTCCCGCCGACCTGGGCACTGAACCGAATCGTTTAATGCAAGTGGTATATGTGTAAGGGGATCTGTGGTTTGATTTGTTTGACAAAAATACTCGGAGACTTGAGTAATATTTGACATGTTTAATCGCACCTTGTTTTGATACATTACCATATTTGCTGACGTATAGTCAGGAAGACTTTTTAGTGTTACCAGTCTGTTTCGAGAATTGTTTATTCTGTCGCTGCTGGTTTTCACTTTTTCCTTTTGCCTGATTCGGGTTTGCCTTTGCGTTTCCCTTGGGCTGACCCGTAGTAGCTTGGTTAACTGGCTTCGCCTTGGTCGCGATGCTCTGTTATTAGCGGCTTGCTTGGCTTTAAAGGCGCCTTCGATCATCACACGGTTAACTTTTGCCGCTGCTTTCTCATTCAACTTAGAATTCACAGCGCTGAGTTTTCCGTCGAATAATTTGGTCCCTCTGAAATCGATCGTCGCCAATTCGTTCTTGATTTCAGCGTTGGCGGCTGTCTTTAGCATAGCGGACCAAACTGCTGCACGGCGAGAGTGTTGAATAGTCGCTCGTAACTGGAGGTGACTCTGTATTATGTCAGCGTCGACGACGTTAGTCGCGACCAACAGCGGCTCTAATGTGCTAAACAGTTCATCCTTGGTGATGTTGCCCGTTTTGAATTTCGCTAACTGAATTTGTGTAGTAGTAGTGAAAAATTCTCTATGGCTTAATGCAAGAGAAGTGTCCCAAACGTTGTTTTCCAATCTACATAGCGTTGACTGGGACAGGCAATACGGGATGTAAACTTGTGGTTTGCCGAGTGGATGTTTCGTTATACTTCCTTCGGCGACCATTTCCCGGACGCATGGCTCCAGTTCTGGTGGTTGTACGCCGAGAGGTCGTTCGTGCTGGGTCATTCCAGTTTTTGTCCACACCCCCCCTACGGATGGGTTAAATCCGAGGGGTCATATTTCTACAAAAAGTATGGATGGTCCAATTCCGAGAGGTGTCATTTTTTGACTATTTTTTTTTCTATATCCACACCCCTACAGATGATTTAATTCCGAGGGGGGTCAAATTTTTGATATTTTTTTTTCATATCATGCACACTCCCCATAGATGATGTGAATCCATGCGGTCGTAATTTTTAAGCTTCCAAGGGGTAGGTTTGTAAAAAAAAAACTGTCAGCCAAGAGACCTGGGGGGGAGGGTGTACGCCCCTTTTAAAATGCATGCAGTCATACGTGGCTGTACCCCTGCTCGCAAACTGTTTTAATCCAAGAAAATCTATTTATTATTCTGCGACTGTGTCGATCAAGCCCACACAAACATATCAGTCGCAACTTAGAATAAAGAATAAACCAATGTGTTGGGGCAAATAATTCATGTGTATACTTGATACATTCATTTAAAAGAGTCTGACTTACTTGTACATTTCAGTTGTTCTCAAATTTCATTGGCATCCATGAACTGGAATAGTTCACATTATAAATTAAAATAAACTCAACTCGAAATGTGGCTATTACATAGGACATTACAACACTTGTATACATTTTATTTATAATATTTGAAATCTCTGTATTTTACTGGCTGGCATAATTAGAAAGCTTCGCGTTCATTCCCTTTATTCTAACTCTAGGCTTGCACGGCAATTCACATTTATTGTCAAGTCCATGAATGACTGGGAAATTACAAGAATCACAAAAATTTCCAATGGAAAATTAAATAAATTTGCCTTAGTCAAAAGCTTGGAAACTAGTCTATAATAGTTGGCAGAAGAACATTTGTTTTATTTGCCTGAGCCTTGGAATGAAAGACGTACATAATATAAAATATGATTTTGTGAATATACATCATGCATGGTCTCAGATAATGTTTAGAAAGTTTAATGTTCCGCGTAGACCAAATATAATCACGCAAAGTATAAATTCAAAATGTTTTAATACATTGGTGAGAGGTCGCATGCACTTAGAAAAAAAAGCCGAGGTCAAAATTTGGTACAACATACGCCGCGACAACTGAGTGATCAGCAACATCATTTTGGGGTGCAATTGAATTCAAGTACTTCTTTGCAAAACTTGCTGTGCTGCGATGCTGACATCAAGTGTATGTTGACCGAAGTTTGGCACGTTACTTTAGCAACCCCTTTTGTTCTTGCCTTGTGTGTCGTTCTAGTCAAATTGTTATGATATCCGCAACTTGTACACAACTCTGTACTGGCTTTTCTAATTACACAATTTTGTTTACAATATTGTACCGGCTCTGAATATTTCAACATTGTAATTGCTTTCATAATAATTACGCAAACTCAAGTTATTTTTACTATTGTTAGGGTACTGACCCGGGGTATTGGGTCTGTGAGTATCTCAATATTACCGACTCTATAATGTTGCATTCGTAATAATTTCGCAAACTTACACATGTGCGCATTTAAATCATTGAAAAAGATAGTAGTCAGGTGTCTACCGAATGTCGGGAAAATATTTTAAATACTTCATCGATGTTCCTATTATGAATTATTTTATTCGAAATGAAGTGAATATGCAATTTAAACCATACAATAACATACCATATCATGCGCAATGTTTAAATTTTACTATAATATAATAAACTCTTGGCAGCGCACTTTGATTACATTATTCATGTACATTTCAACTGATAACCACATGTTTGAATTACATGTGACGATGGGCAATGACCTCCAGAGTTCACGCACTGACATTTAAAGCAAGAGAGTTGTCATCTACGCATGTGTCCATAGTGTGTCTACCCATGCCTACCCTTAGCTGAAGTTGACAATACATAAATACATACATTATGTATTATTTGGTTAACTTGTGTCTTTTGTCACACCAAAATGTTTCAATATTTCAGGGCAAAAGTATTGAGGACTGTTCACAATTATAATTATCAAACTTTTGACATATCATATGAACATTTAGGTTTTAAAGTTGTATTATGTTTTAATTTTTGTTGAAAATTGATCATTTCCTCTTTTCAGAAATATGTTTTACTATACAGCATACATTATAAGGCCTGAAACCAGTTGGTTTGAGTTTTCAACAACTTAGAAAGTCTCAATTCAACATTGTAAATAAACTACTAGTATGAACTTTTGTACTGCTGGCAGGTTCTACTGTTATCACAATACTTTTTCGCTAAGTTTCGCTGTGTTATAACATTTCTTTTCATTAGTTTACGCTTTTAATGTGCAGCCAGACTCCACAGGCCAATGTTGGTAAGTTACTCACTGTTGCATCATGGGATTTAAGTTGTTTTCCCAACTTAAAACCCATAGATGTTGTCCTGGATTTTGTTTTTGGATTTAGTTAAGGGGGTCAAATTAACCTATTTACAAAGGGCTTTCAACTAAATATAAAACATAATATATACAACTTTAAATTAATGTTTTTGTGACATTAAATCCAAAGCAGTAAACCTGTGTATTCAAGTTTTACTAATAGTCATTAGACCTTGCTTGCTTTTATGTATAAAGCAAATTATGAGCAATAAAAAAATGTTATTACCGGTATACAACACTCTACATGTATATATGCACTCTAGATGTATATTTTTGCATTTACACCGAGCGCCATATTGCTTCATACATATGATTTGTGAATCAGTCTGCAAATTACCTGGCCATTCAGTTGAACGTACTTCTACATTGCAATTACTAGAGACATATCACAATAAAACAAAATCAACACCAATGACAAAAGTCATTCAACTAATTTTCGGGCTGATTTGCAAATTAGGTGCACAAAACAATGTGGGACACAAACATCCCTCTAGGTGACGTCGTCATATTATGATATCACTCTAGTTGTGCAGACCCCCCCCCCCAAAAAAAAATTATTGACTCCTTCCAACTGCACTGCTCTTTGCAACATACCATCCCAATTTACCAATTTCTTTTTTATAATTAGAAGACCCAAGTAGGCCACTTGCAAGTCACACTGCTTTTTTTCCGAGGGGTTCTGTTTTTGTGTGTATCCGAGGGGTATAATTTTTTCACATACCCATCCGTATACGCCAAATCAGTAGTTCCAGGGGGTGTGTTAGTTAACAAAAATCCGACACCTGAATGGTGGATTTGAATCCATAGGGTGTCATAACCTTAATATCCATCCGTAGGGGGGATGTGGATAAAAACTGGAATGACCCGCAGGCTGGCGTCGGTACCGACCGGTGTTTTCCACTCATCAGCGGGCGGTATGACTTTTTGGTAGCGTCTGCTCCAATCGTCCCGGTTAGTCCCCAAGAAGTCGTCCTTGGTGGCTGTAGCGGTTTTCTCGGTAACTTCACGATCCCATTTGCCTCCTCCGATCACGCGTTGTGTTATAGCAGCGCCCTGTGTCAGTCGGGGAGACCATGGTAGCATTGCTGAAGTCGTAAAAGTGTCCTTTTTCGGCAGTGTAGACAAACCGATCGAGAAACGTGGGGCGTCCGCCATCGGTGGAATCGGTAGAGGTAAGATTTTCTTGACCATAACCGCACCTTTCGTGATAGCATCGGAGCGGATTTTGAATTCGGGGTCCTCCTTGTCGGTACCACTCGCTGTTGTGGTTTTCGACGAGCCGGCCTCCCCCGCGTTGCTTGTAGCATCTTCAGTAGAAAAAATCACGCCTGCCTCAGCCAGTGCGTCTTCAACATTTTCTCGCACCACTGTTGTGTAGGATTTTTTCTTTTCCGCCTGGAGAGCGCTGACACTCCATGCTTTTGGTGGTACCTCTTCGTCTACTGGGTTTTCCAAAACTTTAATTTTTCTGGTCAGTAGATCCACCTTGTTCTGTAAATGAGCTATAACACTTTGCTCATTGTCAGTCTCCTTTGGACGTTTTTGGCTGGGTTCGTCTGCCAATAGTTCGTCCTCAGCGTTGGTTGGTACCGATGAAACCGAAGACTCCTCCAAATGACGTTTTTTTGGATTTCTTCTTTCCTGATTTTCCCGTTGACTTGCGTAGGCGGGAATCCCAGTTCCAAGTTTCTATCGGCCAGGCGAGGCAAACACCGCAGTTGATGTGCCCATTACATTTTCTGCCACATGGAATGCAAATACGGTGATCATCGTAAGTGAGCATCGATATATGGCACTCTTCACACTTTCGTCCGAAAGTGTTTGAATCCGAAGTGCTGGGATGAACGGTGTTCAACTCTCCGGTATCCATATTTTCCGCCATCTTGAAACTGAAGGCGGGCTTTTGAGTTTCGTTACTAAAACTACAATTTTTTACTCAAGGTGACTAAGTACGAAGTTCTTGATGTCCACAAGAGCTTCCTGACACACTAATAGTTCGGTGGCTGTGTTGATGGGTGGTAACAATGTATTTCCACCGCAAAAACAATGATATTTTGGCAAGCCCAAATTTCAACCGTGAATCAATCTCGTGGTTAAAAATGGAAGTATGCAAATCAGATGACAGGGGAAGGACGCCCCCTACGGGAGCTATCCACTGTTATTTCGATTTTATTTAACCAGTATTATATGATAATTGGCAATTATCCCATTTGTTTATGAAATTAAAATTTCATTAACCAAAGGGGTTAGTATGCAATACTCTGTAATAAACTCCACTGAGATCAGTGACCTTTGATGTGTATCACCAGTGATCAGTCAAGTAGAAACAGTCGAAATATTTTATCAGTTTTTCTCAATTTTTGCACGATATTTTCATACAGGACATCTGTTGTTCAAACTCAGGGAAGACTTTATACTGATGAACAAGGTGACCAAGTTTGATGAAGTTTGGAATAGAATTAGTAAAGTTATCATGCACACAATAACAATTATTAACAACGACAACGACGACGACAACGCCGGACAAAATCTTTCCCTTAATATACCTTTCCCTTCCATCTTTGATGGTACGGGCAAGGTAAAAATGATAATAAAGTTTATAGTCTTATAGGATTTCTTTTTTCTACCCTTAGCATGCTCAAAACAATAGCAAAATAGATTACTCTCATTCACTACAATCTCCCAGAACGTGACAAAAGTGATTTCATTTGTCAATCATAAACTGTATCAATTTGTTGTCACTTAGAACAACTTTCAAACTTTTAAGTATAGCCACATCCTATTAGGTGTGTAAAACACTTAAAGGGGAAACTTCCAATCCCAGGGATTGCACCAAAGAATCATTGGACACTATTGTTTATCTTTTGTTATCCATTGTCATTTTAATCCAAAAAGTAAATTTGTTGAGAGATTAGGATTAACTGGAAGTGCCCCTTTAACTTCATGTTAGTTATACAAGCATGAAGGCACCAACGACTCCACAACAATTGTAGAAGAGACAAATATCTCATTAAACAATTCTGACACAGAATAAAATAATCTCTTATCACTAATCTGTATTATGTTTTATGCATTGTTTGTCGAAAATTTTGTTACCCCCAAGAAACACAAAATGTCAGTTATTCAAATTTGCAGAAATGTGATCAACCATATCTATCAGGTGACCAATCATAAGTGAAAAGAAAGTTTACTACGAACGAAGCCATCACGTGTACATAACACGCTGTAGCGGGTCAGTGTTTATGGATCATACATAACAGCAACTGGAACATGTGATCATGTAAGATAACCGTAAACAATAAAACAAAGGAAGAACAGTAAAATTACAATAGAACTTGCTATTCAGTGGCATCTTGGTAGATGATGCTTGTACGTACATGTTAATCTAGTAACAATACCAGATTAACATGAAAATATGCAATAATGGCAGATACATTTCATGGAGTTAGAGAGCCTTAAAAATTAATGCTAATGCAGATAAGGTAGAAACTCATACATACACTGCATTGATTGCATCAGGTTCCAGTGTAGTGATTACGAAAGAAGACAAATGAGGACTTGTAGAGAATGATTCTCTTTAAAGTTAATTAAAAGTGAATAAAGTTTCCTACTTTCTGAAAAATAATCAAATTTCATAAAAAAAAAAAAAATTCAGAAATTAATGTGGCAATATACAGCAATAAAACTAAACAGTCCTTTACCCCAGCATCCCAGGGGGGTGCAGCAAACACATGGAATAGCTAATAGACCTGACAACAAAATTGTTTATTGTTACCTCCAATGAACTGATTTTGTTAAACAAAATAAGACCACATTTAGTACTGTGGATGTACACAAAGCTATAAAAAGGTGACTTCCATGTTAACATTTATTCAGCAGTCAAGCAAACTATATTTGACATGCATAATCTATCAAAACTAATCTGTGTATTGCATCTCATTATCAAAATATTGCTTTCAATCACAGCAATACCTGAGGTGTCCGGGCCCCCTAGGTGTGTTGTAAATCTCATTATACTTTCTCAAAATCTTATTTGTCATTTTCAGAAGCACTGTAACATGACAACCTAGGGGGCTCAGTAAGTACTAACTTCATCAATATATTTTATCACACTATAGATCAACCTGGCTGGTCACTGTTTTCAGTTGTTGAGTATTAACTCGCATGCAACACTTAAAACTTATGTAGAGAGTTCACAAGTTCATTATTAAAAAATTAAGAAATGAATCATGGAAACAATACTAATTTCAAGTTTTCTAAGGAGTCCACCCCCCAAAAATACATGGAGCTAGGGAGTCACTCAGAAATTGCTAGGAAGTACAGTACAATTCACAAGTCAAGTTGCATGACATTCAACTATTTTTACAATGGATTAGGGGGTCCACAATGCAACTCATAAGTTTTCAACTGATTAGGAAGTATCTTATCCATGTTAAACAGATGGTGGAAAAAGTAAACAAATTTTGTTATCTTGAAAAAAAAAAAATATTTCAAAACGTTCTGCTGACTGCAAAGTTCGTAAAATTTCAAACATAATACTAGTATCTTGATTTCCATGAAGTAGCACTCCGACGATAGAACTGAACACCTCGGTGCGACTAAGCTTGCAAATATCTACGTTAGCTTATCTGCTTAACCAATGCTGCGTAGATGGAAGCCATTGAATGATACACTGTATCAAAATTTTTTCTTGAAAGAATTGTTACTATTGTAACCACTGTCTATGCAAATGAAGGTTTCGACTAAGAACTGATCTGACATCGTGTGTGAACCTGAGCGCGTCTAATACCGGTAATAAGTTGAGTAACGCAACATCACTAGGATCTGAAAACCATGATTTAATTGGAATTGCATTATCTGCAAGAAAAGATGAATACAAAGTAAAAATTATGTTTTTATTCTGGCCTTAAACTTGTACTACTGGATACATTTTGTTTATTGCCATGTGAAGTAGTGACATGTGAAGTAGTGACATGTGAAGTAGTGACATGTGAAGTAGTGACATGTGAAGTAGTGACATGTGAAGTAGTGACATGTGAAGTAGTGACATGTGAAGTAGTATGCAACTTTGAAGTTCGGACAACATGCTTAAAGCGGGGGAGTCGTCACCTACGCATGTGTCAGGTGGCCATAGCATGTTATTGTTTACAAACAAGCGTCTACCCATGAGCCTTTGCATTTTTAGTGAGTGTTGTTTTCATAGCTTGGGACTCAATTCCCACGTGTGAGCAGGTGACGACCCTCTCGCTTTAAAAGTTGAACCCTTTATTTGAGTCGTAGGACTATTCTGTGAAATATTCAATGGTATGAATGTGAGAGAACTTCAGGAAATATAAGGACCCCATAGATTTGACATCCAAGAAGTGAATTTTTCTCGTGGACGTCCCTGATAGAACACATATGCAGAACCATACCTGGAAAAGCTCTGTACGCTCCTGGTGAATTGTCTATTATAAATACACTAGATAGATCTGGTGACACCGCTGATAGATCCTTTGTGTAACTGCCATAATCTAACGTGCAATGCTGAAACAAATGCAAGAGTCATATTTAATCAAGGTAGGAGCATACATTAAATGACGGTGGTCATCGCACAGTGTCCTGTTCGATATGGTACTCATAACGATGTACACAACGCTGCAAAATACATTGTTTGTTTACTAGAAATTCGAACACCCGATGACCACTGCCCTTTAACCCTTATCTGGTCAAGTCAATGTAAAACAAGTCATTGTCAATGACACGTCCCCGTTCCGTTCATATTTGAGTGACATATACATTCAAAGCAGATCATGACCGAAATGCACCTGCATATGTACAACACATTGTGCTAAATCTGAACAAAATCCATCCATGCATGACTGAGATCCGGTTCTGGAATTGTGAAAATATGTGATTTTGATGCATTTTCGGCCTTAAAATGGCCATCATTCCGCTATTGTTAAGCAGATCATGAAACAAATGCACATATCTATTTGTGACATGATGTACCATGTGTGTGTGAAGTTTGAACTTGATCAATCCAGACATGTCTTGGATACGGATCCAGAACTGAATTCTTTAACAAAATGGCCGCCAGTCGGCCATTTCGAATTTGATCCGAAAAAAAAAAAAGACGTGCATCAAGGTCCTATTATGTTTAATGTATGTACCAAATTTGAACAAAATCCATCCATGCATAACTGAGATACGGGTCCGGAATGGTGAAAATGTGCGATTTCAATGCATTTTCGGCCTTAAAGCGGCCCCCATTTGGCTATCGTTAATGAGATCATGAAACAAATGCACATACATATTTGTGACATGATGTACCTTGTGTGTGTGAAGTTTGAACTTGATCAATCCAGACATGTCTCGGATACGGATCCAGAACTGAATTCTTTAAAACAAAATGGCCGCCAGTCGGCCATTTCGAACCCGATCCAAAAAAAAAAATGACGTGCATCAAGGTCCTATTATGTTTAATGTATGTACCAAATTTGAATGAAATCCGTCCATGCATAACTGAGATCCGGGTCCGGAATGGTGAAAATGTGCGATTTCAATGCATTTTCGGCCTTAAAGCGACCGCCATTTGGCTATCGTTAATGAGATCATGAAACAAATGCACATACATATTTGTGACATGATGTACCTTGTGTGTGTGAAGTTTGAACTCGATCAATCCAAGCATGTCTCAGATACGGATCCAGAACTGAATTCTTTAAAACAAAATGGCCGCCAGTCGGCCATTTCGAACCCGATCCAAAAAAAAAAATGACGTGCATCAAGGTCCTATTATGTTTAATGTATGTACCAAATTTGAACAAAATCCGTCCATGCATAACTGAGATCCGGGTCCGGAATGGTGAAAATGTGCGATTTTGATGCATTTTCGGCCTTAAAATGGCCGCTATTTGGCTATCGCTAATGAGATCATGAAACAAATGCACATACATATTTGTGATATGATGTACCTTGTGTGTGTGAAGTTTGAACTTGATCAATCCAGACATGTCTCGGATACGGATCCAGAACTGAATTCTTTAAAACAAAATGGCCGCCAGTCGGCCATTTCGAACCCGATCCAAAAAAAAAAATGACGTGCATCAAGGTCCTATTATGTTTAATGTATGTACCAAATTTGAACAAAATCCGTCCATGCATAACTGAGATCCGGGTCCGGAATGGTGAAAATGTGCGATTTTGATGCATTTTCGGCCTTAAAATGGCCGCTATTCGGCTATCGTTAATCGGATCATGAAAAAAATGCATGTGCATATGTCCCATATAAGGTGTGATGTATGAGTGAAGTTTGAACTTAATCGGTCCATGCATGTTCAAGATACAGGTGATCACGGACGCACGGACGGACGGACGCACACAGGGCAAAACATAAGTCCCCGTTTTCGGACTGCGTCCGAACGGGGACTAATTACCCGAGGGCTGGCAGGACAAGGGTTAAGGTCTCCTGGCAAATAAACATTATAAAGTACAGACAGAGTTGGTTTAGTATTGGGAAATCAACAGGACATAAATCTTGAACACAGATGTGTGCCAGTTAAGACAATTTTTGCTTAAACTCAATAAGCACCACGAATAGAATCAACGTGATAATTACACCGAACATCAATATGAATATTATAATACATTACACTGTACAGTAAATACAAAATGTATCACAGTGAATGTAGGACACAACACTACAAACCACAATAAGTTTCAACATTACCTGTCTATAGTATCTTCTATGTAGAATACCCCTTTTATTGTCTAACCTGTCAGCAACTGCTGAACCATATATTTCCATACTTGCTGTGAAAACAACTAAATCATACCACTGACTAACCTGCAAGTTAGAAAAAATAAGTTCAGTCTTTGTGGTCTCATGTGGAGCCGAATGACATTACTTCTTGGCAGTGTGCCTTGAGGTGCACTTTTGCACACTGATTACGTATTATTCTCTATTGTTGTTTGTTCATAATTTGCATATCAGATTATGACTGATAATTATGATGTACATGTTAGTTTAACACATAGCTTGCTGAAAGCTTCCCACAGATAGCAGGTATAAATTGGAACAAGCATTGACATCACAAATTCCATCACTAGCAGCGACTCAGAAGTGCGGTGATGCAATCATTCGTTGCTGGCAACATACAGTAATGGGCTGAGCAAATTTGGTTAAATCACTAGAATGTACAAGAAAAATCTAGTACTAGTATGTAGAATTATTGTACAGAATTTAGCAATTGTTAGGACCAAAATGACGGCCAGTCAGCCATGCTTGATCAAATGGTAATGAATTGATGTATATATGCAAGTCATCATATGTAGTCCTTGTGTTTTAAAGTTTTAAAGTGATTCATCAATCATGTCTGCGAAAACACTCTGGATGGATGGAACAAAAATTAATAGTCCCTGATTCTATACTTTGTTTGGACATAAAAAACATGGAGTGATGTGTTAATATGAAAGCAAGGAAGTATAAACACACAAAGCAAAAAATTCTGTGCCCAATTACAGTTCTGATACATAAATATTGGCAACATTTTAGAGAGCTGCATGCAACTGCGAATTAGGTTCAGATTTATTCTCCTAAAGTGGAAATGATGTAAGTTACAGCCAGCCAATGGAGACAGGAGAAACACACAGGCATACATTTCAACAATAATCCATGAAACGTGTATGTAATGAGAATAATATACAGAATGAATATTTCCTTACCACGTCTAAAAAGAAATCCACGTGTGGTCTTTTATATACAAAATACCTAACAGGATGGCCATTGATGGTCACCTATCCAGAGTGAGAAAGAAAGTTTAATATCAATCAGTGTTTTAATTGAGGAATTCATATTTGCATTACTGTATTTGCTCTATTTGTAACATACATGCTTACATAAATGATAGAGGTGTGCTTCTATAAGAGATTCGCTTCTAATAGAGCAACTACAACACAATGCTATATCATGTATAGTATCAAAGCAGTTTTTAACAAGAAGTCGAAAATATCACTTTTTACCAAAAATGACAAAAATATTCATCAAAATTAGACCTTTGGAGGAGGGGTCATCCAGGTGGATTATGGGAAAGCCACTTACCTTTAATAGAAAATCTGGTGTTGTAGGCCTAATTGCTGGTCTTATGACCCCATCATGATGTGAGTGTATGAGAGTTTCATCTAAGTCTAATACCATTACTTTTCTTTTAACTAAACCTGAAAGTAATTATCTCGACAATCAGTCACAACGAAATCAACAAGAAAGTCAATAAGTATATTCATTTGATACACTTTGGAATCGCGTGTAGTTGCAAGTTCTTATTCAGTGTTGTACCAATTTCTAGAAATATATATAAAAGTACTCTATTTTCAGTGCTGAAGGGATGAATCAGTAGGAATGGTAGAAATACATTTTTTACCATATTTTACACTTTTCAACACAATAATAAACTCCATTCAAAATCTTTTTTTTTTTTAGCAAAAAAATAATTTCTGCTAAGGGAAGAGTAGGAAATCAAACTCGTTCATTACCGCGGTGGTGGTGGGTGCTCGCCGGTCGACCGCATTTTATGCAAATTTATGCATAGATTCCATGACCCCGGTTTACCGTGGTCGTGTGCGGTAGGCTCGCATGGCAATTTACACCCTATTGTTAAGACTATGAATGGACACAATAGACTGGGAAACTAAAGGTTACTTGCTGCCAAGTTCAAATAATAAAAATCGAGTGGTACCAGAAGATTGGAAAAATTGTCTCTATTAGTTCGCAGAAGAACACTATTTTATTTTCGCGAGTCTTGGTATAACATCGCAAAGCAACCCAGAATAATGTAGAGCCCACATAATGTAAAATATTACCACATTATTTTGAATTTACATCATGTATAGTCTCAGGATTTATTTTAATTTAAAAGATTAATGTTTCGCGTATACCAATATAATCGGGCGAAGTATAAATTCCAAGTGTAAAACACTCGATGAGAGGCCGCAGTTTACGTTACCTCGAGACCATGCACTAAGTAGGAAAAGCAAGCCGAAGTCGAAGTGGGAGTGTCACACACTTGGTGCTACAATATATACTACAACAACTGGGTGATCAGCGAAAAAAATAGCGCACTTCTTGGCGAAACTGACTAATCTAATAAACCTTGGCCCAAGTTTAACCCCAAGTCACGCGCTGAACAAGTGGGTTGTTACCTTGGTGACCATTCGCACTCCGCGCGTTGACCTTTTTATTATACACATCCCATTACGCAAATTTTTACTGGTTCTGCGTTGCCTACGTAAAAATTGTTACCGTTCTGGTTGTGAATATTTCACCATTGCCGATGTGATAATGCGTTGCCTTCGTAATAATTACGCAAACTTGTTTTTCATTGTTTACGTACTGGCTGTGAATATTTCAACTTTGCCGACTTGATAATGCGTTGGCTTCGTAATAATTGCGCAAACTTGTTTTCCATTGTTTACGTACTGGTTGTGAATATTTCAACTTTGCCGACTTGATAATGCGTTGCCTTTGCAATAATTACGCAAACTTATTTTTTATGCCCCTGTCGACACCTCGAGTCAGGCTGCTATCACCCTTTCTATTTCAGTAATTGACGGTCTGTAGGTGTTAAGTTGTCACCTCCAACTGATTGAGCGGGCAATTAAATACGCGATAATACCAGACTTAGTTTTTCTACTTTAAAACTGACGGCAAAACACAATACAATCGTCTGGAGCCATCGAACTACGCGACTTAGTCGAAACCGCGACTTACTGCCTCAGAGACGGGGCCACTGAATAACTGTTGATAACGATATTGTAAACAAACACGCACACACACACAAAACATTAAAGCCAGAAAAGTCAAGTCAAGAAACAACATTTCAAATAATAATAATTATGGTTTGACATCTATATCATTTTGAAATAAACTAAATTTCATGTAAATAAAATCCATGCGTTACAATTTACTGTAATTTCAAACTCGGGGCAGCGTACTTTGAACGCAGAGTATTCGATCGCTTACATTTCAAGTGAAAAAAAACAAAACGTCAGGTGCTTTTGAACTACGTGCAGTTGGCACAGTAACGGGCAATGACCTCAGCGGTTCACACGCAACGAAATTCTAATCGAGCCAGCTAGCGTGATCGTACGATATCATAAACTCAATAATTATTCATTCAAAATGCCTTTCACACTCACGAGTACCATGGAACACGAACATGTAACAGAAAAATAACGTCTTATGTTTAAAAAAGATTCTGTCAACCAAGAATACATGCACAAGGCAAGATTTATGAAACGAAACAGAAAATAATCATGTCATTGTCAGTGCAATGCAGACAGCCTGACCTGTTTTGATTAGTTCGCCAGTTTCTCGTTTGCTGGCCATTTTTTCTGGAGTGTGACACAAATGGTGAACATGATACTGCCAAATCAATCAAGAACCAGGATACGGCTTGGATACGCTGAAACTTTGTAAATCGTCCTCTTTTCAATTGTAAACTTTATTCCAGTGTAATAAAGGTATACCTACATGTACCATGAAAAATTATATCGCATCACTTTAGAAATTTACGCTAAATACATGTACTAAATACTAAACAAGCGCACATATCGTATTCAATTACAGCATCGGATTTTAAAACAATGACTCGTGGAATCACAAAGAAACTGTTAAGTACGTATTTCACACATTACCGAGGACCGCGGTAGAGACCGGTACAGCGATAGAGACCCCTAATTATAAGCAGTCCGCGGCTCTCCCCGGCGTTCTGCGGTACACCGCGGTGCACCGCCCGTTTGATTTCCTACTCTAAATTAGAATATTTTACAGTAGACAGAAACAAAGATGGCAGACTATGTGCTTTAGAAGAAACAAGAATAGTACTATAAAATAATTTGCTGGGATTAATTTTTGATTTATTTTTTACTGATTTTTGATGAGTAAAAGTATTTTACAGTAATCATCCAAATACTTACTAAGTCTGTGTCTTGACAATGGAGATAGAGGTAGTATATCGTAACGTACTGTCTGGTGCTGGATTATCTACAGAAATAAAATTAAAATTAAATAGTGAATACAAATTAGGATAAAGGATACAAAAGCCTGATATTTAATTACAACAGCAAAGCACAAATTATTGCTAATGGGGTTTTAAATTAAAATGTTGACAATTGTTTCAATCTATTTGTCTTTAATATGGATTAAGTTTCCATCAAGATAATTATTAATGTCAACAATTTGTTTAAAAACTAGTGATTTTTGAATTTTTGAAAGATAAACTGAACAGGTCAATGTCAAAGCATAGTTTATGTATTGTTACTGAGGTCTAAGCATTCACAACATATTCATGGCGGCCGGTATCTACGCTGTATTATATAAATTTAAAGGACGGCAGTCGTCGTGCCGCGTCAAGTTCGATATGGGACTCATAGCAACGTATACAAGGTGTGTAAAATACATTGTTTATTTACATGAAATTCAAACACGCGCTGCACGATGACCACCGCGCTTTAATTACCAGTATTCAGAAAAGTCAAACAATGATCAAAGACCACGTTTTTTGATCAGACAGTCAAATTTGGGGCATTTTGGAGAGAAACCATGACCCCGAAAAAGAGAAAAGACTTTACGCATGACCCCTAAAGGTAACACATCCTATAATGTCTAGCTATAAAGCCAAAAAAAAATTTGTTTTGTTGCCCTCAGCGACCGACCGAAAAATAATTTTATACATTTATTGATAGTATTAGCTCTCTTGTTAGTCGTTAATTTTTTTTTTTTTAAATCAATTAAATCACTGCCATTAAAAGCTACTATACTATGTTCATATACAATTATTTCAGTAACAGTTGGTGACCAGACAAGCTAAGTGAACATCAGTCTATGAAAGTTCCACTGACTGTGGCATAATGTGTGACGCACTCTGTCCCCAGATCATTTCAAGTACACTTTGATTTCACAGAAAAACTAAGTAAATGAATAAATACTGTAAAATTCTTTTTTTTTTTTTGCTTGGAATTAATTTTTGCTGAAGGAATGATTCAGTGAAAATACAATCCAGCAAATATACTTTTTCCTATATTTTACATTCAGCTCAGTGAAAATAAATTAATTCAATCTAAAATAAAGTATTTTACAGTAGACCTTTGATGCAAATGGCTGTAATGATCTCGCTGTGAACGAAAGAGCTATAGTACCACTATTTTTTTTTTTTATTTAATTTAAAAGAAATGAAAAATTCAATTTTAATTGTGAATGTATTTATGTACTTTTATTGATTAAATAAAGTGGTAAGATCGAATGAAAAACCTATACTGGTATATTGTTTACTTGTTGCCATAGAAACTTTTAATTTATTTATCCATATTCATAATTGGATACAATACACAAGAGAGTACTGAATTTTGGGTTTTCTAATAAAAGATAAAATAGAATTTTTGTGTGTCAATTTTTAGTTGTCCTTTTGGGCTTCTACAGTAAAGCTTGAATATTCTAAAAGCATGGTGGCTAATTTGCATAATTTTCAGCATTTCTGTCTTTTGCTGTTTGATTTAAACCATGGTGTAATGAGGAAGCAAAATTGTTCAATTTATTACAAATGTAATGATTGTTACAATATTACCATTCATTGATACTGTAGACTAGTAGGTACAGGTAAACTATGATCGCTGAGTACATGGCTATTCACAGATTCAGGGGTCAACATGAATTTAAGAGTTAGATCTACAAAAATGAATAATTTAAATAGAATAATTTGATTAGAAAAAAATATCTGGTTTAATAATATTTTAAAAAGTTAAAAACAAATTACTTTATTATTAATGCTCAAAATTTCGCAGAAGAAATGAAATGGTGGTTAAGACCTTTGTCTCAGCTACAAGAAAAATACAACTTAGCAGAGATACATACACGGATCATTCAAGTTATATTTTTGATGTACCTGGGGAGTCATGATCAAACTCTAAAGTTCAAAGTTTTATTTGCAATGACAAGATAGTTATTGATTTCACAAAGTGAGAAAAAACATCGATATCAACTTAACCTTGAATCTTGACATATATGTATAGTTGAATTTGACGTGTTTCTGAGAAAAAAAATATCTCTGTTTCTCGTTTCCACGCGCATCATTTTGAACTATGCATCTAGGATGTTTTTTTTTTTTCTAAAGCATTCCAAAATGCGCTTGTACTCGCACTTGTCTCAAATTTCTCCCATTTTAGCTCAGTATTCAAAAAAAAAATTTAAAATTTCTATGAAACGAGAAACAGAAAATATTTTTTTCTTGGCCTAAGACAGACAATGACTTTTCATGAAGTTGGTCGCTGTGAAATCTCAAAAAACTATTTAGCAACTTGAAGAAAAAAAATAACTTAACAACTTCGCCTTTATAAGCTACTGTACATTTCACCTATAAGACACAGTTACAGGTCAGAGGTCAACAGTAAAGATATCCACAAAGAAAATATGAACGATTTTGACCCTAATGACTCCCTAGTCAAACATGAATACCATATTTTCTCTATTACAAGTGCATCTCCTATTGTTCTATTAGAAGGGCATCTCAAACAAAAGCAAATATAAACCAAACAACTTTTTTATTGTACAATGTATAACTGAATAATTATTATTATTATTATTTATTTTGACTTTACAACACTTTTGTAATTTATCTAAGTGAATACACTACTAATAGAAAAAATACAGTATTCATATCAGTGTTTTCTGTCAACAAATTAACTTAAATTTGCTCCCAATGTCAACTGAAGATTTTGTATCAGTGGACAGTTACGCTGTGTGTATGTGCACATACGCAGTGACTGGTTGAAAGGAACTGGTTGTTCATCCCCAAAAATAAAACATTTTTGCTGTTCCCTCCTACTGTTATTAATAAGATATATACTGTGGAATACTTTATTTTCGCTGGAATTAGTTTTCGCTGATTTTTGACGAGTTTAATGTGAAATATAGGAAAAAAAGTATATTTGCTGGATTTTATTTTCACAGAATCATCCCTTCAGCGAAAATAGCGAAAATAAATTCCTAGCGAAATTAAAGAATTCTACAGTATGTGATTCTGTTAATAAAACAACTGATGACATTTTTTCAAGGCATGCAGTTTGCCGAAAAATAAAAACAAATGATGTCACTATGCGATCACCTATAAACACACTTCAAATCCATATGTAGGCTATAGACTGTTTAAAGACCCCACATGAATGCCTAGAACTTCTAGACAATTTACTACACAGTTTCAATTGGTCTAAAAGCAATTTTTTAGAGATTTTTGCCTTGAAGTATGGTGTCCTCACAATACTGAAGTTCAAGCCTTGGTTGAATTTTCAACCCCTTGCGTACTAAAGTAAATCAACAAAGAAATTATAGAAAAATACATAAAAATAAACAGCATGTCACATTGCATAAAACTTTTGGCGGAAAATAATTTTTTTTATTGCTGTATTCAAAAGGTTAATGAACTCAAAACGCAAATGGTCATCAAGGTCTTGTTGAGAGACGGTGACCGACTTGTTTAAAGCGAGAGGGAGTCCAGTGTTCTCCCCAAAGCGTTTTAGCGTAGCGGGGCAGCTACTCCATTATTTATGCCGCTACTCTGAGAGATTGCCCGCTACTCTGTGGCATTTCCTGTTACTCTTTCTTTTAGCTTGTTAATACACGTGCGAATCTGTTAGTCAGCGTCATCAGCGTCCGGTACTGTGAGCCAAATCAGGTGTGAATGGAAACATGTCAGTGCTTACGCAAAGACAATGGACTAATACAGCTTCGTACTTTGACAATAAACACTTTCGCCCTATTTAATTGGGGTAATAGCGAGTATTTTCTCAGTAGCATATTTGGCTGGAAGAAGCAACGATGTCAAACAGCAGAAATATTACGTTGTGGTTCCGCGTAGAACGCCCTGCTGGGCCCCTGGTTGCGAGCGATAAACCCACCAGCAACGCGGTCACCGGTACCCCTGTCGGCAGTGGTACTAAACGTGTCCAAGATGATGTTACAACGAAAAGTGCAAAAAAATAAACTCTAGATTTGATGCACAATGGACAACAAAATATACGTGGCTGAGAGAAACCTAGTTTAGTAAATTTTTGTATGGCTTCATTTTTTGCCGATCGTCGAAAAATTTTTTTGGAAACGACCTTCTTTCTGGAAGTTCAAAAATTGTTGGCTACGATTTATCAAAGTAACTAATACTAGTATTGTGTTTTGAAATAGTTGGGTAAAGTTTATCGTGGCAATTTTTAAGTTTAGCGACTTTTCAAAATGGCGGCAATTTGTTTATTTTCGTGTTGATCGTGACGATATTTTTTAGATACAAGTATTGATTCGCTCCTATTTCTTATCTTTTAGGAATGCTGTGACACATATGTGGAAAATTCAACGTAAAAACATCCAGAAATAGTTCTTTGGTATGGAATTCTATGCCATGTATAAATATTACGAAATATGCTATCGATAAACACGCACACTCGGAGATGCACAAGAAGGCCATGTCATTTAATAGAAGTGGGAAGCAAAGAAAATCACGGCGTTCTCAAAAGCTGCAGATCACTGGGCTTCCATGAAAGTCCGAAGAATCAACATTACAACGAAATCACACAGCAGCAGATTCATTTAATCTTCTACATAAATTTGTTAAAAAATAAAGACACATTTTCATCCATGCAAGCCTGTCATTATTGTTTTCTTTATCTTCAGTCAAATGCTAATGATATGTAAATTATATGCAAATTAGCCGCCACTCTGATACATTTTTCTGGGGAGAACACTGGAGTCGTCACCTGGCATGTGACAGACAGCAATGAAAAGTCAAGAGTCATGCCACAAAATCCCTTCAAATTGAAATCATCTATTATCTAGACTTTACAAATGCATTGCGAATGATTTTAAATGTCAACAAGTCATAAGAGGTCAATTGATCACTGGATTGCTTGGCATTAGAACCAAGATATTCCAGAGTATAAAATTAATTAAATGGAGGAAACTTAATCTCTCTATCAAGTGACAACTCTACCAGGTTCTATCAATTCATAGTAAATAATAGCCAGAGAGGTTAACCAGGGTCATATACACTACCCCAGTTCATACTTGTATACTTATGCTATATTTAACCCAAAATAAATTAAAAAAACAAACAAAAAAACACCATTTTTAATCATTTCATCTATTGGGGGGGGGGGGAGGGGGGATTGGTAAGACTAAATTACGAGTACTTTATTTAGATTAGTTTCTGATTTAATTGTATTAATTCTAGTAATTGTTTTTAACATCTATTTTTAACTCTTTATTTTAAGTCTTTATTTTATTTTTATTTTCTAGTATTGTAATGTATTGTATTTAGAATTGATCTGCTGATGGTTCAGTATGGTAAATAAAGTTATCATTATATACATGTGAAATAGAATATGCAGAAACTTTTTTTTAATGCTACATTTTATTTTGAATCATTACACAATTATGAGCATAGTGACAACTGAGAGCTTAAAGACGGATGCTGCATCTCTTTTTCGTTTTTTCTTAAATTTGTTATCTGGATAAAATACACACTAGATGTACAGGTGTAATAATTGGGTCAACCTGCACTATATCCCCGCATAGCCGTTGTTTACTTTGAAAAGTTACTAAAACAGACATTGACATCATCAGTCAAAATAGGAGTTGCAAACTGACAGGTAGAGAATGAGTGACCTCTTTAAATGCATTAATATAATTAGTTTTTATTCTTTTACTATTAGAGCCTTGTATATCAGGTAGACAGAGACTAATAAACTGTAAAATGCTATTTCAACCAGAATTAATTATCACCATTAAGACATTTTTACTGTTTTGTATGAATTTTATTTTCACTGATTCTTGATGAGTTGAATGCAAAATATAGGGAAAAGGGTATTTTTTTTTCACTAGATTATATTTTCAGCAATTCATTCTTGCAGTGAAAATTAAGTACTTCAAGAGACTATAGAGTCTATGATCAAATCTACAATTGATTCATACTATTTTAAATACAGCACCTACATAGCAGCATAGCTAGAGGGGGCAGGTTTATCGAATGTAACAGAATGTAACCCAAGCAGATCAACTGATTTTCAAAATTTAACTACGTTTACATATACAAGACTTTTCGAAAATCAATGGAAGGGCTCAAAATATAATTACCAAATGGGTGGGCTTTATCACATGAAATTTACATGAATTTAGTCATATAATTTGTATTAAAAATTGATGTGATTCTGTGGAAGTATGCAGTGTGAATATTTGGTGGGCGGGCCAAGCAAACAAAACACCTTGTAAAAAAAATAGTTCACCGGTATATGTCATATTTTGTTTTCACTATTTAAATTAGTCTGAAGTTATATACGTTTTGCTCATCTATTTAAGTGCCGTTCAAATACCAAAGTTCAGAACGGCAAGGGGATATAATAAATACCTTACTCACATGGTTAACAGCAACATACTACAAAATAAACCATTTGCGGATAAGAGTTGAATGAATATCATAAGCAGTCGAATTTTAGCTACATTTAATTACAATTGGAATCCTCATGAGAAAGACTCTAATCAAATTAAAACTTGGTGTACTTATTTGCTTCATGAAAACAACAGTCATGGTGTACCTTGAGGGTCATTATCAATGCCAATCAGTTCAAGGTCTTAAATATCTATGTCAAAACCTTTTCATGTGATTACTTTTTGAAAACATGCATGTTGGCAGTAATGGTTGTGCAAGGTTGGGTGTGTTTTGATGATTGAATAGATTTTTTTGACTAAAGCATTTGATTCGATCAAGTACATGTACAGACAATAAGTCAACAGCACAATATATATTCTTTCAACAACAGGTACAGACAAAATGAGGTTGGTCCAAATTTAAATTTGGAAAATAACATGCGCTAGGCCTTTAAAGGGAGTTCAGGTTCTAGTCAAGTTTTCCATACAATGAACATATGGAGAAATGCAGTACTGGGGAAAGCAACTATAAAACAATAACATTTAGCTATTTATTTTGGAAACGCTCTGAAATATTATTTGAAGTGTTTCTTTTTTAAAACAAAACAAAAACATTAAAGGTACAAATGTACTTCATCTTAATGACAATGAACAAAATTATTGAAAAAATTTGTGACAAAACAGAATTTTAAACTGAATATCTATACCAAACCACTGTACGTAAAATGACAACAAATTCCCTGTCCCATTGACAAAAAACAATACACACACATACCAGAATTAGATCAAACACCAAATGCTTTTGTTCACAATAGTACTTGGATATTACCGGTATAAATATATTAAGTCAATGGCATTCATTCAAGGAATTAGACAGGTTGTCCGTAACAAGTAAATGATGGGTCAGCATATTTTTCCCACAACTTTTATGAACTTTTACTGTTGATGACATTGCATATTATAATTCACAGACAAACAGTCCTAATTCTATTTGACATATCCGCAAAGTTGCAAGGACACGCCATGTTTATGCTGACCCACAGGTTAGAGTTGAGGGAAATCGAGGTCATCAATATTTGTTTAACTCGCATGTATTTCTGGAACAAACGAACAGGTGGTTCATAATTATGGGGTCAGTCCAAAAATGCATGAAATAATTTGTCTTAATTAAACAATTATTGTATTTATTTATTTATTTATTTATTTATTTATTTATTTATTAATTAACTAATTGATTAATTAATTCAAGTTTGAAGTGGATTATCAGATTAATGAAAAGATGTATATGAATACAGAATACTGGAAAGTAAAAGACTATATTAAACATTGTCCCTGAACTGAGAGTCTGGACAATTAATTGTTTTAGAATATCATAACAGTCACAATAGTACAAAAGTACCCAGCCAATTCAATTTCATATCATATATACATAATTTCCTTTGAATACAATTGATAGACCTTGTTTGATATTTTCGTGAGTGACTCACGGTAATTTTCACGGTCATAATACACAGCAGAGAAGGGTGATGCAGACGAAGCAATCACATGATGGAGAATTACAAGGGCATGTGACCTCAATAAAAAATTGTGTACACATGCCCATTGTGAATATGGCATTTAGTCAGTCAGAGGCGATAGGTTTTCAATATTGATATAAAATGCTATGGTTACAGTATATTTTAATATCTTTTCCAAAAATCAACAGTTTTTGATGGTTTAAAAAAACAGGTATGGTATGTATATTAATAGTACATTGCATGTTTACTACTGGAAATGAACATTACACATTGAATAAATATTGTTGGCAATTTTCCAATGGTGACCTGACATACATTGTGCTCATAGGAAACACAAAAACACTTTCATAAGTGACACAGAGTCAGTTTCTATTTTAAAGGTATGAAGACTATGGCTCCCCTTTTCAAGTTTTGAATTGTTTTTATAATCAGTATTTTATCAACAAAGGGGCAGAAAAAATTAACATCTGTTTTGGTCACTGAGTAAACACTACAAAATGATCTAATGTGAATTTAGAGTTAATATGCAAAGTAGTGTTTCTATCTTGTGAATAGAAAATAATGACATCATCAGTAATTTAAATATCCATTTCTTTTCAAGGGAATTCCTTAAAGAAACTGATCGAAACAAATATTTCACAGAATAACGAAACGCGACAAAGCAGTGACAAATCATTGTTAGTTTTAAAAAACGAATGAGCGATGCGTAACACAAGAACCGTCTGACACGTCTTTGTTTTGATCAAGTGGGCAGGGCAATGGGTACACATGACGAACACATGGGGGTAAAGGAACGGGCTGTGGATCGACCAACCCCTTGATCACAAAAAAAAACTACTTTCAGGTTGTGTCAATGTTTAAGGCAGCTAAAAATATGCAGTGTAGTGCTGAATTCTACTATAAACACGTACAACGATTGCAGACACATTTGCCAGCAACGGTCTTTGACCAAATCAAGTTGGCACGAGGTATTTTAAAAGTAATTCGATAGGGCGAAAAAGTAATAACCATGCCCCTTACCGTTCTAATGTTTTTCCGGAGAAGGTAACATAGAAAACTCCATAATTTTGCAGCTAATAAAATAATCGTTCTAAAGCCCATCAGAATGAATGTTGGCATCAGATACAGGTGGTGTATATCCAACGATGAGTGTAAAGATTAGATTACGCAAAACGCGGAATTCGGCACAGTTCTCGTCGGTTTTCGAACCCCTTGAAATGTACATCTAAAACACAGTAGCCGCCATTGTTTTCCCACATTGCATTGCTATCGAGAAGCCATTCACACGAATCTGTTTGTTTAACAAAAGAAAGAGTATAAAAAAAGAAAACAAAAAAAACTTGTCTTTGCAATCCGGGTAAGATGCAGGTTCAAACTTGAAAAAAACAAAACTAATCATGATGAAAATACAGCAAACAAATACAAATGTGGAGATTATTAAAAAAAATCCATCATTGAAAAAAATATTCACCACAAAGCACAATATTTGCTGAAACATTTTGATATTCATATTTATGTCTGACTTCTACTTGATACTTGGATCTTTCCAGGTTTAATGCCTTACAATCTCACGTACGTCTAGTTTCTGATACACCGGGGAAACAAAAAGCTGAGTTTGAATGTCTCTATTTCCCACAATTCCAAACACTCAAAATGGCGTCCAGTGGAAACGAAGAGCGCAACGGGACAACCACCTATGATCAAACATGTTTCTACAATTTATAAACAGTCAAAGGTAAGAGCGTTTTTAGAAATTCTATCGGTTTGAGCATTGTTTATGTTTCTTTTGTCGTTGTTGGTTTGCAAAATTTAAAGAGACGTCGTGATTGGTCATATGAGTAAAGATCGCTGCGTCAAGATTTGAAGCTTTACTTTAAAGGGAAAGTTACCGCTGTAGTGATTTGATTTTATGGGTGTGTGCGATTGCACTCATTCGAATTTGATGTCGGGTTACTACTGCTAGTTACTACTTCGCGGGAAGACGATGCAACTATGCATGTCACTTATTGACTTGAGTATCCAACTTCCTGTTTTGAAACAAACAAACAAATCATGACATACATGTACTGTGAGTGTAAACATCAAATGTTTACTAGTATTTAATTCGCGATTTTCGCCCTAAGTAAAATCTACATGTGAAAAGCAATAGAACTCATTGTTTCTCTGCTAACACGATCCGTGGTACATCATGGCCATTTCACAATATAATCTCATCCTTACAATTTAATTAAATGAAAATTTAGTATATTAGTCTTATTTTTGACTCGTTGTTAACATAACTCTGTACTATGGTATTGGTGATATATGAATTGGGTGCCATAGGATGGTACTTGATGGCCAACCAACCTAATCAAATATGTATTTTGTATTGTACGAGTGCAAAATAAGTTATTAGGAAATTAGGATATTAGTACCAGCTGTTTTATATGCATGCGCATTGGCCGATCCTGTCAAATCTCGTCATCTGTTTTGGGCTTGTCTGGTCGATGTGAAATTGCTTCAGCCATTGGGTAACGGAATTAACTGATGTCTGTGTGAAAACTGCTGTAAAGTGGCTGTAAAATAAATTTGCGCGTTTTTTGCGCTGCCATTTTCTGAATGATACGGAGAAGCAACGGAAGCCAACCATTTAATTGATAAAAATCTCTCCAGAATATGATTTTAAATGGCCGAACTAATAGAGGAATCAGTCTTGTATTGGAAAGCATGTTTCCGGGAAGGAGAGGTATTGAGGTGGCGTGGCGTGGTGAGTAGATTTCCTCCCCAGGACACCGAGTTGGGCGTCGGTACCGAGAGAGAGGTGGTGAATATGTTGTCGAGCGACCAACATAGTAAACCAAACTTAGAACTCGCGATCTTGGTGCAGACGACCATTATCGAATAACCATGAAAAATAAATGGCGAGACTTTGGTTTTTAACATTTAGCACAGAAATAAAAGACACGCCCACAGTTGGGCAACCAATCATTTTATTATTGGGTCCTTTGTAAACACCACATACACGATGTGCCACCATCCAATGGCGGGATGTGCGGCTTTCTTAGTGCACAATCAGCGTCGATTTCATTTGAGAAACACGACGCACTTACCAGAGCCAGACCGTCTGGTGGCACCCTAATATTTCATCAATAACCAAATATACTATTATCCTGTTCCCAAAATAGATATTTGTTTATTTGGAGTAATTTCCAATTCTACGCCAGGTCCTTAGTAATTAATGATTCTACGTATTTATTTGGCCGTTATTTGACAGACGTAAAATGCCATAATGCTAATTCGCGGAAATTTAAACACACTGATACTGATAATGAATTAAAAATTTGCCAAAAAATACTAAATTTGCTATCCCATGGAAATAATTGAAATATAAAATATTTGGCAATATGTTAAGTTTTGCGTCGCATGCACACAGTTGAAATATCAAATAAAATGGGCCTAATATACTAATGTTGTATTTATTTAATTGTAAGAACGAGTTTACATCCTGGAATGGCCACGATGTACCACGGATCTAACACCTATGTTGTCAAAACCTAGTGAAATTGCTCAATACAAAAAAATAGTAAAATTAAATGGTTTTATAGTATAGCAAGGCTTCTAGTAGTATTAAATGTGTTATTACCAACCAGTCTGAGTACTGTAAAATACTCTGCTCGAAATCCAACCTATATACTTTTTCCTATATTTCACTTTCAACTCATCAAAAATCATAAATTCCATACAAAACACTCAAAAAGCCTTTTCAGCGAAAATTAATTCCAGCTAAAAATAAAATATTTTACAGTAGATGCGTAACCTAAACCCGGAAATAGCTTGTTAATCGATTCAGTACACAAACTTCTTTGATTAATGCAAAACACTAGAATTGGACACAATGTAATCACAATATAGCAAATACAAAATGTAATCAATAATTGTGTTCACGTTACACGAAGTACGGGCTAAGATTTGAGCTGATTTAGGCTTATCTAACATATTTGCATTTCGACTCGACCAAATTGCGTCCACGCACAGGGAGGGCCAGTTGTTAACACGGGCTAAGGGGTGCCATCAGTCGGTGACCTTTGGCAAGCCGCTATTTATGAACAAAAAATGGACGATACGCGCGAGGTTCTATTTCTGCTGCTGACATGTTTCGTTTTGAAGCGACATGCACAGGAACGCGAGAGAAGACGGACTCAACTTATTTGAATGCACAGAAACAGTATACAACGACATATCAGAATACAGAGTTTTATTAATGCATGTCGTAGACAGCGAACCATATTTATTTTGTCTACACCCAAAGGTCGCTGCAATGGGCGCTTAGCCCTGGGCTAAGCGTTCGCGCACACTTCGTTAGCCCGTGCTAAGGGTCTAGGCCGCATCTTAAATTCGGATCAGATTTAACCCGTACACACGTTTTCTTAGCACGGGCTAAGGAATTTGACCTCTTAGCCCGTGCTAAGGAGCTGTGCGTGAACGCAATTAAAGACACTGGAAAATACTAAAATGTAATTTCTAGTGTATTTGATGTAATATAACACAATAGTAATAATAAAAAAATTAAATCTGTGTAAACAAAATTAATAATATTCTGACAGTATAATTTTTTTAACAACATTCAAAATGGATGTATGTAGAGCAGTCTTTTGTCATTCCAAACAGAGAGCTGAGCCTCTGTATTGAGACGCACCGGAAAAAGTTTCTTTTGTATCCCCTAACCCCAACTCTTAATCTATTCTCCAGTGCTCTCCTATTTAATTGTATACACCCATATTGATCTAAAGTGGACATACACAATTGAATTGGGCTTGGGGTGAGAGTTAGAGTTATGATTAGGGATGGGTGGTACAAAAGGAACTCTTTCCGAGCCCCATGGTATTTGCACTTTTTTACTAATATTATCATAGGATCTATAGGTTATATGATAATATTTTATTTTGAAGGGTTTTATGTCAACATGTCAGCACCTAAGTATACGATCTGTCAAGTGAGTCACATAATAAATAAGAGTGAACTGTTTTTAATCCTACTAGAGTATTTTGTTTTGAGGTTATTAATCAACATGTCACAAACTGCTGCCGAGAGGGCCATGTTGAGAGAGACTGGATTTGTTGTGGTAATGCTTTGATTCATGATATTGTGAAAATGTGATTTTAATCGTGAACAATATTTCATATTAACCTATTCTCAAATTCAAAAGACAAAAACTGAAACGTAAACATTAAAGTTATGATGCGTTTTGCCATTTTTAATACAAACCAATATAGATATACGGTACTGTAAAATACTTTATTTATCGCATGGAATTCATTTTCACTGAAGAAATCGTCACTGATTCAGTGAAAATAAAATCCAGCAAATATACCTTTTTTTCTATATTTTACATTCAACTCATCAAAATTCAATGAAAATAAATTACATACAAAATGCCCAAAAAATCTTTTCAGCAAAAACTAAATTCCAGCTAAAATAAAATATTTTATAGTATTTTGGTCCAAATATGGAAGACTTTACTGTAAACATCATTTCTTTAGCTAGCTTAAAATGAATAATGTGCAATGAAGGAAATAAAAATTAAAATCTTACCTTGAAGTGCATGTTATTGGAACCACACATTTTTTTTGGGGGGGGGGGTCTAAACATAATTACCGTACTCGGCCGCGTTAGCGCCCATCCCGAGCAAGCGCCCACCCCCCACTTTTGCGCAATTTTTATATTTGGGGTCACATTCGGCAAAGCGCCCACCCCTTCAAAATGCAACTAATTTAAAACTTGGTCTTGCGTAACGAATCTTGGTAATCGTTTTTTATATGATACAGCGTGGTTATCGACCGTTGTGAACATGTTGTGAATGCGTAGAACACGGTAACCGTGCGTAAACTACGCTTCGACAAAAACCTGTTAATACAAGTAAAATGCGGTAAATATTTCATGTCATATACAGTTTACCTCTGAAAAATGAGTAGTTACTAGTTTTTTGGAAAAACTATGTCGTTTATTTGCTGAAATCAATTCCAACAGATCGTACCTCGACATCGATAATTCACTTCCGCATTGCGTTACCGGAACGTCTTCGGGAATTTCCGAAGAATTGCGTCAGTACAACACAGCATTGTGATTGGTTAATAACCAGCTTGACCCATTAGGTCAAAGGACGCCGCTGCAGGTGAAATCTGCAAATGCATCATGGGGGAAAGTGATTTTCATCGAGAGTTAGCGTACGATCCAACACCTTCGTCAGTGGAGATAATATGACAATTTTGACTTCGACTGTGTTCCAACAGACTCAAATGTTTTTAATTTCGTAAATTCTGGTGGTACGTAATTAATATTTTAATAAAATGTGCATGTTTGTTGTGATCATTTCTGTTTCTTCATTGTGAAAATCAATGACGACTCAACTAATTTCGTAATTTGATTTCCCCCAAAGACGTAATCTATCACTTGATGAATCAAATTTTTCATTTGCACTCTTTTTCGAGGGGGGTGCTCGGGTAAGCGCCCACCCCTAAAAAATCGTGATTTTCTGAGTTGAGGCCCCTGGGCGCTAACGCGGTCGTGTACGGTAGTTAATGTTATTTATCTAACCATATAAACTAACTGACTTTCACCATTGCTTTCTTCTCATTGTGATGTCACACAAAAATACTGATTTCATGTAATTAAAATATACGTTTTTAACCTTTTCAGCATAAGACTTTCCAACCCAAATTCCCTACAGTCAATTTTCAGTTTTTACTCACAAAATTTGGCAATTTTGTCCCTAGCTTCTGAAGGAAAGTGAGTATAAACAGGATTATTGGTGGTGAAAAGGTTATTAAACCTTCAAACACTTTGCAATGAGCAATATGAAGCATATGATTGCCCATTTCATTCAAATAACAGCTTTAGAATTAGAATTAGCTTCACTTTGAAAGTATTTTTTTTACTGATTTATATAAAATCTATAGAATTGTATGCTGCTCTAAACATTCAGAGTAAACCTGTGCAATTCCCAATGTGTTAAAAACCATTCATACATCTACCAGCAAACCCTAAAGTTTTTTATTGTTGGAAATAATGTTTATGGTGTCATACTACAGTAAATACAGTTAAAAAGGTCTTTCAACTTTACGGTGTTTTTGTCATAAACAGACACAGACAGTTCTAGTTAAATATGTCTGTAAACATTTCATTAGAAAGAATAAAACACTTAAATAACTGTAATAAATTTGTATTTATACCTAGGGTGAATAACTTGCATTTCTGGAACATACTGGCCATATGTAATGAATAATATAAGCTGTGAATAACATATATTTATTTATTTGCAAATTAATCATGTTTTAATAAGTACAAATGTTTTAATTAAGGAATAGTCATCGCCAGGAAGGTATAAAATGGATTTCAAATATCACCTTTTGATTTGTTGTACCCATAGTACGGTAACATTTACCACATAAGTGATTCTCATTGGTCAACTGAGAATCTTAATATTTTGCCTGGATCATTTAAAGCGGGATGGTCGTCACCTGCGTACGTGTGTGAATTTAGTCCCAAATGATGATAACAACATACGCTAAAAACACAAAGGCTCATGATAAAGCGGGATGGTCGTCACCTGCGTACGTGTGGGAATTTAGTCCCAAATGATGATAACAACATACGCTAAAAACACAAAGGCTCATGATGGGTAGACGCTTGTTTGTAAACAATGACGCACTATGGCCATTACATGATCTGACGCATGCGCAGGTGACGACACCCCTGCTTTAACTAATTCATGGACATATCTAGAAGCATTATTGTAAACCATTTTTGACTCTCGTGTTTGAAGCACACAATGGGAATTTTTGCAGTTACCCTGTCTGTGTGTTTGTACGTGTGTTTGTACATGTGTTTGCTATGTCTGTTCCACCGATACCTCAAAAACCACTTGTCGGATTTCAATGGATCTTGGTACATTGATGCTGTGGGACAATGCACAGACCTGAATAGTTTTTTGTTTAAATCTGTGCATATTAATTATTACATAATTTGCATAATAATTTGCTGTTTTAAGCTTTCAAACTAGTACATGTATATCTCACAAAGCAAGAATCTGATTTCAATGTAATATCTTACAGATGTTTCTAGTACCTCTACTCTAATTGAAATGAAACACATGTGCTTTTGAATAATCGACAGACCTGATTACTTTAAGGTTTTGAAATGCCATGCATATAAAATATTCATTACCTAATTTGCAAAAATTGGGCATTTTTCTGATATTTCAATAACCTATCATATTTCAATGAAATCTGATTCATTCGTGATCTGGGGTAAGCTACACACGTTTAGTTTACGGCCAAATTTTTAGCATACTAAATACCTAATTTGCATAAACTACAACCAATTTATAGATATTTTCAGATATCTATTATTTGTTATCCTCTTCAAATAGTATTTGTTCTCAAAGGGTGGGATATATATGTCAATAGAAATTATAAATCTGTAATTAATTTGAAATATTCTATATTTGTACTACATGCCACCGCTACCTTCAGTACATGGGTGCTCTTTTCCTCTTTTCTTTCAATTTGCCACTCTCTATTATGAGGGCATTAGTAGATGAAGATGAAAATATTATAATAAAATATTAAAATATTGACTTCAAGTGCAACATAATACACGTAATGTAAATAACAATAATAAAGAAAATGTAAATAATTTGAAAATAATTTGAGATATTTTGTTTAAGTCTAGCATTTCCCTGGTTTACCAATGAAATACTGCAATAGAATTAAATTTTTTTGACTGACGAAATTTGCCAACAAATGTGATTATATTTGTTTAAGTAGCATGTGATTACACAGACATGCTTTACTGAATTACATTTAATAGTGCAGCAGACTTTCTCATCCAAATTTTTCTGCACTTTTTTCTTTATTCTCCAATATTTCTGGAAATAAATCCTAATTCTGAAGCCAATTTGAGTCAATTTTCAGTTTTTACTCAAAAAAATTGGCTGAAGAAAAGTGCAGACTATAAAGGGAACTATTTTGTGCATTTGCGATGAACTGGTGGTGAAAGGGTTAAAGAGATCGGGGTTGTCCTTGAGAAATGGCAATATAGTTGCATGCTGGGATATCAGAGAATGGGGTGAGTTTATTGACCATGGCTATGTACACACGCGTCTCTTTCAAGTGCTCTTTGTTGTCAGTAACTCACAATGTATTTATTTGTTTTTCAGAAGCAATGTAGCACTAAAGACGACATGGATTTATACGACACTAAGCTCCATGAAGCAGTTCGCTATGGGGATACAAAATTGGTGTTGAAGTGTTTGAAAGACGGCGACAACCCAAACGACATTGGGCTCTACCAGTGGAGTGGTTTACATGAAGCGGCAAATAACGGCGATCTGGAAATCTTACAAATGTTGCTTGATTACAAAGGTGAGAGACAAAAAGTTTTTATTTTTGTTTCAGTATCCATGAATGTGTTCCACATTGCTAGATGCCAAATGGTTCTGCTTCTGTTTGACTAATTGATAATTATTTGAATCTTTGATTGAAAACCGATTACAGGGCTCCCATGTATAAGTAGTGCTTCTACTTTTAGATCTCATGGATAGTCAATGGAAGCTAATGTTGTGGGCTGTTCGTTTGTCTGTCCATCTGGCTGGCTGTGCAGCAAATTTGTAAACATGATATCCAGAGAATAAGTGATCAGAATCAGATGAAACTCAGCAGTCATATTAATTAATTAGGAAAATTTGCATATGAATGGAATTCTTGTTTCATTGATATTACAAGAACCATAGCTCAGATTTACATGAAACAGTCATATACTTAGAACAATTTCAAAATTTTATAAGTGTTATTGAAAATATATTCATAGTTAATTAGAATAATTAGTATCTGGGTTTATTTCTTGATGGAACTGTATTGACTTTGATGTAAGTTTTAAAAAGAATATCAGAAATAATATTATTAGTTCCAGAAGCAGCCCTGAATTTAACTTTGTTTCTTTTTTTTATTTTCATTGTTTCTTTATTGGAAATTTGAAATGTTATAGGGGAATGAATTCATGCTTCATTTATTTTCGCTGAGAAGATTTTACCGTTAAAGTCCTAATATAAACCGCATACGTAATAGTAACCGCACCCCCAATTCCGGCTTCGGGGTTAAAGAGTTCTTAACAAAAATTGAAAACTTGAAAATTACCTATTACTAACCACACCCCCAATTCAACAAGACCGTGACTGACTTCATTGTTTCAACCAGCTGTTCCAAAACGGCATTGTTCCTAATCCTATTCATTTGTTTCGACAACACGCCTAAAAATATTCACACCTATTTATTGTTCAGCGGTGATAAGATGTCAGACAGGCAATGAAACTGCTTTTGTTCTGGCGGCGACCTCTACGCACTACATTATCGGTAAATCTCTTCCGTGTTGCGTTCACCATGAGGTCGCTGAACTGTCATTAACATATTTAAATGAGCTATGTAATTTAGACACGTGGGCACCATCCAGCATTTTGATTGGTTAATTAGCGACTTGACCTATCCGGTCAATAATACGTCACGTGAGCATTCAAAAGCATGGCGGATATCGTATCGGCTGTTTACATGTGACTGAAATCATTCGCTTACGGGGAAACTAAGTTGAATTTTACTTGCATTTTATAACAATTCAACGAATTTATTTTTCGTGCGTTATTGTAATCACTACTAAATAATAATCACCAATATCAACACTTCGAAAACAAGTAAGTTATTCACTTGTGACCAGCAGCATGGCCGGATCGAGCTACCGTTATGTGATCATTTGCTACTAAGCAGTGCATTCGTGTTTTTATTTGAAACTTCTGTTAGAATATACTTTTCGTTACCAAGAAAATTAAAAAAATAAATGCATATTACATTAAAAATACTGAGTATTTTTTGTATCATGTAGAATTTTTTTTTGATTGACTGTAATTTTTGACTCCCATGTGCGAAGCACAAAATGGGAGTCTTTGCAGTTAGTGTGTCTGTATGTGTGTATGTGTGTATGTGTGTATGTGTGTATGTGTGTATGTGTGTATGTGTGTGTGTATGTGTGTCCGACTGTTCCACTGCTATCTCAAGAACCATACATCGGTTTTTGATGAAACTTGGTGCATAGATGCTCTGGGCCAATGCGCAGATTTGATTAGGTTTTGGTAAAAATCCATGCTCGTTAATTACCTAATTTGCATGATAATTAGCTAATTTTTAGCTGTTCTATGACTGTTCCACTGATATCTAAAGAACCACTCATTGGATTTTGATGAAACTTGGTACATAGATGCTCTGAACATATGCGCAGATTTGATTAATTTTTGGTAAAAATCTGTGCATATTAATTACCTAATTTGCATGATAATTAGCTATTTTTTTTAGTGGTTCCATGACTGTTCCACTGATATCTAAACAACCACTCATTGGATTTTGATAAAACTTGGTACATAGATGCTCTGAACTAATGCTAGGTTTTGATTAGTTTTTGGTAATAATCCGTGGATACTAATTACCTAATTTGCATAATGATTAGTCAATTTTCGTTTTTTTCACTGATATCTCGAGTACTAATCATCACATTTCAATGAAACTTGGTACATAGATGTCATACGACACTGCACAGACCTGATAGTTTTTATGGTAATATCAGTACATATTAATTACCTAATTTGCATAATTAATTAATTTTCAGCATTTGATATAAGTAGTTAGCATTACATTTCAATGAAACTTGGTACTTACATACTCAAGGACTATGCAGAGATTGATTGTTTTCGATAAATATTTGTGCATATTAATCACCTAATTTGCATAATTAGTTAATTTTCAGCTTTTCCACAGGTATTTCAAGTACTAATCATCTCATTTCAATGAAACTTGGTACATAGATCCTTTAGGACTATGCAGAGACCTGATTAGTTTTAGGGTAAATAATTGTGCATATTAATTACCTAATTTGCATAATTAATTTTCAGCTTTTCTACTGATATCTAAAGTACTAATCATCACATTTCAATGAATCTAGAATTATGCAGACCCAATTAGTTTCCAGTAAATATTTGTGCATATTAATCACCTAATTTGCATAATTAACCAACTTTCACACTGATATCTCAGGTACTAAACATCACATATCAATGAATGTACATGGATGCTGTAGGACAATAGACAGACCTGAATAATTGTGGGTTAAAATCTGTACATATTAATTACCTAATTTGCATAATTAACCAATTATAAGCTTTCACACTGATATCTAAAGTACCGTAAAAACTCCAAAATTTCGACCGGTTTTAAATAATTGGTGTTAGAAATGTGACGTGTTTTTAGAGTCAAAATTAAGGTGCATTTTTGGACGGTCGAATTTTTCAGAATAGAAATCAGCAAATGAAAAAATTGGGATGATAGACAGTGTGCTTCATTAGTTTTTAAAAAATGCAATGTCCGTCAATTGACGTAAACTTCCTCATGTTTCACGGTAAAAGCAAAGGTCGTGGCCGAGTTGTAACTCAAAATCTAAACAAAGTCATCAATCAGTGAGTATTATGACAAGCAAAACAAAACATCAAGACGCGGAGAAGAGGTCAGCACAAAACTAATAGGTCAAAAGACAAAGCTGTCTCGCACTACCTCGGAAAACTTGCGAATGTTCGAAGTACAGGTACCCATTGGACAAAAGATACATGGAAGTTTAGTAAACTATCTCCCCGACCCAGTGCAATGTATCCGGTTAGAATCAAAGCTCACGTGTCCCTTATTTGAGGGACCAAATTCTGCCGTAAATTCGCCCTTGGATTAAAAAATAAAATGGGATTTAAGAAAATAAAATGGGACTTTTAAGGTGTATTTTGGCGTCATTTTTCGGACATTTCAATCAATCCTGCCGGCTAAAATAGAGTAAGTTTTACCGTAGTCATTGACGTCTGTCTATTCAAGAGTACACGTGTATGATTTTTATCGTGACTAGCGTGAGCGGGTAAGCTTCGTTTCGAGAATGAGCTGTTATCACTGTGAACAATGTTAAATTATTCTTCAGATGACCAGTTTATTTTTTAAAAACAACTAATTTTTTTATTTAAAAAAAATCATGCCGTTTTCGCATCAAAATCCAAGCCAAAATATCGTACTACAACATCAATCTCTTCCACATTGCGTTCAATAACATTAACATATTTAAATAAGCTATGGTAATTTGAACACGTTGGCATCATCCAGCTTTTTGATTGGTTAATTAGCGATTTGACCTATTTGACCTAAGAGAACATGGCGGATATCCTACAGCATCAAACGTTTATACGAGACCGGAATCATTCGCTTACGATGAAACTAAGTTGACTTTTATTTGTATTTCATAACCATTCAACAAATTTATTTTGTGTATATTATTATAATCACTACTGAGTACAGTAATAATCAACAATTCAGAAACGCAGCATGCCGAGATTTTTATGTTCGTTTTTATTTGAAACTTCGTTTATTTAGAATATATTTTCGTTACCAATAAAATAAAAATCTCTCAGTCAATCAGAAACTCGGATTCATGCCTTCGAGGAAGGTCCCGTTTGAACGCTCACATCGGTTTTTTTTTCGTTTGGGGGAAAACTAAAACTGGTCGCAATTTTCGAATAAGAATGAGTCGGCAATTTTTAGTGGAGTCGAAAATTTGGAGGTAAATAAAACACCGAAACCCGGCAAACAAATAGGCGGTCGAATTTTTAGAGGGGTCGAAATTTTGGAGTTTTCACGGTACTAATTATTCCATTTCAATGAAACTTAGTACAAAGATGCTCTAGGACAATGTACAAACCTAATTAGTTGGGGGTAAAAATCTGTTCATATTAATTCCCTAATAAGCATAATAATTCATAATTTTTTGGTTCTAATCACATTTCAATTAAACTTGGAGACATAGATTTTCTGTTACATTGCGCAGACCTCATTAGTTTTACACTCAAATCTGGTCATATTAATTTTCTGATTTGCATAATTAGTTTTCAGCTAAGTAACTTCGAATTATATTTAATGTGTCTCCAATACTCTCAGCACATGGGAGTTCTTTCTAAGCTTTCTTTGATTCAACATTTCGTAACGCCTATTTTAGAACCAAAATAAGGCCTTTCACTCTTCCCCGACGCCTATTCAAGAGATTGTACGGTGTTTTGTTTGTTTTGTGCATGTGTTGTGGACAAAAAATGACCACGCCCATTTAGTGATTGCAGTATGTACGTAATAGAAACCCTTAACCGCACCCCGAACTTGAGCTTTTGATCCCAATTTTTAAATTGATACATTGTAATATAAACCGCGGTTTATAATAGGACTTTAACGGTACTGATTTTTGACAAGTTGAATGTAAAATATAGGAAAAAAAGTATATTCACTGGATTTTATTTTCACTGAATCAGCCCTTCAGTAGTGTTCTTTCGCACATTTGCAGTTCAAGTTTTCCCCACAATGTATGTAAATGGTCAATCTTTCGTTGGAGTGCAAAGAAATTGGTTTATCGTCTCTTACTGAGACTCTATTTAAGGTATAATAATCAAATGTTTCTAACAGCATTGTTGCAAAGAAGCCTTTGTTAGTCCCCGTTTGGACGCAGTCCGAAAACGGGGACTTATGTTTTGACCTCCGTGTGTGCGTGCGTCTGTGCGTGCGTCCGGACCTGTATCTTAGAAATGCCTGGACCAATCACAATCAAACTTCACATATACATCATACATATGCACGTCAATTTGTTTCATGATCTGATTCAAGATGGCCGAATGGCGGCCATTTTTGTGCTAAAAATCATCAAAATCGATCATTTCCCGGTTGTTACAGATGGATTTTGTTCAAACCTTGTATATACGTTGGACATTATAGGACCTTGATGCACATCATTTTGTTTTACGGTCTGATTCAAGATGGCCGAAAGGCAGCCATTTTTGTGCAAAAAAATGATAAAAAGCAACCATTTCTCGGCTGTTTACAGATGGATTTTGCTCAAACTTGGTATATACATTAGACATTATGGGACCTTGATGCAAATAATGTTGTTTTTCAGATAACATTCAAAATGGCCGACTGGTGGCCATTTTGTATTAATCAATGTGGTTCTCGTGCCATATCTCCAATATATTGTTTTGACTGATTATGTTCAAATTTTAAATATTCATTAAACATCATGTCATAGATATATTAGTTTGACGATCCTATTCAAAATGGCCGAATGGTTGTCATTTTTGTACTAAAAAATCATCAAATATCAAGCATTTCTGGCATTTATGGATGGATTTCGTTCAAACTTGGTACATACATTAGACATTACGGGTTCCTGATGCACGTCATTTTATTTTTCAGATCAGATTCAAAATGGCTGTCTGGCGGCCATTTTGTTTTAATGAATGGGTTTCCAGACCCATATGTCTGACTTGTTTTGTCTGATTATGTTCAAATTTTTAATATTCATTATACATCATGTCACAGATATACGGATATATTGGTTTGATGATCTTTTTCAAAGTGTGCTATTTTTGTGCTAAAAAAATCCTCGAATATCAAGCATTTCTTGCATTTAAGGATGGATTTTGTTCAAACTTATAACACATGTTAGACATTACAGGTTCCTGATGCATGTCATTTTATTTTCAGATTGGATTCAAAATAGCTGACTGGCGGCCATTTTGTTTTAATGATTGGGCTTCTAGAGCCATATCTCTTAAATACTTTGACTGATTATATTCAAATTTTATATATTCGTTATACATCATGTTATATATATATATGCATGTATTCAAAATGGCTGATTTTGAATGCTGTTCCAGAGCAATATCTCTCAATATGGACAAGTACTTGTTTGAGGATCAGATACAAATGTCAATCATTTTAATATTAAAAAAATCATATTCCTGACATGGTTATATTCCAGCTATATTACTATAAACATAACTATATATCTCAAATTTGATAACTAACGGGGACTGTGCCATGCACGGCTTGTTAAATGTATATTTTCATTGACCTGAGTATTTTTTACGCCTCTTACAAGACATTTTGTTAATCTTCACACGTTTAGAGTAGGCTATCCTGTTATGGGTTATCAATAATGTGAAATTATTTTGTGCTATTAATTTGGTGTCTGGCATTTTATCGACTTCCGTGTGCGAAGCACAAAAAGGGAGTCTTTGCAGTTAGTGTGTCTGTCTGTGTCTGTGTGTGTGTCTGTTCCACTGATATCTCAAGAACCATACATTGATTTTTGATGAAACTTGGCACATAGATGCTCTGAACTAATGCACCGATTTGATTAGTTTTGGGTAAAAATCTGTGCAATATTAATTACCTAATTTGCATAATGATTAATCAATTTTTGGTTTTTCCACTGATATCTCAAGTACTAATCATCACATTTCAATAAAACTTGGTACATAGATATCATAGGACACTACACAGACCTGATAGTTGTTAGGGTAATATCAGTACATATTAATTACCTAATTTGCATAATTAATTAATTTTCAGCTTTTGATATTTCAAGTAGTAATCATCACATTTCAATGAAACTTGGTACATAGATGTCATATGACACTGCACAGACCTGATAGTTGTTAGGGTAATATCAGTACATATTAATTACCTAATTTGCATAATTAATTAATTTTCAGCTTTTGATATTTCAAGTAGTAATCATCACATTTCAATGAAACTTGGTACATAGATGTCATATGACACTGCACAGACCTGATAGTTAATTTTCAGCTTTTCACCTGATAACTGAAGTATTGATCATCATATTTCAACTTGCTACATAGAACCTCTAGGACTATGCAGAAACCTGATTAGTTTTAGGGTAAATAATTGTGGATATTAATTACCTAATTTACATAATTATTTAATTTTGCCATTAATGTTTCACTGATATATAAAGAACCACTGATTGGATTTTAATGAAACTTTTATAGAGTATTCATCATCACATTTCAATGAACCTAGGACTATGCAGGGACCCAATTAGTTTTTGGTAAACATTTATGCTTATTAATCACCTAATTAAAATAATTAATTAACACTGATATCTCAATTACTGATCATCACATTTGAATAAAAATTGGTACATAAATGCTCTAGAACAATAGACAGGCCTGATTAATTTTGGGTTGAAATTTGTTCATATTAATTCTCTAATAATAATTCATAGTTTTTTTGTTCTAATCACATTTCAATGAAACTTGGTAAATAGATATTACCGTATTTATTCAGGTATAAGCCCAGGGTCCTGAACATGGAAAATTGCCAAAAAAAAGAAAATTCGCGAAAATTGACAACACGCAGATCGAATTGCGACAGGGAATAGAACGGCAAATGAAAACATGCAACCGAAATAAATGAACAATATGCAACACTAGAAGTAAAACAAAATTAATGTATTGCTTATAATTTGACAAATAAACCAGAAATGATAAAAATCGACAGTGAGGAATCATTTGAATTAGGATTTTCCCGCCAACAATACGCGTGAACTCAAAATAAATTAAAATGTCAGGAGTTAAACTGCGTAAAATGATTTCCGGTCTCGACAAATTACGAATCAACCGTCATACAAGATCAATAATAATTTACAAATTTACACAGTAAAAATTATAAAAATTCATAGCTGTTTGAAAGTTTTTTTTCTATCCAACGACAGTAGAATAGTTTTCATGACAGAAATGCAATAGCGGTGATGAAAGATGGTAAAAAAGTTGGCGGTCTTTGGCGTGACATTGCAAAATTGCTAGCCCCAGTTATGGATTCGCAAGCTGCTACAAAATATTGTATAAAGCCAAAACCTAACGTGATTTCAACCACTCTCCCAGGTACGGGTTGCTACAATATTGAAACATTGGTTTCATTGTCGACGACGCTAAAGCCGAACGAAGGTGACACTTGCTTAGCGGCTCTCCTTATATGATTTGCTTGAATCGTTTCCAAGGAAGCACAAACCAAACGGCCGGCCACGACATATTTCAAAAAGAGAACTACCGTTTCTGCTTTAAAATATATATTTTTATAGACTTGCTGACTGTTATGATTCTGAAAAAAATCAGTGGTGAACGCGCTGCCCTGAAGGCAGAAAGCTGTCACAGCTATTTTGCGTTCACCCCTTGTTTTACGCAATTAACAATTTTTATAAGTATCACGACAGACTTCAAGAAAGTCAACTGTTAATACAACCACAGTCAACGAATAGAAAACAGTTTTTTTTTTTGATTTTTTTTGTGTAGAAAAAGACCCCCTGGGCGTGTGCCCGGATATGACCTCAACTTCTTTATTGTGTCAAAAGTGGGGGGTGGGCGTTTGCCCAGGCATGGGCTCTTACCCGGATAAGTACTGTACATTACGCAGGCCTTATTAGTTTCACACTCAAATCTGTTCTTATCAGTTACCTGATTTACATAATTAGATTTCAGCTATTCCATCAATATCTTAAGTACAAGTAATTTTTAATTAATTTTTAATGTGTCTTCAATACTCTCAGCACACGGGAATTCTTTCTAAGCTTTCTTTGATTTGTTCTTGTTATATCAACAATGGCACTTGTATTGAAGACAAGTGATTATTAGATTATTAAATTCATATTTTGTGACATATCACTTTAGGTTAATTCTGTCTCACTGTAAACTAAACAGGTCAGGTCCGCTGCCGTCATACTGTGACGTCATGTATTTACATTTTTTGCCAACCAGCATACTAATGTCATTCATACTGAAAAACCATTTATTTTCACTGACATTAAATTTTATTAATAATCACTGTGTTTTAATTTTACAAATTTGTCAAAGAAAAACTGAGTTTTCGTGTTCACGCTCGCGTAGATTTAATTTAGGGGTGATCTCATATTCAAACACCTGGGTCAAACCTGGGTTAACCCGGCGTGCCCTATTCAGACCTACTAGACCTACAATATGCAAATTAGTAGTAGGTTTGAACCTAACCTCTGGATTAACAGCCCATTAACGCCCCCACTGAAAACAAACAACAGAGAACAAAGAAGACAGACCTAGGGAAACCCAGGGTTTTTCTTACAATACTGTTTCAGCCTTGTTTCAGTAGGAAAATAAATAAGATGTATACTATGGAGCTCCATGTTCATACTGAGTGTTATATTTTGAAGTGTTAAGAATAACAGCAGCTATTTCTTTTCTTTGCAAGTCTTGTACATGTAAATGCTAATAAAAAACAAACTTGCATTTGTTTCACAAATCTATTTACATCATGTCATTTATAAGTGTGATGAAAATTATATTTATTTATTTCTGTGATTGGTAATAATAATCAGTTTCCCACAACTTACATTTTGGTACAAGTCAATACAATTGTTATTGTTATTCAATTTATCTGGAACTAATTACAAACGTGATGGTTTGTTATATTTTGTCATTGAATGTGAATCAAGTGATACCATAGAACCCTCTCTATTGTGATATATATGGTGAATTAATGTTTGAAACAGAACAGGGAAAAAATGCACTAGAATTTTAATGAGCAGCTTCTTAGGATAAATTACTTACGTTATATATATTTGGCATAGTCACTAAAATATGTTTAACCATGGAGCGAACTGGTACATTTTGTCCGCAACAAGTACGGTCAGTTTTGTGCCCATGTCAGTTCATAAATTCATAGAACACATTTTTTGGTTAAGTTTGTAAAGTCTGTGAGGCTGCGAGTTATCTAAATATGATGAAAGTATTAAATCGATAATGGCAACATTGTTTTCTACGAAGGCATCTGAAAACCACAGTCCCTCTATCACTGTGTCACTGGCAATTGAATAAGAAAAATTGCAATTAACCGTTATGCAGCAAATCGAATTAAATTTTCATGGCGTACGCTGCATTTGTTTTTCCGGATTTTGCGATGTCGCACTCTGAAAGAACTGTTCGAAAAATTGAACGCGCAACAGTAGTAAAATCTTGAACATAGTAGCGTAAGTCTCAAGTGCAACTTTGTATCAACAAATGTTCGTATTCTGATACTTATTAGCTGTCAGAGACACATATCAATTGTCCAGCCCAATGAAAAGTCTGATTCACGTCCTCAATTTGCGACTCGAGCATATCAGTTTATCAAAACAAAACAATTTATTCAGCACGCTGTTCATCGACACACGGTAAAATGACTACTGTACACCAATAAATCGACACATTTTAAAGACAACTATCTAGTCTTCAAAAAGCAATGTAAACTCTGTCAATCCTAAAAATAAACAACAGCTTGAATGAGGTGTGAATGAGATCGGTTCGAACCGCAGTTTTTATGCAAATTCGTGCGGTCGTCCTGAACCGCACTGTCTATTGTTTAAACTTCCAAACCGCAAAACTGGTTTTTTTTCGAGCAGTTTAGGGCGGTTTGGGTTTTCGTAGGTTTGACCCGCATGTTTGAATATGAGATCACCCCTTAGTGGATATCACTTATCAGTGAACATAGTGAAATTAAAACCAGATGAATAATTAATGCATTTACAATTATAACAGAAGCAGCAAACAATGTCATTACATTTATTTTATATTTCGGTGTGAACGACCGGCTACTGCCAACCAGTCACTGCGCATGTGTACCGCTTGCAAACCATAGACATGTGCTACCACATATAGTACTTGAAATGTTATGTTGTCCTACATTAAAAGTTGCGCTGTCCTTTGATCGTTAACTTTCATCTTATTTATGTTGGCCTCTTAATTTTGTACTCACACTTGCACAATAGGAAATTATCTAAATATATCGAAAAGAATGTAAAAATAGGTAGTAATTGTACCAAAAATTGGTGGGAAGAATTATTGTGCCCAAAGGGTTAACTTAAATCAGCATCTGACCTGTCTCAGAGAAAATGTCAAGGAATAAAAATATCGTATTAGATGCACATCCGCAATAAAGATGCACATCCCCAATAAAAGCACATGTAAACTGTGTATTCTATACTGGATCATTTTAAAGTGAGGGGGTTGTCACCTGCGCACACTCGAGAATTGAGAAATTTGGTATTCAGTTTCATCATTTCCTCACTACCGTTAAAATCCTATTATAAACCGCATACCTAATAGTAACCGCACCCCTGATTTCGGCTTCAGTGTTAAAGAGTTCTCAACAAAAATTGAAAACATGAAAAGTACCTATTACTAACCGCACTTCCAATTCAACAAGACCGTGACCGACTTTGTTTCGACCAGCTGGTACATTGTTCCTAATCCTATTCATTTGTTTCGACAACGTGCCTAAAAATATTCACACCTCTTTATTGTTCAGTGTTAGGATGTCAAACACGCAGTGAAACTGCTTTTGTCTTGTGACAACGTTTGTCAATACTCCTTATGAATACGTCCGTGTGTCGCAAGTTTTCGACAATGAGCTGTTCTCACCGAAAAACTGTTAAATTCTTTTTCAATGCTCAGTTTATCTTTCGAAAACAACTAATTTTGTGATTTAAAAAAAAGTCATGTCGTTTTCCCATGGAAATCAAAGCCAAAAGATCGCACTGCATTATCGGTAAATCGCTTTCGGGTTTTGTTCACCATGAAGTCGATGACCTGTCATTAACATATTTAAATGAACTAAGGTAATTTGAACACGTGGGCACCATCCAGCATTTTGATTGGTTAATTAGCGACTTGACCTACCCGGTCAAGTACTGTCTCGTGTGCATTCAAACTACATAGCGGAAGTTGTGTCGCATCGATTGTTTACATGTGACTGAAATAATTTGCTTATGGTGAAACTAAGTTGAATTTTACTTGTATTTGATAACAATTCAACGAATTTATTTTTCGTACGCTATTATAATCACTACTGAGTAATAATCAACAATTTCAACAGTTCGAAAACAAGTAAGTTATTCACTTGTGAGCCGAAGCATGGTCGGATTGAGTTACCGTACCCACGGTACCGTACTTTTTTAGTGCCGTACCATGATCATTTTCTACTAAGCAATGCATTAATGTTTGTTTTTATTTGAAACTCCTGTCAGAATATACTTTCCGTTACGAAGAAAATTAGAAAAGTATATGCATATTACATTAAATATACTGAGTATTGTTTTTTCATGTGAACAGTTTTTTTGTGACGTGACGCTTATCACTCTTCCCTGACATCTAAATTGGAGTTAGCTTATATTCAAAAGATTGTACGGTGTTTTGTTTGTTTTGTGCAAGTGATGTGGGAAAAAATGACCACGCCCATTTAGTGATTGCAATATGTCCCTAATATAAACCGCACCCCGAACTTGAGCTGTTGATCCCAATTTTGTATTTGATACATTGTAATATAAACTGCGGTTTATAATATGATTTTAACGGTAAGTACTGATACATATATAGGTAGGAAAGTAGATTTTCTTGTTAACAAAAAACCTAGTATCATTGCGGAGGCTTAGACCTCAACTAGTTTTTTTACATTCTTTTATTTGTCATCAGCAGACGAACCTATATTATCTGTTGCTAAGTTACTTTAATTCGTTAGCATAATTGATGGTTTGAATAGTCGATCACACAGCACTTAGATGAATTAATAATGGGGACATTTGTTTAATGGGCAGTTCGACTAGACATACTAATGTTGCTATCTCACTGGTAGCTGAGCACAAAATACATTATACATGTCTCTAACAGTAATCAGTTTTGTAATATTTCATAGAACATTTGATCAGAAATTACTAAAATTTACTAAAATTTCTACTAATGTGACGGTGGTTTTAGGCACACAGATTTCTAATTCTTGTAACCATTTTCAAAATTTAGTAACCCAACTGGAGAAAAATTTAAAATTACCGATATTTTTGTTTTCTACATAAACTAATTTGTTTTTAATACAAGTGTCATCTACAAATTGACCTTATAACATTGCTGCATGCTGCAAGTACCAATAAACTCATTCGCAAAACCATAAAATTCTATAAAAAGGCTTCCATGTATTCCCGGTAAAAATAGTATTGGGGTGAAGTGACATGTATGTTGCTGAATGTTCTATGTTGCTTAAACATGCACCATGTAATGTATTTTTATGGTCACAGCATGAGCTGCTGTTGAACACTGATTAAAGAGCCAGTGAAAACAGATAAGGTCGAGAAAACAGCAAAACATTAACTCAGTTGACAGCTACACCTTGTACATGTATAAGCTTGTGAAGTGATTTTATTTGTTCATAATTATGTCAATTGATGCATAGGCGCTTCATTGCTATTACCTGTACCAGTATTGTGATAACGGTATTTGTGTCAGAAGCTTAAAAAAAATGTTTGCATGTGATTCAACTATTAGTTTTTTTATTTTCAAAGAAATCAGCAAATACTGATTTGACATATATTTACAGTACCAAATTATGTATACTGTAGTGAAAAACAAACATCTATTCTTAAATTTTAAAAGTTTTGTGTTTACCCAGATTTGGATAGCCTGAGGGACTCTAATGTAAGACATTGTCATAGTCTAGGGGGTTCACCATGTCAAGAACCTATTGATAGGAGGTCCTTTTTTGTTTTATTTGTCAGACCATGAAAAAAATTAAGTTTTGATTGAATATGCTCCAATCGCTCTCATCATCGTGTCTACGTTTGCAAATACCATATCATGGTTACATAGGTCTGGGGAACAATGGATGCTACGAACAATATTCATCATGTGAAACAGATTAAATGCGGACAAATGGCAGCTTAACTCTTTATGCAAAATATAGTTTTACACATTTTTGTGAATGTTTTTATAATTTTGGGCCACAAATGGACATAATTTCTCATTAGTTAAAAATCATGAGCAATATATTTGAAACATTTTGCATATTTATTTTGTAATTTGATCTGCACTTGTAACATAAAGATAGGGATTGTAATGTTAATCATTTTAATTTCATAAATAACAAATTTTTGTTAAATATGAATTGATACTCAGTGAAAATCTTGAAATTTTGTAGCGGTGAAAATGTCTCTGGGGTCATACGACTTGTTTGCGTCTTTCCACAAATTTTGTCGTCAAGAATGTTATAAAATTGTTAAATTGCAAAAATTCTTAGCAGTGAAGGTGAGGTTCTTGATAGCATCTTAAAGAAGAAAGCATGAAACTTGGATCCAAAATATAGAAAACGCAAATGTTAAAATTACCTCAGGTTAATGCAAAAAAAAAATGGAGGCTATAATGCTTAATTATCAATATAATATAATTATAATAATTATATATAATAATATAATTATATATAATTAATGATTAATTATACTCACATCCCTGGTTAGTAGGAGTTTGAGTTTTGGAAAACGTTTTCCGATTTGATAATATCAATTAAATGCCCAGAATACTGTCCAATGACATGATGGGTAACTAGGCGCCACCAAAGCAATGTTATTAAAAACATGGCTTCTGAAATTAGAGAATTCTGTACCGCTGGGAATGCCGACAATGACAGACTAAGACAAACGAATACATTTTATTCATATCATTATCAAATACAAAATCTCCTGGAAGTAGATATCATAATTATTTTTAAAAATGGATGTTTAGCTTGCAAGAGACATGAATCATTTAGCAGTAAATGTGTAGTGCAGAAAACGTGTAGTGCAGTAAACGTGTAATGCAGTAAACGTGTAGTGCAGTAAACGTGTAGTGCAGTAAACGTGTAATGCAGTAAACGTGTAGTGCAGTAAACGTGTAGTGCAGTAAACGTGTAATGCAGTAAACGTGTAGTGCAGTAAACGTGTAGTGCAGTAAACGTGTAGTGCAGTAAACGTGTAGTGCAGTAAACGTGTAGTGCAGTAAACGTGTAGTGCGGTAAACGTGTAGTGCGGTAAACGTGTAGTGCGGTAAACGTGTAGTGCGGTAAACGTGTAGTGCGGTAAACGTGTAATGCGGTAAACGTGTCGTGCGGTAAACGTGTAGTGCGGTAAACGTGTAGTGCGGTAAACGGGTAGTGCGGTAAACGTGTAGTGCAGTAAACGTGTAGTGCAGTAAACGTGTAGTGCAGTAAACGTGTAGTGCAGTAAACGTGTAGTGCAGTAAACGTGTAGTGCAGTAAACGTGTAATGCAGTAAACATGTAATGCAGTAAACGTGTAATGCAGTAAACGTGTAGTGCAGTAAACGTGTAGTGCAGTAAACATGTAGTGCAGTAAACATGTAATGCAGTAAACGTGTAATGCAGTAAACATGTAATGCAGTAGTTAGTAAGGAAAATGTTTATTTTAGCTTGTATTTCACTGAGATAAAAAGAGTATGCTGTTGAGCCATTACTAGTATCTTACACTTGCACCAACAAAGAGAAAGACAAATCTTAATTCCCCTTAAATACAAAATAAACATAGTGCAGACTTCATCTGTCAGCTTAGCACTGGGTCAAAATAAACATAGTGCAGACTTCATCTGTCAGCTTAGCACTGGGTCAAAATAAACATAGTGCAGACTTCATCAGTCAGCTTAGCACTGGGTCAAAATAAACATAGTGCAGACTTCATCTGTCAGCTTAGCACTGGGTCAAAATAAACATAGTGCAGACTTCATCAGTCAGCTTAGCACTGGGTCAAAATAAACATAGTGCAGACTTCATCAGTCAGCTTAGCACTGGGTCAAAATAAACATAGTGCAGACTTCATCTGTCAGCTTAGCACTGGGTCAAAATAAACATAGTGCAGACTTCATCTGTCAGCTTAGCACTGGGTCAAAATAAACATAGTGCAGACTTCATCTGTCAGCTTAGCACTGGGTCAAAATAAACATAGTGCAGACTTCATCTGTCAGCTTAGCACTGGGTCAAAATAAACATAGTGCAGACTTCATCTGTCAGCTTAGCACTGGGTCAAAATAAACATAGTGCAGACTTCATCTGTCAGCTTAGCACTGGGTCAAAATAAACATAGTGCAGACTTCATCTGTCAGCTTAGCACTGGGTCAAAATAAACATAGTGCAGACTTCATCTGTCAGCTTAGCACTGGGTCAAAATAAACATAGTGCAGACTTCATCTGTCAGCTTAGCACTGGGTCAAAATAAACATAGTGCAGACTTCATCTGTCAGCTTAGCACTGGGTCAAAATAAACATAGTGCAGACTTCATCTGTCAGCTTAGCACTGGGTCAAAATAAACATAGTGCAGACTTCATCTGTCAGCTTAGCACTGGGTCAAAATAAACATAGTGCAGACTTCATCTGTCAGCTTAGCACTGGGTCAAAATAAACATAGTGCAGACTTCATCTGTCAGCTTAGCACTGGGTCAAAATAAACATAGTGCAGACTTCATCTGTCAGCTTAGCACTGGGTCAAAATAAACATAGTGCAGACTTCATCTGTCAGCTTAGCACTGGGTCAAAATAAACATAGTGCAGACTTCATCTGTCAGCTTAGCACTGGGTCAAAATAAACATAGTGCAGACTTCATCTGTCAGCTTAGCACTGGGTCAAAATAAACATAGTGCAGACTTCATCAGTCAGCTTAGCACTGGGTCAAAATAAACATAGTGCAGACTTCATCTGTCAGCTTAGCACTGGGTCAAAATAAACATAGTGCAGACTTCATCTGTCAGCTTAGCACTGGGTCAAAATAAACATAGTGCAGACTTCATCTGTCAGCTTAGCACTGGGTCAAAATAAACATAGTGCAGACTTCATCTGTCAGCTTAGCACTGGGTCAAAATAAACATAGTGCAGACTTCATCTGTCAGCTTAGCACTGGGTCAAAATAAACATAGTGCAGACTTCATCTGTCAGCTTAGCACTGGGTCAAAATAAACATAGTGCAGACTTCATCTGTCAGCTTAGCACTGGGTCAAAATAAACATAGTGCAGACTTCATCTGTCAGCTTAGCACTGGGTCAAAATAAACATAGTGCAGACTTCATCTGTCAGCTTAGCACTGGGTCAAAATAAACATAGTGCAGACTTCATCAGTCAGCTTAGCACTGGGTCAAAATAAACATAGTGCAGACTTCATCTGTCAGCTTAGCACTGGGTCAAAATAAACATAGTGCAGACTTCATCTGTCAGCTTAGCACTGGGTCAAAATAAACATAGTGCAGACTTCATCTGTCAGCTTAGCACTGGGTCAAAATAAACATAGTGCAGACTTCATCTGTCAGCTTAGCACTGGGTCAAAATAAACATAGTGCAGACTTCATCTGTCAGCTTAGCACTGGGTCAAAATAAACATAGTGCAGACTTCATCTGTCAGCTTAGCACTGGGTCAAAATAAACATAGTGCAGACTTCATCAGTCAGCTTAGCACTGGGTCAAAATAAACATAGTGCAGACTTCATCTGTCAGCTTAGCACTGGGTCAAAATAAACATAGTGCAGACTTCATCAGTCAGCTTAGCACTGGGTCAAAATAAACATAGTGCAGACTTCATCAGTCAGCTTAGCACTGGGTCAAAATAAACATAGTGCAGACTTCATCTGTCAGCTTAGCACTGGGTCAAAATAAACATAGTGCAGACTTCATCTGTCAGCTTAGCACTGGGTCAAAATAAACATAGTGCAGACTTCATCTGTCAGCTTAGCACTGGGTCAAAATAAACATAGTGCAGACTTCATCTGTCAGCTTAGCACTGGGTCAAAATAAACATAGTGCAGACTTCATCTGTCAGCTTAGCACTGGGTCAAAATAAACATAGTGCAGACTTCATCTGTCAGCTTAGCACTGGGTCAAAATAAACATAGTGCAGACTTCATCTGTCAGCTTAGCACTGGGTCAAAATAAACATAGTGCAGACTTCATCTGTCAGCTTAGCACTGGGTCAAAATAAACATAGTGCAGACTTCATCTGTCAGCTTAGCACTGGGTCAAAATAAACATAGTGCAGACTTCATCTGTCAGCTTAGCACTGGGTCAAAATAAACATAGTGCAGACTTCATCTGTCAGCTTAGCACTGGGTCAAAATAAACATAGTGCAGACTTCATCTGTCAGCTTAGCACTGGGTCAAAATAAACATAGTGCAGACTTCATCTGTCAGCTTAGCACTGGGTCAAAATAAACATAGTGCAGACTTCATCTGTCAGCTTAGCACTGGGTCAAAATAAACATAGTGCAGACTTCATCTGTCAGCTTAGCACTGGGTCAAAATAAACATAGTGCAGACTTCATCTGTCAGCTTAGCACTGGGTCAAAATAAACATAGTGCAGACTTCATCTGTCAGCTTAGCACTGGGTCAAAATAAACATAGTGCAGACTTCATCTGTCAGCTTAGCACTGGGTCAAAATAAACATAGTGCAGACTTCATCAGTCAGCTTAGCACTGGGTCAAAATAAACATAGTGCAGACTTCATCTGTCAGCTTAGCACTGGGTCAAAATAAACATAGTGCAGACTTCATCTGTCAGCTTAGCACTGGGTCAAAATAAACATAGTGCAGACTTCATCTGTCAGCTTAGCACTGGGTCAAAATAAACATAGTGCAGACTTCATCTGTCAGCTTAGCACTGGGTCAAAATAAACATAGTGCAGACTTCATCTGTCAGCTTAGCACTGGGTCAAAATAAACATAGTGCAGACTTCATCTGTCAGCTTAGCACTGGGTCAAAATAAACATAGTGCAGACTTCATCTGTCAGCTTAGCACTGGGTCAAAATAAACATAGTGCAGACTTCATCTGTCAGCTTAGCACTGGGTCAAAATAAACATAGTGCAGACTTCATCTGTCAGCTTAGCACTGGGTCACTCAAAATAAACATAGTGCAGACTTCATCAGTCAGCTTAGCACTGGGTCAAAATAAACATAGTGCAGACTTCATCTGTCAGCTTAGCACTGGGTCAAAATAAACATAGTGCAGACTTCATCTGTCAGCTTAGCACTGGGTCAAAATAAACATAGTGCAGACTTCATCTGTCAGCTTAGCACTGGGTCAAAATAAACATAGTGCAGACTTCATCTGTCAGCTTAGCACTGGGTCAAAATAAACATAGTGCAGACTTCATCTGTCAGCTTAGCACTGGGTCAAAATAAACATAGTGCAGACTTCATCTGTCAGCTTAGCACTGGGTCAAAATAAACATAGTGCAGACTTCATCTGTCAGCTTAGCACTGGGTCAAAATAAACATAGTGCAGACTTCATCTGTCAGCTTAGCACTGGGTCAAAATAAAAATCAAATCAAAATTCACAGCGTTTCTTAAAAAAGTACTTCCTGGATAGCTGCTGTGTCTGTCTATGGAGACAGTGGATTTTCTACACCTACTGGCCTCTCTTTCAGTTCTTCTGAAACAGGAAGTGTTTGAGGGCGCTCGACTTATGAAAGGGGTCTATTACTCCTCACACTGTAGGTCATTCATAAAACTATCTTTGTGTCATGTGACCATACCATACAATAGAATACTGTAGAATACTTTATTTTCGCTTGGAATTTATTTTCGCTATTTTCGCTGAAGGGATGATTCCGTGAAAATAAAATCCAGCGAATATACTTTTTTTCCTATATTTCACATTAAAGTCATCAAAAATCAGTGAAAATAAATTCCAAGCAAAACGCCCAAAAAGCCTTTTCAGCGAAAATTAATTCCAGCGAAAATAAAGTATTCCACAGTATTGCTTTACTGAAACCATGAAAAGAATGTAACATTTAAATTTGTAAAGATGCAATAAATGGCTGATTCAAGTTTGAGTTGTATTATGTTGTTTATTTACAGCTGACTTAATAATGTCCAAGTTCTGATAATTATTTGATATGTTTCAATAATATACTTAAAACTGTTTTGAAAGTCAGGGTTGATTTGCTATACCACGTTGTTTATTGTATTCTTTTTTTGATGTGTTTCGTCTTCTATTTCATTGCAGTGTACATATATATGTAGTCTCTGTTCATTTGGTGTTTTGGGTTTTGGATGCTGATCAACATGTACTCTACCCAAAATGTGTGGTTTCACAAAAATTACTGGGGGCAGTCTGTATTCAGAATAAACAATTTTCCGTTCATGCGAGATCCCGCATGAAATCAAACATAAAAACAAAGGTCATAGCGTTGCAGTGGCAGAAAATATCGCGTGGCATTTGACAAACACAACAGTATTTTGGGGGATATTACCATGCTTAATAATGTGCTGTACACATTTGATGATAGGCAATTTTGATGAAGTAAGGGTATTCAAACGCAATATTCCCCTATCAAAGATCGGTGTTTCGATGTGAGCTAAGAAATAAATAAATTCAAGTTCAAAATCAAATCGTTTGATTTTTGTGGCAGATGCTTTGTGCACGTCTTTCACGCAACTCGCGAGATCTTGCAGTTGAACAAAAAATCACCTACTTCTATGGCCTGAAAGAGTGAGAGGGTCTAACTGTAACTTCTTCAATGTGAGTGTGAAGTATACTTTAGATTTAAATTTAAATTTAAATAAATTTATGTTGCTGATTTAAAAAAAAAGTCAGAACAATTTTTTCATCACCAGGGATTCCCAAATCACCCGAAGTTTTCTTGTATGTTGTTTAGCATTTGCGTACTTACTGGATATGGTGATACTGGAAATGTGGTCTACGTTACTACTGGGCTATCCAAACCACTAGAGGGCACTAAATATGGCATTTTCATTTTGGTACTGTAAAGGGGTTAATTATTCACTGGGTTTTAATTTGGCTTAATTCGCTGACTGGAAAATGCGCTAAATTAAAACTCAGTGAATATGTAAAATTTAGCATAGAACACATTGTCTAAATGATAAAACCGTGAATTTAAAACCCACTGAATATGTCTGAAATGGTAAATCAGTGAAATTTAAACCCCAGTGACAATTAGTCATTTTTACAGTATATAAAAGTCTTATTTAGACTTCTCTGATTGATATATACATCTACACTTCATATTTAGTGTTCTCTGAACTAGAGCAACTTTTCACCTTTAAGATCTGTTCAGCTCTCCAGCAACAACACTTCAGATTTGATGTCCTCTGTTTTAGGAGATCCAAATGCACAGGATGAATTACATGGTTGTACAGCAGTACATTATGCAGCACAGGAAGGCTATGTAGACTGTCTAACTGCTTTGATAGATGCCGGTGGTCAATATGATGTCAAAAATGATGATGGCTTGAACTGTTTAGATGTTGCTGTAGGAAAATGTAAACAAATCCTTGATAAACAAAGTGAGTAGAAAGTGTTTCAGGTTTTTGATGCCATTTTACTTATATGGCTATAATCAGATTAGACTGCCTAACAATCTGATTGCTAATCTGGCTAACAATCTTGTTACCAAGCTAGCTACCAGATTTCCTAACAGTCTGGTTATCAATCTGGCTACCAGTCTGCCTCACAATCCTGTTATCAATATAGCTACAAGCTTTGGAACCTACCTGGCTTACCAGCTTGGTTAGTGTCAGTCATACCTACATGTACCTAGTTACAACCTGGCTAACAAAACTGTTTTTCTTAATTTCTCAATTGAAGCAGAGTGTCAATTATGTGAATCATATTTAAAATTGCAATATTGTGTGGAGTACTGGCACTGACAGTAATATAAACAGTGGGTCATTTTTTATTGCTTTAACACTTCGTTACATGCTTCTCTGATTTTAGGGGTGCGTAAATTAATGCGCTTATCTCCGAAAGATGCCAGAAAAGAGATAATACAGGAAACAGAAAACTATAATCGGAGCAGAGTTCTTCAAGGAAAAGAAGAAACGAATACTAAGATAGAACATCAAACGTCAAAGAAAGCGTGGGAAGAAATTGAGGTTATCAGCAGTATGGTTTTACCTGCGCCAAAAATTGAGGACCGAAACGATGAGACTGTGTCAGAGAAATCTGAGGAGATTAACAAGGAAGCTGACCTTACAGATGAGGTCAAATCTGAGCATAGATTGGCGTGCTTAGATTCTATAAATCCTGAAATCGTACAAGATATATTAGAACCGAGTAAGTTGAAAACTAATAATGGCATTATTCAAATTTATCTGACAGTCCATATGCACGCTTAAAGTGGGAGGGTCCCAAGCGACAATAACAACACATGCTAAGAACGCAAAAGCTCATGGGTAGACGCTTGTTCGTAAACAGTGACACGCTATGGCCATCTGACGCATGCACAGGTAACGACTCCCCCGCTTTAATACATTCTTACACTGTTCATATTGGTTGTACTACATGCTTTTAATTTGCATGCAGCCCGTGAAATAATGTCGATGTCATTGTGCTGGATCAAAATCAGAGAATGGTGAATCAATAAAACTAAACATTTTGTTTGTTTTTGTTGGCGAGTAAATTCTATCAGAGTAAAATAATTATTTTTTTTATTTACAGATGCCGGTGTGTTACTGTTATCATTTGAATATAATTCAAAGACACAAATCTTCAAAATAAGGGTTTGGCAGCTTGAAGACATCTTGCTTCCACCAGGTAAGTATCAAAATATTATAACATTCATTGGATTAACCTTTCCATCTCCAGAATTTATCGCCAAATTTTTCTGCAATTTTTTCTTAAATTCTTCAATATTTCTGGAAATGAACCATAATTTTGGAGCCAACAGACACAATTTGAGTCAATTTTTAGTTTTTACTCAACAAATTTGGTTATTTTTGTCCCAATCTTCTGAAGAAAAATGCAAACTCTAAGTGGGACTATTTTGTGAAATTGTGATGAAAAGAGTGAAACGGTGGTGAAAAGGTTAAAGTGACTTCACATAATGTCTTGTTCAATGTCAGGTCCATGCAATGATATCCTTGGATCCATGGCGTTGTATACACCACATGAGACAATTACCTAACATGAATTAGTTGCTGCAAACTTTTATGTGGCTCTAGACTCAACACTTGTCAGAGTGGGCATTATAAGTCTCAGTTTGAACGCAGTTCGAAAACAGGGGTCTTATGAATTGACGTCTGTTTGTCTGTGCATCTGTGCGTGTGTCTGGACCTATATATTAGACATGCCTAGACTGATTACATTCAAACTTCACACATACATCATACATGATATTATACATATGCACGATCTGATTCAAGATGGCTGAATGGTGGCCATTTTTGTGCTGAAAAATCATCAGAATCAAGCATTTATGGATGAATTTTGTTCAAACTTGCTACATACATTGGACATTATGGGACCTTGATGCTCATCATTTTATTATTCAAATTGAATTCAAAATGGCCGACTGGCAGCCACTTTGTTTTAATGAATGATGGCCGAAGTTCTGTTAGTTATTATATTGTGTTTTATCCAAAGTAGCGCACATCAATTCGCTGCACATCCACCTCATTTTGCTTTATTGGGATCTATGACGGTATTGAGTGTGCAGCTGAATGTAAATCAGTCTTACAACACCCAGGCCTACACCTACGTGTTTGTATGCAGCGATTCGTGTTTGATATTTGCGTCGTGAGGTGTAAACAACTCATTGCCTTTGTTATGGGTCCCATGTGATGTATCCCATGTGTCATGCTCAATTATTTACCCCCAAAATGTGACTGAATTTCAGAAACAGTTAAATATAACAAACATTAGCTTATGTAATGGAAATTATAGCTATCATTGGGTAACAATACCCCCTAAAGTAGCAGGATGTGGAACCATTTAGGGGGAATGCATAAAAGTATAGTAGTGACCATTTTGTTGACAAATATACAGCACTGATGTTTTTTTTTTTGTTTTTTTGTTAAGTTGAAGCTTCCATGATAAGTAGGATTTACGTGAAAAGTTACCTTCTACCTGACAAGAAACGGGAAACAAAGAGAAGAACAGAAGAGGTCAAAGTTGAAGAAGCCGAGCGCTCAAAACAAACCATAGTAACAGTTAAGAAAAAACGAAAGGATAGTCATAAAGCAATATTCCAGCCATCCAAATTTAAGTTTACCCGTCCATTAGATTATAAGAAAATAAACAAAGACGTAATTGAATCAAGAACTATACATCTTAGCGTGTGTGTCAAACAGAAATTCAGCAATCGTAGCTTTACAATCGCTAATTGCCAAATATCGATGAGTGCCGCTGTGAAGAAACTTAAACGCGAGAAGTTCAAATTGACGTCGTGTATTAATCCAACAATTCCTAGTAATCTCCATCTTTACTCCAGTGATCTAATAATTGTGAATCAAGGACTGTATAGCAATATTACGGCAAGCGATCCAAATCTTAGAAAGAAATCGCTCCAGAGTTTAGCTGTTGATGAAGATGATGCACAGAGGGCTTCCAGCGAAGGAAATCTACGAGAAGTGAGATGTCATTCAGCGGAGAGTATACCGTCAATTGTAATTGAAATGCCGAAGGATGAGAGGTTGATTCCAGAATTTGAGGGGGTGTCGGTAATTGCGGATGAACGAAAGGATAAAAAACATCCAGAGTTGACAGTGATTGATGTGCCGGGGTTGTACGTATCTGACGATGAACTTGAGAAGATTACTATTCAGAGTAATCATGAAAATATGTTATTTTCCACTGATGTTTGTAATGTTGCAGAGAAGTGCCCAGAATTGGTGCCATCTGATGATGACCTTGATGAAGAGGAAGTTATGGGTTCTAGACGTGGTAGAGTTTCTCCCAAACCAGGGTATGTTGTAGGGGTCAGGAATCAGGTGGTACAAGTGCAAGTTCATTCAGGTACATCATCAGGATCCTCTGATACTAACGATGCAGCGACTGCAGATAATAATGTCCCACCTCACAGTGTTGAGTTTAAAAGTAATGGGACACCATCAATGTTGATTCATCACATCAATGAAAGCTCACCAAAAAAAACACCTCCAATGCGGAAGACACGAACAGACCAGACTGCAATTGCTAATACCAAAACTGGCTTACAGTTTTCAGGTACCAACACACCTGAACTAGTCGCTTATAAAACTATCAGCCCATACGGGAAAAAAATAAAAGACTACCCAACTTCTCAGGAATTTTCCCAATCAGACTCCACAAGTTACTCATTAAATCATCCAGGTACATGTATGAAACAAAATCCAACCCAGAAAAAAAATTTCACAAAATTATCATATGTTTCCCCAAATGATCTGAATGATAGTGTGCATTCTCATGAAACACAAAATACACAATTACCTGACATGGAAAAAAAAGCTGGCTGCCAAATTTTAAACTTGCCAGAAAATGATGAAATACTTGACCCTAATTTGAAGGATAAACTCACCACTCCAGAATTCAAGTTGCAGATGTTCCAAAGGACGGCAAATGAACCACATCCAGCTCTCCCTGGGTATCCTGTACGTGTTGATACAATGGATGAATCAGATCCATTTTTTGTTCCAAGAACACCGCTAAAATCTCCAGCAATCTCTCAGAGTCTACCTAAAGAGCTAACAAATGCAGATGATGATTCCACCAACGAAAATACACTTGAAAGTCCTACGATCACTAAATTGAAACAAAGTTGGATTTAAAGCAAATTTTTATCCAAGAATTATTTAATCCATTGAAGTAAACTCTTGTCACAATTCACTAAATTATCTTGCATAATTTTGTCAGTACTTTTTTATGAATATTGATAAATAGATGTAGCCATTAGGAAATTATGTCCGTTTGGTCAAAAATTAACAAGGAAATTATACAAAAGAAATATAAAAGTTTTTGCACAAATATTTTGTTGGGAAAAATAGTGGTATTGAGTGGGTTAATTATTTCTGTATATGACATAAACCCTGCTATATATTGTATCATAATTATAATATAGTACATGTACTTGTTATGAGACTTAAATAGCACATGTCTGTCAATGATCATGTCTAGTAGGTCTCCCCAGACAAATTCTATATCATAAGTAGTTTTCAGAATGGAGAAATCATAAACCTATTATTTCAGAGAAAACTACCATACTAAATATTGCATCATTCATCATCATATGTTTTTTGACATCATAATAGTTTTTATATATCATTCTCATAGCATGACATCATCTTCATTGTTGTCATGGCAGCATCTTCATGACATCATTGTTGTCATGACAGCATCCACATGACGTCATCATTGTTGTCATGACATCATCCTCATGAGATCGTTGTTCTCATGACATGTGTTCTCATGAAAGTTCTATGCAACGGTAGTAATTGTGAACCAAGATATATATTTAATTAATCTAAATTTATTTATTTATGTATGAAAACATGACAACAGTTGCATTGAACTGATATAAAAACGTAATAAATATATTTCAAAGTATTATTTTTATATAGATAAGATTTTATTTTTTCTAATCCTTTAATATCTTCTGACATTCCACTTTGAGATATTCAATAACAGTGTTAAGTTTGTGTATTTTGTATTTTAAATTAAAGGGTGCAACAGCACCCCACTGTGTCGTGCCTGATATGGGACTCCTAGCGACATACACAGCGCATGTAAATATATATTTACATGAAATTTGAACACATGCTACGCAACAACTACCACCCTTTAATGTAACTCTGGTACACAATTAAGGCTCTATAATCTTTTTTGTTTACTTGTGGATAAAAGGGGTTTTTCTGTTAATATTTTACAACTTTGCCTCAGATAGGAGAGTTTATTCAGCTTACACTGTCTGTACATCTGTTTGTGTGTCGAGCCTGCGTCAGTCTGTATTTGTGAACATGTGTCCATCTGTCTGTACATTCATCTCTTTGTGTCTGTCTTATAATATATATTTTTCTATGGCCATTAATAATATTAACACTTGCCCTGTTCTACATTGTGCTGGACACATTTTATACTGTTCATCTAAACACAGTGTGTCACCATGTGACATCTCATTGGCTGTATCCACAGTTTTGTCAAACTTTAGTATTTGTAAATGCTCATCAGCCATTTGTAAAGTACCACAGGCAGAATTTGATACATCGAATAAAACCTGCCAACAAACAAGCTGCTCTCTGATTGGTCTGGGTGTTAGATTGAGCTAGCCAATCAGGCACAATCTTATAAGTGGGTTAGCATTGACTCGTATATGTTGGTATGACAACTCAAATTCAGGATACCAGTTAAATGTCGCTTATATAAATACAAAAATCTTGCTCATAAATGAAGGGCAGTTTTTTTTAGCTCCGCTGTCGACTTTGTTGAGCGGAGCTTATCATATGAGTGATTGTCCGTCGTCATCCGTGTCAATGTTTTACTTTTTCGACTTCTTCTTGAAAACTACAAGCCTGAATGCTTTGATACTTGGTGTATATGTACCTTGGGTAGACCTCTCTCAGATTTGTTCATTTCATGATGATATCTTCAATTCTCTAATTTTGGTGAATATTTTTGGTAAAAAGTGATATTTTTGACTTCTTGTTAAAAACCGCAAGTCCAATTGCTTTGATATTACATATATAGGTACTACATGTGGACCTCTCTCAGATTTGTTCATTTTGTAATGATATCTTTAATTCTCTAATTTTGGTGAATATTTTTGGTAAAAAGTGAAATTTTCGACTTCTTGTTAAAAACCGCAAGTCCAATTGCTTTGATATTACATATATAGGTACTACATGTGGACCTCTCTCAGATTTGTTCATTTTGTAATGATATCTTTAATTCTCTAATTTTGGTGAATATTTTTGTCATTTTTGGTAAAAAGTGATATTTTCGACTTCTTGTTAAAAACCACAAGTCCAATTGCTTTGATATTACATATATAGGTACTACATGTGAACCACTCTCAGATTTGTTCATTTTGTAATGATATCGTCAATTCTCTAATTTTGGTGAATATTTTTGTCATTTTTGGTAAAAAGTGATATTTTTGACTTCTTGTTAAAAACCACACGTCCAATTGCTTTGATATTACATATATAGGTACTACATGTGGACCTCTCTCAGATTTGTTCATTTTGTAATGATATCATTAATTCTCTAATTTTGGTGAATATTTTTGTCATTTTTGGTAAAAAGTGATATTTTTTTCTTGTTAAAAACCACAATCATTTTGGTGAAAAATGATATTTTTGAATTCTTGTTGAAAACAGCAAGTCCCATTGCATTGATACTATCCATAGTGTTCATTTTCTAATGATATCTTCTGTTCTTTAATTGAAATGTGCATCGCTAACAGTGGAGCTATCTCAGCCGAGAGGCTGCTTGTTACATTATGCCTTACGTTGACCGGATTTTATTCACAAACGGCCTTTACTTTTTATTGTCTGCTTTTGAATTTTTCATATCACCTATGCTATAATTTTTATACTTAAACATTACTGAAAAAAGTTTTGTTTGTTATTTCACTGAAATGTGCAGTATTTCTGGTTCTCTTGTCAGGGTTGACTGTATAAATATTTACTGATTAGTGACATTATGGTTGCTTTGTTCTAGATTCATTATATTTAACCAGAATTTGGGTTTTAAATTGATTGCTATGGTAACATGTTGGATGAGATTGTATTACATCAACTAATGCCATTTGTAAATATACAGGTTTTTTGTTGTTGATATTATTTGAAAAAAAATTATCATTCCACAAGTGTATTTATTTTTTAATATTTTATTTACAAAACTTAAATTTCTTTACTGGTTATTACAGTAGTTACCTTTGACATTCCAACTGCTATAGACAATGTAAATTGTTATGTTTATTATATATATATATATATATACAGTATATATATTTGATATTAAGTATGATTATTATTTAAATAAACTTCCAATTATATAATATTTATATATATTGTTTATAACTATAGTAGTTTATTATTTCTGATTGCCTTTTTTTGATTTCTGCAATTGATGTAGAAGCTATTCAGGTTGCGAGCTGCTGGCTGCCATCCTCATTTACACTTGTATACCACCATAAGTATAACTTTCATCAGACAGGGAGTCACAGTAACTTTTATTGGGTTACTAAGGAGTCACAATGATTTTCACTGGGGTACTAAGTCGCAGTGACTTTCACTGGGGTACTAGGGAGTCACATTGTCTTTCACTAGGGTACTGGACAAAGTAACAATGACTTTCACTGGGGTACTAAGGAGTCATAATGACTTTCACTGGGGTACTAGACATAGTCAGTGACTTTCACTGGGGTACTAGACATAGTCAGTGACTTTCACTGGGGTGCTAGACATAGTCACAATGACATTTACTGGGGTACTGGGTATAGTCACAATAACATTTACTGGGGTACTAGACATGGTCACAATAACATTTACTGGGGTACTAGACATGGTCACAATGACATTTACTGGGGTACTAGACATAGTCACAATAACATTTACTGGGGTACTAGACATAGTCACAATGACATTTACTGGGGTACTGGGCATAGTCACAATAACATTTACTGGGGTACTAGACGTCACAATAACATTTACTGGGGTACTAGACATGGTCACAATGACATTTACTGGTGTACTAGACATAGTCACAATGACATTTACTGGGGTACTAGACATAGTCACAATGACATTGACTGGTGTACTAGACATAGTCACAATGACATTTACTGGGGTACTAGACATAGTCACAATGACATTTACTGGTGTACTAGACATAGTCACAATGACATTTACTGGTGTACTAGACATAGTCACAATGACATTTACTGGTGTACTGGACATAGTCACAATGACATTTACTGGTGTACTAGACATAGTCCCAATGACATTTACTGGTGTACTAGACATAGTCACAATGACATTTACTGGGGTACTAGACATAGTCACAATGACATTTACTGGGGTACTAGACATAGTCACAATAACATTTACTGGGATACTAGACATAGTCACAATGATATTTACCGGCTGCAGCAACACTGCTTGCTCCCACTCTTTTCATTTCACTACGATACAAACACGTAGTTTATATTTTTATATTTTCTTGAAGTCGTTGAAACCCTGACCACTAAAGTTACATTTGCCAATCACATTTTAATGACTCATTCCGTTAATATCATTACCCCAATCGTGAATGCTTCCGTTAACATTAAATCTTTATATAAATCTTTAAAAATATATTTACGAACGACCATCGCCTGGCGTGGTGAGCGATAGTTAGTGCGCCCTCTCCGGCGGATTTTACTCGGATGCAACCTCAGTCTAAAACATAAAAACGAAATCGATGATGTGTACAACAGGGGCTTGTCAAGTCAATGCGATGTCCCGAGAAAAAGTACGACGTGTGGCCGAGAAAGGCCCGACACCCCTTAGCACTGATGACGTCACGGCTACAAATTATGCGGATTTTAGGCAATTTAACTTTTTAAAAAATCGAGCAAAACTGTTGTTTTCACAGTTGTGTTTTTCTTATTCAAAGTTATACCTTTCTCGCTTGTGTTCTCTGCACCCATTTACGTAACACCGCGTCATCAAGAAGCAACAGTAATAATCGAAATTATTAATTTGTATACAATAACGAACATCACACTAATATTTGCCCTCTTTTTATTTACTACTGCTCTTCTCAAAGTCCAATATCCAAAAATGTTAATTGAGAGAAGAAATACTGCCACCAGCTCACTGTGCCGTGGGAATATAACCGTATCCACAGATGCCAAGAGAACGAATTCAGTTAGTATTTATGTTCAAATAAAACTGTTTTCCTCAGTTCTGCTCCAGCGTCTTTTTCATCACCACTCCTGTACGTAACAGTGGTCAGGACACACGCCCTCTATCAGACAACTGTAATTATGCGTATGCGACCTTTTGCGACTTGTTCTTAGGTACTATTAAAAACACGCCCCATTAATCCAAGTTAGTGCAAAGAAGATCCCGATACGTAAACCTTGGTACTCAAAGGGACTAATTATTTCAACTAAATCAAAATTTAAATTATATTGTAAAATGAAAAGATTGCCAAATAATGATGAAATTCGAAATAAATATAAACAATATAATATAATATCTTGACAAAATTGCTTAAGTCAGCCAAAAACAAATACTACCATACACGATTTTTGTCTGCCAGTGGGAATATGAACAAAACATGGATGACAGTTAATGAATTATTAAATAAAAAGACTAGCATGACATCACTTAAAAATATTATGGCCAACGACAATAAAAACATACTATTATCAAAAAACTTTGATATTGCAACTGAATTTAACAATTTCTTTACCATTATAGGACCCAATCTTGCAGCGAAAATAACAACGCCCACTAAGTTTAATGAATATTTGTCAGGAAATCACCCCAACTCATTATTTTTCCATCCAGTCACTAAATATGATATTATAAAGGAAATTGATTGTTTGAACCCCCAAAAAACCATGGGATATGACTACATATATCCAAGATTTGTGATTGACGCTATTAATATCATTTCCGGTCCACTCACACATATTGTCAACTGCTCTCTGACCCAAGGCAAATTCCCGGATGTATTAAAATATGCTAAAATTACACCTATTTATGAAAAAGGATTTGCCTTATATAAATAATTATAGACCAATCTCAGTATTGCCCGTGCTTAGTAAAATAATTGAATCTCTGGTTAAAAATCAACTTATAGCATTTCTCAACAAATTTAACATTCTTTTAAATACTCAGTACGGTTTTCGTAAAAAGTACAGCACAAAGCTCGCCCTTGCTGATTTAATCTCGGAAGTCACTGATAGCATGGATGAAGGGATTATTACTTTTGGTATTTTCATCGACCTAAAAAAAGCCTTTGACACAATCGACCACGACATTCTTTTACAAAAACTGACATACTATAATATTAGGGGTCTTCCTTTTCTTTGGTTTCGTAGTTATCTTGAAAACCGTCACCAGGCCGTAAATATCAATGGTACTTCGTCATTCTCCAATACGGTCAAGTGAGGAATTCCCCAAAGGTCCATCTTGAGTCCAATACTTTTTCTTATTTATATTAACGACATCGATAAAGCGACTGACGCCTTTAACTTTCGACTGTTCGCTGACGATACAAACCTGTTTTTAAATTCCTGAAAAGCCAGACTGTTGACCTCGACATAATAAATGAAGACTACAACAAAGTTGTGCATGGTCAACAAACTTACAATTAATGTGCAAAAAACAAATTATATGATTTTGAAAATATCCCAACGCCATATTAATGTGGAAGGTAAAATATATATAGATGGTACATGGGTAGAGGGTGCTTCGGTTACAACATATTTGGGTGTAACCATCGACCCATCCCTGACATGGAAATCTCATATTGAGAAAATAAGTAAAATAATCAGTTCAAAAGTTGGTATTATATCACGTATTCGACATTATGTGCCAAAATCTATCCTCCTTTTGTTATACAATAGTTTAATTCTCCCGCACCTAACATATTGTATTGAAATATGGGGACATACTTACCCCACTTTACTTGAACCAATTCTACGTTTACAAAAGAAGCTTGTACGACTTATTACCTTCTCTGATTTATATACGCACTCTGCACCTCTCTTTCAACAGCTTGACATCCTCGACATTAACAAACTCTGCAAACTTCACACTTGTTTGTTCATATTTGACCTTAAAAATAATCGTTTTGCCCATGATATCAGTTATTATATTGATCAGCATTCCCATCGTTACCCAACAACAGCCACTGTAAACCGCTTAAATTTCGCGGCTAGAAATTTTTGCGAGTTTGTGAATTCAGGCACATTCGCGACGACTAATGTTCGCGATTTTGCTTTCTTTGTTTTAAATTTTCAATACAAGTTTTTTCTGGTCGCGTGGTGTTCCATTCGTGAAACAATGAAGTTTCTTGTAAACAAAGACGCAACCGGATGCATTACATGCCTTCAACCAAAGCGTAATACTGGGTTAATTCGTGTATAATCCCCTCTGTGTCATACTATTGTCTTAAGTATTTTTAATGGGGGGTTGTCTCCACCAAACCACTTAAAAAATTCACACTTTGAGAAACTCTAGACATGTCCATACTGGTTAATCGCAACGTGTCACGAAAAACAGTGCTGGGGCCATCCGCTAAAACGTTCCTATTTCACACGTTGAAGGTGTCTCGTTTTTTCCATTGTTTCAATAATAATACTGCAGACAAAATCGGCACTGTCAAATAAAAAATCTGCTTAAAAAGACATGATTTTGGAATGGATCATCACTTGTCGTGTTATAACCGAACGGTATACTCACTGCACTCTTCTCTTCCAAGCGTATACAATGTGGCGATTTGTTATTCGAAATCTTGATGATCAAACCAAGCCCGGGCTTCCTGACCCAAAAAGAACCGACAACGCTGAAGAAACCACACGAGCAAATGAAGAAGTAACTCCAGTTTTAGAAGCTCTTGGACCGCGTGGTCAAAAGCGAAAACGTGGACACTATGAATTTTACAGTCCCGAACTTCGTGCGAAGATCGGCAAATACGCAGCCGAAAATGGCAACTCAAAAGCAGCCCGCCATTTTACAGTGGTCTTGGCTAAAAAGGTTAACGAAAGTACAGTTCGGTCCATGAAAGATTCGTACTTAAAAGAACTTCGAAAGTCAAAGCAGCCCATAACTAGCATGCCACATGCAAAACGGGGCCGACCACTTCTGTTGGGCGAACTCGATTTAAGAGTTCAGCGGTACGTAAAAGGACTAAGAGACGCTGGTGGCATCGTGAACAGAAATATCATTGTGGCCGCTGCACGTGGTATTGTGTTACAGAACAACCGTGCACTTCTACAAGATCATGGGGGACCTATCCAACTTACACGAACATGGTCAGAATCATTGCTTCGTCGTATGGGATTTGTTAAAAGGAAGGGCACAAAGGCGGCTAGAAAATTGCCAGTAAATTTTGGCGAACTTAAGGCGTCATTCTTAGAACGCATTACAGAAGCCGTGTCAAACGAAGCAATACCTGCCGAATTAGTGATCAATTTTGATCAAACTGGAGTCCATATCGTACCCGTGAGCTCATGGACATTGGCCCAAGAAGGAGACAAACAAGTACCGATTATTGGGTTAGAGGATAAGCGGGAAATCACTGTGCTATTTGGTGTTTCCATGGCCGGAAACTTGTTGCCACCACAGGTGCTGTATAAGGGAAAAACCAGTCAATGTCATTCGAACTTTAATTTTCCCGCCGAGTGGGACATTTACCACACCGCTAACCACTGGAGCAATGAGGACAGTATGAAACGTTATGCCGACAGTGTTCTCCTTCCATACATCCAGAAAATCCGTAATCAACTTAGCCTGCCAGCTGAACAAAAATCTTTGGTGATATTCGATGTTTTTCGAGCACACCAAAGCGAGAGTTTTTTGCAGAAACTCCGCGATGGTGGTGTGATACCAGTATTCGTTCCTCCTTGTTGTACGTCGGAGCTGCAACCTCTGGATCTCTCATTCAACGGCAAATTTAAAGAATGCTTGAAGGAGGAATTTAATGCATGGTATGCTAGCAAAGTAGTGGCAGCCTTAGAACGTGGAGAAGATATCGGGCAAGTTAATGTTGATTTGCGGCTGTCTATTATGAAGCCCCTACATGCACATTGGCTACTACGCGTCTATGACAGTTTGCGAGACAATCATGAACTCATCGTGGATGGATTTGTTCAATCGTCCATCAAGGAAACCATTGACAATATTCAGGTTTGAACATTTTTGTGACAATAACATACTGGTACAATTTTTGAACACCTACATTGTAAATTTATTATTATTATGAACTGACATTCGTAGTTTACTGCTATGTGCAATAACACAAGACACTACTAGTATTTGATCATATCTGTAATTTTATTTCTTTGTCATTATTAATATTTATTAGTAGTATTTATTTATTAAAATAAAATTACTAGTAACTTTTTCTCTGGCGTGATTGTTATTATTTTTCACAAACACGGCCATTTTGTTCAATGTCCCCGTCGTGCGTGATGTGAAGCCATGTGATAACATTAGCCCCTTAGCTTGGTAATTATTCGCGAAGACTATTTTTCGCGAGTTTTGGTAACTCGCGAAGATCGCGAAAATTTGTCGCACGCGAAATTTAAACGGTTTACAGCATTTTCAGTGGAAACTTGTCAGTTCCGAAAATGAATTTATCACTTTCCCAACAAAACTTCACATATTCAGTGGTCAAATATTGGAATTCCCTTACTGTTCAAGTAAAAGGTTTACGCAATAGAAACCAATTTAAAACAGCACAATTGCTCTTATCATAGTGAGCACCCTGTCGTCCAAATGATGCATACAACTTACTGCTATTTTGTTTTAACTTAGATATTTAATTTACTCATGTATTTTTCTGATTAAGTACTTACTCATTTATGTTACCATACCACTTTCTTTTCATACTAGTTATTTATTTTAAGTGATAGGGTCATGAACTAGACTAGTTCTGCTGAACTATTTTCATGGTCCACACCAGAATTATTCAAATCGTGTACATATTACTTTGTATATTAATTTCCCCCTTTATATATCTTAATTATTGTATACATAATTTTCTGGTGAAATAAATCAATAAATCAATCGATCAATAACAACACATGCAAAGGCTCATGGGTAGACGCTTGTTTGTAAACAATGACGCTATGGCCACCTGACGCATGCGCAGGTAACGACTCCCTCGCTTTAAGATAATGAGATTCCCTTTTGAACGGACGCGATGCTGACTATTAAACGGGGCAGAATAAACGTTCTGACTAATTGCGCCCTCTATGGGTGGTTGCAACACCAAATAAAGTTTCAATTTTGCAAATTGGGTTTGTAAAGCATAATTGTTTAGTTCATCAATTCCTTAATTTTTTTTGCTGGCTCATTCTGGATTTATTCTTTCTCTTTATTGATTTTCTGGGTCAAGACGTTTTCTTGATTCAGTTTTTGCAATGTTATACTTAGGGATTCTGGGTTTTTCTGAAAGTTGTCACTAATTTCTTGCGTTTTTCTTTCTGGTGTATCCATTCTGTTTTGTACTAGTGTTGATACTTCTACAAGCTACAAGCATTGATTACTTTCCATCAATGCAGTTTTACAATTGTGGCTGTTGTTTTTCTTGTTCGGGTTTCTGCAACAATCTTGGATATTATCTGCTTTTGTTTTGATTCTTGTTTGGAGTGCTATTAATTATCTTCAGTTGATCAGTTATTTGTCTTATCGCGTGTCCGTTTCGAATTATCTTAAAATACGTCTTCTTAATTTGTTGAACATTTCAAAAACATTTCTGTTAAAGCAGAGTTATTCAGAGTTATCTAGCGATGTCTCATTCTTAAAAGATGGCGATATTGATAAAACCTTGTTGTGCTATAGATGGAAGTAATGTGTGATCCTGTTAAAGCGGGAGGTTCGTTACCTGCACACGCACGCGAATTGAGTTTCAAGCCACAATAACAACACACGCTAAAAACGGCTCATAGGTAGACGCCTGTTTGTAGACAATGACACGCTATGGCCATCTGACGCATGCGCAGGTGACGACTCCACCGCTTTAATCATTGTTGAATATGTGTAAACTGTTGCATTTGGTCCGTAGCTGTGTTCGGCTCAGATCATATTTCATTCATAGCTTTGACACATATTTTAATGAAAGATGTCATACAATTACTTTGATCATCATCATTTTTTTTTACCGAAACACCATTTTAGACGTAATGGTGAATTGAACGTGGTGCCCATACCATAGCCACACCGTCTTTCAAATCAATTTCCAGACGTTCTTCTACGTCCCACTTTCATCATCCACATCTAGTTCTATATCCTATCGGTATTGGTTTTGTAGAAAATACTTTTAACTTTACGCTCCAGTTGTTGTGTTGACAATTGCGATTCTAGGTCTGTCTTTTCACTATTAGTTGCCATTTTGATATGCACAGCTTTTGCCACAAATGTCTTCACAAGACCATGCATATAACAAACCCTGTGTTAGTCAGTAATATTTGATGACACAATTCATGGACATTGAACAAAAAATCTAATCTAAGAGAGATACCTACTGAGTTGATATCGATTGATATAGTAATTCAATAGTAACAACAATGTATTTTCACCAAAATACACAATAATTTCCATAGAAAGTCACAAGTACTTCCTTGTTAATAATTAATAATTGCTTACCCCGAGCAGAGGATCACACTGGATGTAGGGTGACTCATTATATCCTGGGAACTGGGGAAACCAAGCATGATTCATTCATTCATTCATTCATTCATTCATTCATTCATTCATTCATTCATTCATTCATTCATTCATTCATTTCTGATTTTTATTCCTCGAGTATATAAAAAATATAACATTGACTAATTTTAATGTCAAAATCTCAAATTCCGATTACAGTATTAAACATGTATCAATGTTCACTTATAAAATATTACGAGTGTATGTCACAATGCAAGTCAATGCATACATGTGACGATATAATACATACGAATTATAAAACTATTGGTTACATTATATTCAATAAAAAGCTTATTTGTAAAATCACAATAATATAAAAACGTTACGATAAATACGAGTATGATCAAACGATATTAACAGATTGTCTCCCTTGTTTTCTCAGCCAGTATCCAGTACATCTGGGAAGCGTAGTATCTCTCCATCCAATATTGCCACAGCACCATTTATGTACCACTGGAATTCGAAGACATCCAGTGACTTGGTAAACATGTGGTAATCGTATTCTCTCTTAATTCGGTGTTTTAGGCGAGTAGTGAAACATTTTGCTGCACAGATATCCAAACCATCGTTAATTTTCTTGTATCTTGTAATGTGAATTGCAGTTTTCACCGTGACACAAAGGTAACACAGAATACGGTGCGTTTGTGTTATTGCTTGACGTCTTGGTGGACCCAGAACGTAGTAAGAGATTGGTACACTGTCTACATTGAGTAATGTACAAATAACAGATTTGAAAATGACAAAGAGTCGATTTAGTCGGCTACATTCAAGAAAAATATGTAGTAAATCATCCTTTTCTTCACAGAAACGACAAGTGCTGGTTTCTTGGATACGGGCATTTTGCAAAAAGCTACCAGTGGGATAGGCGCCATGAAGTAACCGCCACTGTAAGTCGCCATCTTTTTTTTGTTATTGGTTTCAAGTAACAGTCGCGAAAAAGAGGCTGATGTTCCTTTTCCAACGAGAGAATATCTGTCCATACGTTGTAAAAATATGTAGTGTGCTTTGAAAAATAAAGTTTAGAAATAAGAAATTTATAAATAACTCCTTTTTGCAATTTATAAAGTGGACAATTTAAAAGTATGTCATTGTCTTCATACTCGTACAATAATTCGAGTGAATAATTCGAGTTGGTGACTTGTGTAGTGTCACTGCAATTTTCAATAATTTCTTTAAATTGACGTGGGATAGCTCTGTGCACCACATCAAGTGCACCATTGAAAAGCCTTCTAGAACATATCGGCACTTTGTTATACAAGATGTCACGTCCCAGCCACGCAGTCCCAGTGAAAAAATCTCCAATTGTCGTAATGCCCGCATCACGAAAATGTGTGAGGGTGAGTGACACACCATGCAAAGGGTGCAGAATCAGATTGTTGTACAAGAGCGGTTCCCGACAAACAGAGTAATAGGTGGTCGGTTGCCCTTTTCTAATATTTGAGATGGAGGACCAAACCTTCATAAGCTCACAATAGTACACTGGAATATTATGAAAAGAAAGTGGTACATTTGTAGCAAACAACTGTTTGTCATATTTCAAATTATTAAAACGTTTAAGAAAGTAACTGGTGAAATAAAAACTAGGATGCTTCAAATTAGAGTAAAAATAACGTTGAATGTGTTGCAAACGAAAGGAGGCAATTCTTGATGGTAAATGAACTAAGCCTTGACCACCCTGTGAAGGCGGTAGATAAATACAGTAGACTCTGCAGGCAGCCAATGGCGACCCTGCCAAAAGAAATCAACAAAGAGTTTCTGAATATGATTAATTAGAGTACTGGGAGGACATAAACAAACTAGCCTATGTAGCAATTTGGACACTATCAACTGATTAACAACCAATGTCCGTCCTCTGTAAGAAATAGAGGGCGCATACCTAGTCCACGATTCAAGCTTGGACTGTATTTTGTCACTGACATCAGTCCAATTTTTATCAAGCCACATAGGTGTATTCCCAAGAAATGTGCCAAGAACTTTAAGACCCACGTTGTTCCAGTTGATATTCAAGGGCATATCAGTTCTTGTTTTCCATTGTCCCACCCATAATCCCTGGGACTTTGTGTAGTTGATCCGTGAATTGCTGGATTGTTCATGTATGGTCAACCATTCTTGCAATCTATAGAAATCGGTGTTATTTGTTAAAAAGAAACTGACGTCATCAGCATACGCAGTGAGATGTTTTTTTTCCCTTGTTGAATCACATACTTGAATGCCCTGCATACCACTCTCAGTTCGTACTTTGTGTAGCAACGGCTCAATACAAACAGAATACAGCTGACTAGAGAGTGAACAGCCTTGACGTATGCCGCGGGCGAATGGCAGAGGGGCAGTAAGATTGCTGTTCACTCGAACAAGAGATTGGGTTCCTGAGTACAAAAGTTTGATATATTTAGTGAAATTATCACCAAATCCAAATGCTTTGAGAGTGTTAATCAGATAATCGTGGTGTACACGGTCAAACGCTTTTTCTTGATCTAAAGATGCGATACCAAGAGCTGTGTTGTTATCATTTGCATACGTGATGACGTCACGTACCAAGTTAATGTTGTCAAATATCTGACGACCAGGTATACAGTAACTCTGATCAATGTGAATTATATTACTGAGCACTGCCTTGAGTCTGAAGGACAGAGCCTTGGTCAATATCTTATAATCAGAGCATAATAGACTGACTGGACGCCAATTCTTTAACAAATTATTATTTCCATTTTTAGGTAGCAGAGTGATAATAGCTCCTCTGCATGAAAGCGGGAGCTCTCCATCCTTGATCGAGGCTAGAAAGACTTCATGTAGGTCAGAACCAAAGGTTAGCCAAAAATGTTTGTAAAATTCGCCAGGAAGGCCATCGATACCTGGAGATGTACCTGAAGAAATTGATTTTACAGACGCAGTAAGCTCTTCAAAACTGAGATCCATGTCGCACTTCTCTTTTTAATCATCCTCAAGTTGAGGAAGATTAGAAAGTAGTTTGTGTTGACAATCCATAGACACAGGGTCCGGTGAAAACAAGTGAGAGTAAAAATCTCTAGTTAGTTGTTGCATCTCATGTGGTGCATCAACGATTGTACCATCATGCCTTTGTAGTTGCGACATGATTTTTTTTTACTGCCCCTCTGTTTTTCAAAGTTAAAAAAGAACGAAGTTGGAGCATCATTTTCATTAAGTATTTTGTGCCTGGAGCGTATCGCTGCCCCCCTTGTTTCGGACTGTACTAAATTCTCAAGTAGAGCTGTCTTTTCATTGAGCTGGTTGACGAGATCATGATTGGATTGCATTTGCTGTTCAATAATATTGATGTCATGTTGTAATAAATTTTTAGTTTGTAATTATTACTTAACTTGAAAGTGTACTGTTTAGTGAGATCTTTAATCTTCAGTTTTCCAATATCCCACCACAGCTGGATGTTATTGAAATGCGACTTCTTTTTACGCCATGTGAGCCAGTAATCATTAATTATTTCACAGAAAACTTGATCGTCAAGAAGACTAGAATTAAAACACCATACAGGGTTATGATTTCTTATAGACTTTATTGAAAGACAAAGTGTAACAAGGCAATGATCGGAGAAATTATAATGTGGACAGATAGAACTACTTTTAATTCTAGACGCAATAGATTTGGATACATAGAATGTGTCTATACGGGATTTGCATTCATTTCTTCTCCAAGTAAACTGTTTGGCTAATGTGTTGCACTGACGCCATGCATCAATAAGTTTAAATCGACGTAAAATATTGGAGAGGAAGTTTGCAGATAAAAGGTGTGGTTCGGGGCTTTCAGTTCTATCATTGTCAGGGCATAGGGTACAATTGAAGTCGCCCCCCAATGACAAGTGGGTCGTTATTTAAGCTGTTCAAAAACGTTTTTAAAACTTTAAGGAATTCAAGACGTTCAAACACGTTTGTCGGAGCATACACATTAATTAAATGCACCGGAACGCTATCAACCACGACATGTATGTGCAAAAGACGCCCAGGAACGACATTATTTAGATTTAAAATTTTAAAATTTTTATTTGGTTTAAAAAGTATGGCAACACCAGCAGAACGTGAACTTTCATGTGAAAAATACATAGGTGCTTTCCATACCACTTGCCACCTTACTTCATCAGAAGGTACGGAATGCGTTTCCCGGAGGAAACAAAAATCAGTGAAGTGGTTTTGTTTAATAAATTCAAACACTTGATATCTCTTGAAAGAATCACGACAACCGTGTAAATTCCAAGTAATTCCTGAGAAGCTCGCCATGAGTAAGGATACAAGAAACAGAACAAGTGCAAAGAGAAAAACATAGGCGCAACTATTTGATTTATTAATAACTTTATTCATTATTAGTAGTTAGTAGTTTAATTCAACTTAGGTAGTTTACTACCAGCAGTAGTGCAAATACCTCGTTTTGCGTCTAATAATTTATCTCTGCGTTTGTTCGTAATTTTGGGCATTCTAGAGATGCCGATACTTGACGCGATTCTACAAGTCAAACGCCTTATGCGATTTTTTTCCTTCGGAGGGAAGTCGTTATTTTCCCGGAAATGACTTAGAGAGCGTACAAGTACGCGCAGGTCCGGAAAAAAACTATTGGCTAGAGGATCAAATATTTAGAATTATAAGAATCATCCACGAATTTTTGTATTTTATCATGTGCCAGAAAAGACTGATGTTTCGCTTGAATCTTCGTCCTGTAGTAGGCTAGACATATCCGAGAAGTCCGATGCAACTGACTCCAGATCCTCCATATCATCAAATGGAAAAGTGGGATGTTGATGCTTTGAATCAAACGGATCGTCGATGAACGAAGCATCGACGGAAGAAGAGGATGCCCCGGGAAGCGTAGTTGTTGAGGGATGGGTTCGTACCATCTCCTCATCGTTATTTGGTGAACGATCTGTTATTGTAGTTATTTCAGTGCTGACAATCTCAGTGTACGCGTGGCATCAAGTTGAATAGCATCTGTGCTGGGTTCAATCGAAGTTGAGTCGTCATCACACACGCCAGTCACATCAGTTTCCATATTATTTTTATCAATATTATCAGTTATTAAAATACTATCTGTTTCAACATCATTTTCAGTTGCGTTTTCAGTATTTTCAGTAGTCTCAGTTATTGTGTCATTAACGGCAGTGCTAGTCATAATGTCAGTTGTAGGAGTATGTGTGGATGTGTCAAGTGTGTTTTGTGCTTGAGCCGTATCAACGTTTTCGCGGCAATTACGCTGTATATGCCTCTTTTTATGACATTTATGGCACACGATTTCGTCCGTCGACAGGTAAATTCGGACGGTGCGCTGATCGTGTGTGATATTACTAACCCCGTCAAGCGAATTTTCATCACATATCATATACACCTGTCGACGGAACGATTTGACATGCCTTAATTCAGGATTTCTGCAGCCCAAAGGAACGTAGCAAATACTCGAAACTACTCGGCCATAATTAGATAGTTCCCATTCCAATAAAGAGTTCGGAACGTAAGGTGGTACACCGGAAAGTATAACTTTCGTAGAAGGTTTAACTAAAGGTTCAACAAAAATAAATGACGACCCAATAGAAAGACCCTCAGTGCAAACCAGTTCGACTGAGGTAACACAATCAACAAAAACAATAACACTACGGTTGACACGGGAGGCAGCTACAATACTCTTTGCCCCAACGATAGAGAATACTGCCTATACAAATGCCTCAATTCCTACACCATCAACAGATTCGCACTTAATCCCGTGCTTGCGAGTAAGACCCGAAAACGGGTTACCACCTCGTGGGTTTGCCATGGGAGCGGCCATCTTGGCAGGCTCACCGGCAAGACTCCAGACAACGAAAAATAAAATCAACCCAAAACACGGCAGATTTATGCCTAAACTGAATAGAAAAGTAATGAAACAACGTAGATAAACAAAAGATAAACTTAACTCTCAAAGAGGTGAATTTTCAGCTATTTTGAGGAGCTCAGTGCAGCGATGTGTGAAGCTAATTGACATTCATTCATTCATTCATTCATTCATTCATTCGTTCGTTCGTTCGTACAGTCAGTCAGTCATTCCTCTGATTTTATTCTTTCTGATTTTAGCGTTTCACGATCTTCAAGTATTGGCAGTAGAACTTTCAAGATCCAATTAAATCAATTTGTACAATGTAAGAATTATTCTGTTGCTTAGTGGTGATATTGAAACAGACTATGTTAATAGACAAAGACCTCAATTAACAAAGGATTCAAAGAAGATATTAAAGGTACATCAAGGTTCACTCAGATTTATAAATGTAGTCTAATGAGCAAGTTCGATCCATTTAATACGTGAATATTTAACGTGCAGCACAGTAATGGTTGTCAACAGATTGAGCATACTGTCTCTATTTTAATGGTAAAGATGTCTCAATCATAGTCTCATGAATCATTTATAACTTTAGGTAGTGCATCATTTCAAATGTTGTCTGGTTGATCACCTGTTCGAGTGTTGAAATCTTTCTCTATGATCATTTACATTATTCATTTTTGATTATTCTATTAATAATTGATTTTCTAATAGTTCGATGCCGTTTTGGAAATCAACTTTGTTACAGTTTTGCTGTTTATTTACGTCTTTAATTAGACGCTTTATTTTATTAGATCGAGCTTCGCCCATTGAACAACTAGTGCGCATGCGCCAGTCAGGAAAAAGTAGTTGTAGTTGTTCGCCATTTTTGATTCGTTTTTGTTACATTGTTGAGGAGATTTGCAAATATGATAATTGTAATATGTGTTCACCAGTGCCTGATTAATGACATCGTACGATGCATTGTATCTACTTACGTTTACATTGTGTGAAACGGTTCAGCTAAAATATTGTAGCCTTAGATAGAAGACGACATTCGTGTCATTTTATTTGTCTGCCGCAGGTGGCGCTTTTCGTGTATGTTGCACATAATTTCTATCAGTTTGTTCCATTATATTTTATTCGAGCATTTTGACATGTGTTGTGACACTGTGATTTTGGATATCATTTTAAAGCCCTTGTCTTGTACGTATAGAAGTGTTCTGGTATCGACTTTATATTGTACAATTGCTATAATTTGAATCATTTATATTAGTCGGTCAGTTTTGATATGTTATGCATAATTATTATTTTGTATAAGTGTAATAACTTCGCCAGCAATTGACCACGTCTTAGACGTATACACGTTGAAAATAAAGGTTGGGAGTGTCACAATATGCGAATTTGATGACGTAGTATAACTATTCAATTTACCTTCGGTTATGTCTGCATGATTAATGCATTTTACATTTGCAGAGAAATAAGACAAGCAAAAAAGATGGATTTTATATGACACTGGCGTCCATTGAAATGGCCTGTAGTAATCCCTGTAACCGCTTCTACCCTAAAAGACGTCACTGGATGTCCTTGAAAAGGGGTCAACATTACACCGAGATGTTTCCATTCAATGCGTTGACGTCATTGAGTTATAGTATTACTTTTCTGCATTGTCACATTCATCCGTTGTTAAAGCGTTTGTCTTTATAAATCGAAAATATTGATGTATGCGCCATATCTTATTACAGTGTCTGCCTAAGTGACTTTTGCACAGCGTCGGTTCCATTAATTAATTTGATTAATTACTCAATTAACAATTCCACTGTGACTCACAATCGCTAAACGGTCAAGTATCTTGTTTACATGTTACTATTCTCAATTTAAAGCGGGGGAGTCGTCACCTGCGCATGCGTCAGATGATCATAGCGTGTTATTGTTTACAAACAAGCGTATATCCACGAGCCTTTGCATTTTTAGTGTGTGTTGTTACCATCGCTTGGGACTCAATTCCCGCGCGTGCGCAGGTGACGACCCTCCTGCCTTAAACAACCAGAACATGGCAGACACACAAGAAATTCCAAATAACACCATCGATCATAAAGCATTGTTTTTTTAAATGGGCATTTTGCTGTTGTTAGTCGTGGTGACTTCAACGACTTCTAAATACCCAAAATATGTTTTGGTGGACAAATACTTGTGTCTGAAAATAAAATATTTGCTTTCACAGGTCACAAATCCCACCCCAACCCGGGAAGCAGTCTCACTGGGATGCTGGTATATGAAATTATATATTTATTTTTGTATTCCCCGTTATTTCCTTTTTTGTCCAAGCTTAGCAGGCCCACTCAATTCATATTTAGGCTATGCATACAGGACTGGCAATGTTCTTATGCCTGGGTTGGGATAGAGGCTTTTATTTTGGAAAACACAAAAAGGGACATGCTTTTTCCATAAAAACCAATACATTTTCCAACACACACAACTAAAGTGACTTCACCACTGTTGGCTTCAAAAGGTCAGGCCTGACAACCACCAATCCCAGACACCAAATAATTTAAAGCTTGTTGGTTATTACACAACATAATGCTGAATGGTTTACAGAATCACATGACCGCCACTAACGCGTTTATCTCGCGATGCAATTGAACTTGGTAAGAGAAATAACTATTTTGTCAAATTAATATTAATATGATCCATAACTTAATTCTGAATCGTCCTTATTGATATTTAATTAATATTTAAATTGATGTCTAAGAATTACATACTAAAACAAGTTGTTAGAGGATTATTAACGCAATATTTATTAATTAATGTTATATTGAAGTACTCTGTATTCTTCAATTGAAAGACTTATCTTTATAACCATAGTGTGAAACTAGTATCATGAACTGTTCAAAATAATCAGCAAATTTTCATATTATATTTATTTAATACTATCATTTTAAAATACTAATGCCGTTAGTTTTAGTAATCTCTTGAATATTTATAATACAACATATAGACTCTCAATTTTATTTGTTAATGGTGAAACAAACTGTTCATTTGAAGAAATTAGGTAACATATAAAGTAAATTTCGATAAAATGGATACTATAAATTACATTGTATTGTACGTACAGTCATAAATAACTTGTAACCAAATTAGTCGAAAACGAGCATCATTACAATAATACATTATAAGACGTATACAATTCGTACACTTAAACATTGACAAAAAAGTCGTTTATAGATCTTCGTACCATATTTGTGTCGAGATTTCGTATACACGAATTTGTGAAGAGTTTCCAGAAAGGAATGTAAATAATGTGAATATTTGAACATTGAGAAAATACATAAATTTTATATTTCGACTAAAAGCGTACATTCTCCCCGCAACGAACCCTGTAGCATATATTAGTTATATTCGTATAGTACATACATCTGATAAATGCTACTACAAAGCGAAACTCACTTGAATGAATAATAGGAAATTGCAAATGCATACATTTCACTGATATTTCGACCCAAACGTAGATGTTTCCCTCAAATGAACATCATAGCGTATTTGTGTTGGGATTTTTTTGATATATTCGTATATACAGTGCACACTTTTCTGAATAGTTTCCCGCCAAATTATAAGAAACGAAACTCATTTGAATATATTAGTTGAAAATCCAAAAAGTAACTATTTATTCTCCAAAACCAACTTTAATATTTGTTGTTTTTACTATCTATGTATTGTAGAAAATATCTTTATACAATATTTAAATTAACCTAGATTTCGTAAAATTATCGTTGGCTAACTTCTTCTCTAGCGTTGGCTGTGAATAGCGTTCGCTAGCTTCATAAGCGTAGGCTAAAAATAACGTAATAAATCTTCACCCAAGTCAGAGAAAGATGTTTCAAAAAGAAAGTATCATTCAAATTATGGTATTTAATCACTGATTGTATTTAACAATAAATATGACGTTGATTTATTTACTTTGTCATTGACTTCTCCGATTCGTAATTACACCGATTAGAATTAATGGGAATGTAGCGACCTCCATCCGTGTCTCCGATTTGCGCAGTGCCGCATTAATCGTTCATTTTATTACGTGGGATCACTCTGTTTCAATCTGTTACTGATGGGTAAAACAAATTACTAGTAACCGCCCACGGAAGAAAATGACCAATTCTTAACCTTGCTAGTGTATCATCTTGAGAGGAAAACTAAAATATGTTAGTAAACATTGTTTAAATAGTGACCTAAAACTGAAACTATCGTAACCATAGCAACTAAAACTACTCAGTGAGAATGTTGCTGGTGGAGTGATATTGAGCATGTTTACTACAAAAATACACGTGTAATACGTGTGTAAACAATTATTGTCATAGCAACTGCTTCAAATTATTAAGAGACTTTCTACAACTATGGGATGATTCAATTGTGAGACATATATACTAACCCATTAATACTAGTTCCATATTTTTTGTGAATAACAATACACTTGTATTCTTAGTTGATAACTAGGTGACACGTGACCGACACGTCATTTACGTCTTACTCTGTACATCGGAACCGAGCGGGGTCCCAGCGGTTAGTAGATTCACGGTCCCTCTATCCCCGGTCTGGAAACGACAAGCGTACTTTTGTCTCGAACCGCGTTGCGGGTAAACAAACCGTTCACACCCGGGCCGAGGGACCCAGGAAGTCAAAGATATTACAATACCGTCAGAATATTCATCAAATTCGGCAAATATACCGTCATGCAAAGCGATACCTCATTGTATGACTTCACTTTGACTTCAAATTTGGGCAACCACAACGTAAACAAAGCATGTAAACAAAAATAGCACTATGAAATTTGGGGTTTTTGAACCCTTATACGCATCAAAACCAGCCTACCAACTTCTAAACATACAGTCCAGCCATGTACAAATTAAAATCGGGAGTTGGGTTCATCTTCTAGATTTAATAGGGAAAAAACTTCACGTACCAACATGCTGACATCGCTGAAAATATCTAGTCAAAATGGCGTCGTTCATGTTAACGTAGTCGATCGAAAAACCTGTGATATTTCTGATTCTCGGGGGTTCATAACAGTTCAAGTCAACTATACAAAAACTAATGACTTTATTCGATGCAAAAGTATAAAACAATGCTTCAATCTTTGTATATAAATGATTTTTTTAGCACAGAATTGAGTACATTGTCATTTCAAACGTCGCCATTTGCATTTACGATCGAAAAAGCATGCATAAAAATCGACCAATTTAACGTAAATAAAATGCGGTGTGACACATAAAAAATCAGCCAACCAATTTTTAATGATATGTTTCGACCATAAAATGTCAAAATCAAAAGAAAATATTAGTTTCGCGTCGAGAAGTATGGTAAATAAAATAGAGTTCATTTCAATCACCCCAAAATCATACACAAACAATTTCTGGGTGTAAAAGTATGAAAATTTATTGTGAAAATGTGTCGCTGCTGGTAAAATAGATGAATTAAAAAACTACTCGCGGGCTAAAATATGACCTTATACAGATATCCTGATTAAAAAATTATGTGAAAAAGTTCGAATTCTGGAATAAACAACTAAGTTTTAAAAAAACACATAGCACTGACGATGTCAAAAATAGTGAGCGACTGTGTATTGATCACATGACAATGCTTTGCGTATACCAGCAACGCGCCTTTGCCGAGGAAGGAGACCAATTCACACCTAATACAATGACCGTTTCCAGACCGGGGATAGAGGGACTGTGGTAGATTAGACTGAACTGTTAATGTGAGCGTGCATTGAATAACAATGCCAGCAAACAGATTAAATACAGCGGGCAATTAACCTGTCTATATACTTACCTATTAATTGTGGATCGACAGCTTAATTGAGTTCCCGTTAATTGCATTCAGTAATCCGATACTCAGTATATCTATTTGTTCCAGCGTTGACTGTAGAGTGGAGTCCGCTTCACACTTCACATCACATCACAGCACGTGCCAACATGTGTACGTGAGCGGTCGGTGTAGCAGAGTGGTATGAATTTGAGACATTTCTTTTCATGTAATGTTGCTTGTAATATTATAAGCTTAAACTAACCGCCAATTCTTCTCAGTGATCTTGAAATAAACAGCTCAAAGCGGGGGAGTTGTCACCTACGCATGCGTCAGGTGGCCATAGCGTGTCATTGTTTACAAACAAGCGTCTACCCATGAGCCTTTGCGTTTTTAGTGTGTGTTGTTATCGTCGCTTGGAACTCAATTCCTGCGTGTGCAGGTGACCACCCTCCCGCTTTAATTTCTGTTTTATTAGAAATGTCAACAAACATGGCCAATGTTCAAATATGTAGCACCTTGAAGTGCCTCGCTTCAGTTGTTACCGTTGTACATAACTGATTGTTTCGGGAATAACAAGACAAGAGAGGGGATGTGCTAAATAATGGGCCAGACGCAACCGTATCCATTTTTAAAGGGCGGTAGTCGTCGCGCCACGCATGCGCGAGTTATATGGGTCTCATATAAACAAAGATGGCGACTTTGACTGTACAAACTGAAACGTTACCAAACTTTAATTAGGTATTTTATTAGGTGATCGAAGGTATCGAAGGAGTCATCGGCGGCTTTTAGTGCAAGTCGAGCTAGGATCAAACCTCATACTTGTGATTTCCATTAGAAAAGCGCATTTGATTGTGGAAAAAATCAGTGTTTATCGACAAAAATGTCGCACATGCGCAGCACGAAGACTACCGCCCTTTAAAGGCATTTCCGTTCAAGCCATGTTATCATTGGAAGCTAGAGAAGAAAGAAATCAAGTGCGGTAAGCGAAATTCACGAGCAGACTACTCACGAAAACACACAGATATGAAATTTGTCTAGATGATAATAAACATATTTTTTTTAACGTGCAAAAATAATGGCCGGTTTGTTGTCACACACAATCATGTTATTGTGTTCGCACATTTACCTCAAGCAAGACACATTCCGATAACAGGGCTCACGTGGCAGCAGTTGACCAATGAGAACGCGGTCTTTGAATAATGAACTTCGGATCGTTTTATAATCTTCGATACGAACACAGATTATAAATAAACGCACCAGACGACACACAAAGCAAAAAATGAATGCTTCCTTGATTTTTTTTGGGGGGGGGGGAGGGGAGTATTAATTGCTCCCACTATTTACATATTCTCTCCATGTACTATTACTCACATAACTTATATAATTACACGTTATGACATACAATTAGAATTAGTTAATTAGTTAATTAGAATTATATGTATGTATTTCATTAAATATATTAGTCATATTTATTAAATAAAACTTCCGATTCATGCTGATTGCTTGCTAACATGAAATAAGGTCAACATTAATAATATATGGGCTTAGACGATAAGCCATTGGCAATTTCAGTGTCACGTGTTACTTTTGTCGGAGTTCGTCATCAAATCTACCATTTTGTATTTCGTCAATGAAATAAACAGATATGTTATTGTCGACTTTGATCGGCAAATGTTATCGAGGACCATCACCCACCGATCAACACCGACCAACTAAGTCTTTAAGCACACCCGTTTTTGTGTGCGCATCTGGGTCGAGCTTTAATATTTTCATAATAACACGAACCCTCGACATGAATGCAGATACGAAAACGGATACTGAAACAAGACAGTACCTAAGCAATTTATGTATTTGTACCAACTGAACGGCTTCTGGACGAATTTGCATAATGAGTAATGATGTCCTTCGTGAGTTACATATTTGATAATAACAGTATTACTTGAATCGTTCAGAGTAATCACTGTAATTAATCATTTCTTCGTTCTACATTGTCAATTTTACTGGCTGTAGGTTTTCATCGTTGGCAACTACAGCTTCATATATAAGATAACATCATAGGAGACAGTGTCTACTAGTTGCTTGGATACCATGTTTTGCAGTTTGTGTGTTCAGCTAGGTAGAGTTAAGTGAATGTGTACTTGGTTAAGGGGTTGTTCGTGAGTGGGTACTGACTGACAAGTCGTCGTTATAGATTATAGTGTTTAGTTTTATGGTTATTTTAATAACACGCGTATAATTACATGACATTTTCTCACTCAAATATTGACACATTCCATAAAAATTCTCCCACCTTATTTAATATACTCTATCTATTAAATATGAGAAATAGATCAACATGATGTAGATGAATTAATGTGTGACAACTGTGTTTCGTTACGTACTTAATTAAAAAAAGCAGATCACAAACAATATTGAAGCTGTCCCTCATACCTTTATCTACTGACGTCACAGAAGCGTCCCATCACTGTAGGGCGCACCATCGCTAGAGGCACGACTGACGGGAATTATACATACAGACGAATCCCAATCATGTTATCATTCAGTCTGTTTATTTAAAGAAATACAAAGTAGGAATACAGAAAAAAAAAACGATTCCTAAAATTTAGTACGTATTTGTCTAAAAAAAATGTATAAAAACCAAGAATAATAGAAGGTCGATAATAATAATTAACAACTGTCAAAATTGTTAGCAACTCTGGAAGAGATGTTGAAATTTAAACACAAATCTGCACTTGAAAACAGATTAAAAACAAAACATTGCAGAAAAAATACATTTGACAGAGAAAAGCAAAACAAACAACAGCAAAATAAAGCTCAAAACGAAGTGAAGAAACCAAATAATTTGCATTGCGTGTTTATATTTTAGGGTTCTATTTTTTAACATGACATTTCCACTTACCTACTAGTATTTCAATTATTAATCGCCGTGTAATATAAGATTATAAAATAAATATTAAATTTGCCGTGTAATATAAGATTATAAAATAAATATTACATTTCTTTTTTGAAACCTCGTACAATAGAGTGAATCCAAGTGTAGTATGACAACGAATCAAGTTACACATAATATGAGGTTATTACGAGGATACCTCAAAGTTTGTACGAAGATAGTACAATGGGAGAATGAACTGACGTACAGCGTACTGGACGGCGTACTGTCTAAGTGCATACTTTGAGGTATCCTCGTAATAACCTTATCATTATACACCTTTTCCATCCAAGAATACATCATGGGACTGCCGACATCCAAAATATTCATAACAGAATCAGCGAACTTCTTTGTGTGGAGTTTGGTCAAACCCTGGTGGCAGCCATGTTTGTTTTTATTATTAGAAGACGCTTACACGCGTAATCATTCCATATTTGGAATTCGAATTTCCTAATATGATAAGATGAAAATACCCCGTAAAATACACCGCAAAATTGTGACACGCTCTAAGTAATGGCGTTACGGTGACAGATGTATAAAATTAACGTTATTAATAGAAGCGAAGGGAGGCCATTATAGGCGATCCTATTGGTCCAATGTAATGCCAACCAAATGCACATGATATTATCCCACTGGCCCCTTGTATTCCCATCTATATCGAGATAATGTTATCCGACTGGTCCTTTGTATTCCCATCCATATCGAGATAATGTTATTTTACTGGTCCTTTGTATTCCCATCTATATCGAGATAATGTTATCCTACTGGTGCCTTGTATTCCCATCCATATACAGATAATATTATTTTACTGGTCCCCTGTATTCCCATCCATATGGAGATAATATTATTTTACTGGTCCAGTATATTCCCATCCATATGCAAATAATATTATTTTACAGGTACCTTGTATTACCATCCATATGAAGATAATATTATCCCACTGGTCCCTTGTATTCCCATCCATATGCAAACAATATTATTTTACTGGTCCCTTGTATTCCCATCCATATGCAATTAATATTATTTTACTGGTCCCTTGTATTCTCATCCATATGCAAATAATATTATTATACTGGTCCCCTGTATTCACATCCATATGGAGATAATATTATCCTACTGGTCCCTTGTATTCCAATCTATATGAAGATAATATTATCCCACTGGTCCCATGTATTCCCATCCATATTCTACTGGTCCCTTCTATTCCCATTCATATGCAAATAACATTATTTTACTGGTCCCTTGAATTCCCATCCATATGCAAATAATATTATTTTACTGGTCCCTTGTATTCCCATCCATATGCAAATAATATTATTTTACTGGCCCCATGTATTCCCATCCATATGCAAATAATATTATTTTACTGGTCCCTTATATTCCCATCCATATGCAAATAATATTATTTTACTGGTCCCTTGTATCCCCATCCATATGAAAATAATATTATCTTAGTGGTCCCTTGTATTCCCATCCATATGCAAATAATATTATTTTGCTGGTTCCTTGTATTCCCATCCAAATGCAAATAATATTATTTTACTGGTCCCTTGTATTCCCATCCATATGGAGATAATATTATCCCACTGGTCCCATGTATTCCCATCCATATTTTACTGGTCCCCTATATTCCCATTCATATGGAGATAATATTATCTTACTGGTCCCTTGTATTCCTATCCATATGCAAATAATATTATTTCACTGGTCCATTGTATTCCCATCCATATGAAGATAATATTATCTTACTGGTCCCTTATATTCCCATTTATATGCAAATAATATTAATTTACTGGTCCCTTGTATTCCCATCCGTATGCAAATGATATTATTTTACTGGTCCCCTGTATTCCCATCCATATGGAGATAATATTATCCCACTGGTCCAGTGTATTCCCATCCATATGCAAATAATATTATTTTACTGGTCCCTTGTATTCCCATCCATATGTAGATAATATTATTTTACTGGTCCCCTGTATTCCCATCCATATGCAAATGATATTATTTTACTGGTCCCTTGTATTCCCATCCATATGAAGATAATATTATTTTACTGTTCCCCTGTATTCCCATCCATATGGAGATACTATTTTCCCACTGGTCCAGTGTATTCCCATCCATATGCAAATAATATTATTTTACTGGTCCTTTGTATTCCCATCCATATGCAAATAATATCATTTTACTGGTCCCTTGTATTCCTATCCGTATGAAGACAATATCATCTTACTGGTCCCTTGTATTCCCATCCATATGGAGATAATATTATTTTACTGGTCCCTTGAATTCCCATCCATATGAAGATAATATCATCTTACTGGTCCCTTGTATTCCCATCCATATGAAGATAATATCATCTTACTGGTCCCTTGTATTCCCATCCATATAAAGACAATATCATCTTACTGGTTTCCTGTATTCCCATCCATATGCAAATAATATCATCTTACTGGTCCCTTGTATTTCCATCCATATGGAGATAATATTATTTTACTGGTCCCTTGAATTCCCATCCATATGAAGATAATATTATCATACTGGTCCCTTGTATTCCCATTCATATGCAAATAATATTATTTTACTGGTCCCTTGAATTCCCATCCATATGAAGATAATATCATCTTACCGGTCCCTTGAATTCCCATCTATATGAAGATAATATTATCTTAATGGTCCCTTGTATTCCAATCCATATGAAGATAATATCATCTTACTGGTCCCTTGTATTCCCATCCATATGAATATAATATCATCTTACTGGTCCCTTGTATTCCCATCCATATGAAGATAATATCATCTTACTGGTCCCTTGTATTCCCATCCATATGAAGACAATGTTATCTTACTGGTCCCTTGTATTCCCATCCATATGGAGATAATATTATTTTACTGGTCCCATGAATTCCCATCCATATGAAGATAATATCATCTTACTGGTCCCTTGTATTCCCATCCATATGGAGATAATATTATTTTACTGGTCCCTTGAATTCCCATCCATATGAAGATAATATTATTTTACTGGTCCCTTGAATTCCCATCCATATGAAGATAATATTATTTTACTGGTCCCTTGAATTCCCATCTATATGAAAATAATATCATCTTACTGGTCCCTTGTATTACCATCTATATGGAGATAATATTATTTTACTGGTCCCTTGAATTCCCATCTATATGAAGATAATATCATCTTACTGGCCCCTTGAATTACCATCCATATGGAGATAATATTATTTTACTGGTCCCTTGAATTCCCATCTATATGAAGATAATATTATCTTAGTGGTCCCTTGTATTCGCATCTATATGAAGACAATATCATCTTACTGGTCCCTTGACTTCCCATCCATATGAAAATAATATCATCTTACTGGTCCCTTGTATTCCCACCAATATGAAGATAATATCATCTTACTGGTCCCTTGTATTCCCATCCATATGAAGATAATATCATCTTACTGGTCCCTTGTATTACCATCCATATGGAGATAATATTATTTTACTGGTCCCTTGAATTCCCATCCATATGCAAATAATATCATCTTACTGGTCCCTTGTATTTCCATCCATATGGAGATAATATTATTTTACTGGTCCCTTGAATTCCCATCCATATGAAGATAATATTATCATACTGGTCCCTTGTATTCCCATTCATATGCAAATAATATTATTTTACTGGTCCCTTGAATTCCCATCCATATGAAGATAATATCATCTTACCGGTCCCTTGAATTCCCATCTATATGAAGATAATATTATTTTACTGGTCCCTTGTATTCCAATCCATATGAAGATAATATCATCTTACTGGTCCCTTGTATTCCCATCCATGTGAATATAATATCATCTTATTGGTCCCTTGTATTCCCATCCATATGAAGATAATATCATCTTACTGGTCCCTTGTATTCCCATCCATATGAAGACAATGTTATCTTACTGGTCCCTTGTATTCCCATCCATATGGAGATAATATTATTTTACTGGTCCCATGAATTCCCATCCATATGAAGATAATATCATCTTACTGGTCCCTTGTATTCCCATCCATATGGAGATAATATTATTTTACTGGTCCCTTGAATTCCCATCCATATGAATAAAATATTATTTTACTGCTCCCTTGAATTCCCATCCATATGAAGATAATATTATTTTACTTGTCCCTTGAATTCCCATCCATATGAAGATAATATCATCTTACTGGTCCCTTGTATTACCATCCATATGGAGATAATATTATTTTACTGCTCCCTTGAATTCCCATCTATATGAAGATAATATCATCTTACTGGTCCCTTGTATTACCATCCATATGGAGATAATATTATTTTACCGGTTCCTTGAATTTCCATCTATATGAAGATAATATTATTTTACTGGTCCCTTGTATTCCCATCCATATGAAGACAATATCATCTTACTGGTCCCTTGTATTACCATCTATATGGAGATAATATTATTTTACTGGTCCCTTGAATTCCCATCTATATGAAGATAATATCATCTTACTGGCCCCTTGAATTACCATCCATATGGAGATAATATTATTTTACTGGTCCCTTGAATTCCCATCTATATGAAGATAATATTATCTTAGTGGTCCCTTGTATTCGCATCTATATGAAGACAATATCATCTTACTGGTCCCTTGACTTCCCATCCATATGAAAATAATATCATCTTACTGGTCCCTTGTATTCCCATCAATATGAAGATAATATCATCTTACTGGTCCCTTGTATTCCCATCCATATGAAGATAATATCATCTTACTGGTCCCTTGTATTACCATCCATATGGAGATAATATTATTTTACTGGTCCCTTGAATTCCCATCCATATGCAAATAATATCATCTTACTGGTCCCTTGTATTTCCATCCATATGGAGATAATATTATTTTACTGGTCCCTTGAATTCCCATCCATATGAAGATAATATTATCATACTGGTCCCTTGTATTCCCATTCATATGCAAATAATATTATTTTACTGGTCCCTTGAATTCCCATCCATATGAAGATAATATCATCTTACCGGTCCCTTGAATTCCCATCTATATGAAGATAATATTATTTTACTGGTCCCTTGTATTCCAATCCATATGAAGATAATATCATCTTACTGGTCCCTTGTATTCCCATCCATATGAATATAATATCATCTTATTGGTCCCTTGTATTCCCATCCATATGAAGATAATATCATCTTACTGGTCCCTTGTATTCCCATCCATATGAAGACAATGTTATCTTACTGGTCCCTTGTATTCCCATCCATATGGAGATAATATTATTTTACTGGTCCCATGAATTCCCATCCATATGAAGATAATATCATCTTACTGGTCCCTTGTATTCCCATCCATATGGAGATAATATTATTTTACTGGTCCCTTGAATTCCCATCCATATGAATAAAATATTATTTTACTGCTCCCTTGAATTCCCATCCATATGAAGATAATATTATTTTACTTGTCCCTTGAATTCCCATCCATATGAAGATAATATCATCTTACTGGTCCCTTGTATTACCATCCATATGGAGATAATATTATTTTACTGCTCCCTTGAATTCCCATCTATATGAAGATAATATCATCTTACTGGTCCCTTGTATTACCATCCATATGGAGATAATATTATTTTACCGGTTCCTTGAATTTCCATCTATATGAAGATAATATTATTTTACTGGTTTCTTGTATTCCCATCCATATGAAGACAATATCATCTTACTGGCCCCTTGTATTCCCATCTATATCGAGATAATGTTATCCGACTGGTCCTTTGTATTCCCATCCATATCGAGATAATGTTATTTTACTGGTCCTTTGTATTCCCATCTATATCGAGATAATGTTATCCTACTGGTGCCTTGTATTCCCATCCATATACAGATAATATTATTTTACTGGTCCCCTGTATTCCCATCCATATGGAGATAATATTATTTTACTGGTCCAGTATATTCCCATCCATATGCAAATAATATTATTTTACAGGTACCTTGTATTACCATCCATATGAAGATAATATTATCCCACTGGTCCCTTGTATTCCCATCCATATGCAAACAATATTATTTTACTGGTCCCTTGTATTCCCATCCATATGCAATTAATATTATTTTACTGGTCCCTTGTATTCTCATCCATATGCAAATAATATTATTATACTGGTCCCCTGTATTCACATCCATATGGAGATAATATTATCCTACTGGTCCCTTGTATTCCAATCCATATGAAGATAATATTATCCCACTGGTCCCATGTATTCCCATCCATATTCTACTGGTCCCTTCTATTCCCATTCATATGCAAATAACATTATTTTACTGGTCCCTTGAATTCCCATCCATATGCAAATAATATTATTTTACTGGTCCCTTGTATTCCCATCCATATGCAAATAATATTATTTTACTGGCCCCATGTATTCCCATCCATATGCAAATAATATTATTTTACTGGTCCCTTATATTCCCATCCATATGCAAATAATATTATTTTACTGGTCCCTTGTATCCCCATCCATATGAAGATAATATTATCTTAGTGGTCCCTTGTATTCCCATCCATATGCAAATAATATTATTTTGCTGGTTCCTTGTATTCCCATCCAAATGCAAATAATATTATTTTACTGGTCCCTTGTATTCCCATCCATATGGAGATAATATTATCCCACTGGTCCCCTGTATTCCCATCCATATGCAAATGATATTATTTTACTGGTCCCTTGTATTCCCATCCATATGAAGATAATATTATTTTACTGTTCCCCTGTATTCCCATTCATATGGAGATACTATTTTCCCACTGGTCCAGTGTATTCCCATCCATATGCAAATAATATTATTTTACTGGTCCTTTGTATTCCCATCCATATGCAAATAATATCATTTTACTGGTCCCTTGTATTCCTATCCGTATGAAGACAATATCATCTTACTGGTCCCTTGTATTCCCATCCATATGGAGATAATATTATTTTACTGGTCCCTTGAATTCCCTTCCATATGAAGATAATATCATCTTACTGGTCCCCTGTATTCCCATCCATATGAAGATAATATCATCTTACTGGTCCCTTGTATTCCCATCCATATAAAGACAATATCATCTTACTGGTTTCCTGTATTCCCATCCATATGCAAATAATATCATCTTACTGGTCCCTTGTATTTCCATCCATATGGAGATAATATTATTTTACTGGTCCCTTGAATTCCCATCCATATGAAGATAATATTATCATACTGGTCCCTTGTATTCCCATTCATATGCAAATAATATTATTTTACTGGTCCCTTGAATTCCCATCCATATGAAGATAATATCATCTTACCGGTCCCTTGAATTCCCATCTATATGAAGATAATATTATCTTAATGGTCCCTTGTATTCCAATCCATATGAAGATAATATCATCTTACTGGTCCCTTGTATTCCCATCCATATGAAGATAATATCATCTTACTGGTCCCTTGTATTCCCATCCATATGAAGACAATGTCATCTTACTGGTCCCTTGTATTCCCATCCATATGAAGATAATATCATCTTACTGGTCTCTTGTATTCCCATCCATATGCAAATAATATAATGTTACTGGTCCCCTGTATTCCCATCCATATGGAGATAATATTATCTTACTGGTCCCTTGTATTCCCATGCATATTCAAATAATATTATTTTACTGGTGCCCTTTATTCCCATCCATATGCAAATAATATTATCCCACTGGTCCTTTGTATTCCCATTCATATGGAGATAATATTATCCCACTGGTCCAGTGTATTCCCATCCATATGCAAATACTATTATTTTACTGGTCCCTTGTATTCCAATCCATATGGAGATAATATCATCTTACTGGTCCCTTGTATTCCCATCCATATAAAGATAATATCATTTTACTGGTCCCTTGTATTCCCATCCATATGGAGATAATATCATCTTACTGGTCCCTTGTATTCCCATCCATAAGGAGATAATATTATTTTTCTGGTCCCTTGTATACCCATCCATATGACGACAATATCATCTTACTGGTTTCTTGTATTCCCATCCATATGGAGATAATATTATTTTACTGGTCCCTTGTATTCCCAGTCATATGGAGATAATATCATCTTACTGGTCCCCTGTATTCCCATCCATATAAAGATAACATTATCTTACTGGTCCCTTGTATTCCCATCCATATGAAGATAATATCATCTTACTGGTCTCTTGTATTCCCATCCATATGAAGACAATATCATCTTACTGGTTTCTTGTATTCCCATCCATATGCAAATAATATCATCTTCCTGGTCCCTTGTATTCCCATCCACATGGAGATAATATTATTTTACTGGTCCCTTGAATTCCCATCCATATGAAGATACTATCGTCTTACTGGTCCCTTGTATTCCCATCTATATGCAAATAATATTATTTTACTGCTCCCTTGTATTCTCATCCATATGCAAATAATATTATCTTACTGGTCCCTTGTATTCCCATCCATATGAAGATAATATTATCTTAGTGTCTCCATGAAATTCCATCCATATGCGGATAAAATAAACACAGAGTAGTTTAAGGTGTACTTAAAATATCCTTCATCGCCCAGACAGATAACTCCCAAGGGATGAAGGCAGCAAGACATTATCCTAGAGCGTAACGACGCTGAGCATGTATTATTATTGTAATTTAGTGTTTGTTTTACAGTGGGCGTAGGTCTAATTTACTCACATTTTATAAACTGAAGTGAAAAGAGTGGGCGTAGGTCTAATTTACTCACATTTTATAAACTGAAGTGAAAAGACGTAATGGCTTTTGTAATGGATTGTTCATGGTCTGCTGATTTTGTAGAAATTGCATCAATGTGCACAGCTCTATTCCATGTATGCATCTAATCCCGTAATGTAGCAGTGTAAACAGGTATCTTGAATATCCGTCTGGTCGAGTTATTCATTGTCATATACGGTGAAGTCTGGAGGGCTAGTATAATATCTGTCATGGATTACAACTACTGTTGAGTCTAAGAATATCAACATTCATGCAGTGTGTATGCGATAATAGGATCTAAAGGTCATAACAGTAATTAGAGTAGTTGGTTGAACGCAGATTACTAGTGTATCGCGAGCACGTTCAGACGTTCTGGGGTATGAAAATGCGAAAATGAATATCTCTATTTTAACCTTTTTGGCAAAAACTATTTACTTCTTCTTCGAGTGCTCCCTTTTTATGTCGTTTATACACCGTGACGTTATAAGCTCTTCCCTGTCTGCATTAACAAAGCGTTTTAGCAATCTCTGAGAATTTATTTACCATTTTAATCATGAATGTTTAATGTGTAAATATACCCCTTTTAGCGGCAAATGTGTATACAGCTTTTCAATGAAAACTTTGCCCCACACAAAATAACAACTTTGACGATTATTCAAAAAAACTTACGACCCACTCAAATTTAAATGAAATATGATGACCCCACCCTTTTCACTATCCTTATTAAAGATATCTAAGAGAACTAATTGTCAATTACAATTGCAATTACAAAACATTAAAACAAACTTACATAACAATTCACATAGTCATATAAAACAATGTGAATGAGCATTCCTAGGTGTAATTAATTTGAATTATTTTTTATAGTTGCAATACTACAAATAATAATTTAACACTAATATTCACCAAGATAACACATACTATCTTCGGTTTTTAAAGTCCAGTTCAGTTAACCATATCCAAATTAATCACTTCTACTATGCAACAAAACTCAATCTCAGAAAAAACATATTCAGGTGAATGTCGGAGCCATCTACTGATTATATTCCTTCAATCACCCACCAACTTCATCTTCTCATGGCACCATTCCAACACTTACATTTTTCGTCCAAACCCCCAGCCATGTCTTATAATCATACACTAAATGTACCAACTAAGGATACAACTGAAATTAAGTTTTACCGTTTTTCAACTATGAAACATTTAGTGTTCCAAATGTTACTTAAGTATTATCACGAATGAGTACATCTTTTTTTGTAAAGCCCAACTACTGGATGTAATTATACCCAAAATGAAAGCGTCAGTGATATTTAAAAGTGGTGGAAAAATGAAATTTTGATAGAAACCACCTGTGTTTTATCCTAATGGAGAATCTTATTACGAATGACCTCGTACATTTGTCCAACAACTATGTCCTCGATAGTCTAATGAATGTGTAATGATAATTCCATTTTATAGATGGTACATTCTTTTAAAACAATCCCACAAACATATTCTTATAGGTCTGACCAGGAATTATATTTTTTTCCTGAACCAACTTATATTTTAATTTTCAACTATTCTCAATTTGAATTAATCTTGTAATTGTAATAATATCGTTGAAAGTCTGCACAAAACTCATTAAGTAAATTAAACAAACTTATTTGACAATGAAGACAGTTGGGTCGGAGTTTACTATCTAACTTGATTTACCTGTATCATTCTTAAACAATGGTCAATGTATCTAAAGCATGTACGCGTATATGTATGTTTATTTATATTACACATGTTGATAATATTTGTTAAAAGCAAATATGGAAAAACAATAAAATATTAGCACAATAAAAGACACAAATAAACATACAAGTGTCGCTTAGACGTGTAACTTTGATAAATTGTTATTAGATACAGATAATTACTTAATCAGCTACATAAATTAGTATAACCTCATCTCTGATGCTTTGATGCTTACACCAACATCGGTATATCCCTAATCCTCAAAACTTCTTCCCCTGTCATTTCGAGTTGATCAGTGGGCAGGGGTCGTTATGCGTCAATAAAAAAACATAGCTTGTACACGCATAGTATACGTTGTAATGGGACCTATTTCGAACGCAACGATCATCAACACCCTTTAGGATTTCGAGGATTCAACGATATTTTGGAAAAAAGAATAAAACGCTTTACATCCTTACACCCTGGAACACATCTATGTCTAATATGACATTGTTATCCCTGATGTATGGAGGTCTGGGGGCGATTTCAATAAAGAAACAAGTACATTTATCTGGTAATCACGTGGCAGTATCTTTAACATCTTGTTATTTACATATATAACATTTAGTAGAGAATTGATACCTACAACTAGAAGCTACATAACGCACCCCGACGCAAAGCACATCACACACTGCCATCAAAGCTCTAATGGTCAGCTCAGAATAGTCTTAATAGTAAGTAATCTTAAAGAACGGCAAATAAAAACTCATTACTTCGTGAAATCCTATCACCGATCTTGAAATTGCCAATATAACGATTATTGTGACGTAACACGCATAACAAATCGATAATAATCCAATTTGAGCTGCAAGCGATTATGGACTTTAGTGCAGCTAATTAACCTATTAACGTACAATAGCTCTAGTAATTACATTATGCGTAGGACAACTGAATTATTTAATTTAAAGATTACAATTATAAAATAAATACATATTGGATAATTTAGGGTTAGGGGCCATTGTCCCTTTGACCAGTCACATATTGTTATTTTTAGGGTATTGTACGTGCATACACTTATTTATGTTCGCATTCCATATTTGCAGTATACAAATAACAATTCCCACACACTAGTATATCGACAACCATGTTCGACGTGAGTTACTTTCAAACCTGTATTTCACAATTAATATGATAGTTAATTCACGGCGAGTGTTTTAGAATTAATTATTAACAATCTAAAGTATATTATTATTTTGGTTGGTATTTCCCATTCAAAAGAAACAAACAGTAATCGGTAATTCATTTTTTAGTAATATATCAAACATATTTGGTACCAGTTTCTAATCCTATCACAGATGCAAAAACGGAATATTTTAATTATCCCTCTAGTTATCAGATGGAGGACAATTAATGACGTCTGTTTTTTTATTTCGAGTGTCACTATAACATTACAGGGAGCATAAACACACAAATATTAATCTGGAATGAAATTAAATGAATGAATATTTTTTGAAATAAATGAAAGGAAAAAATATCCACTTCCAAACTTTTCTTGTTTATGCCAATGATGATTCTACACAAAATGTCAGTGAAAAATTCCCGGCTTAACCAGTTCTCTGCTTGTGGAATGTTATGCATGCATGTCTACATAAACACACTATTATCCGTGTTTGGTCACAGAGTATTATTCAAAAGAATTGTGAATGGTAGTGTAAATGTGGATTAGTCTTCTTATTTTTTCTTCAGATATAATAATGACATGTGATTTAAACAATGATTTGAAACCTAACGCATTCAACATATACGTAATCTTTCTAAAAGTATATAGGCATTACGTCAATACAAAATGTTTTACGGAGTTGGTAAAGGTCACAGGTCCTAATTGATTTTATAAATAAATATATAAATATTTTTGTTATTATTATTCAAATTTCTAGCCCTCCTATTTATTATGAGGAATTCTGTTTCCACTTCTTCTAAAGGAAATCTCGTTTCATTTCCTGTAATGCACAGGGTATAAGTTAGATAGAACGGATAATTGAAAGCGAATGTGTATCTCTATAATCCCAGTATGTCCTCAGTCGTATAGGGTTACATGTCTTAAATCTGCAATAATACGACAATGACGTCATACTAGTGCAAGTGATTATATATAATCTCACGATATTGTTATTTTTGTTTGCAACATATATCAGTGATTACCCATAGGCAACGGTCCACAAATGTGAAACGGTGAAATGATGACGGTGGAACTATTGCTATAACTAGAATTCACTCAGAATTTATTTAGTTTTCAGTTAATGAATTTTAGGAATGGGTCTGCAAGAAGTCCAAATTATTTTGAGAATTTCACGTGTTATTTGTTCTGTGAAAAATTATTTATCAAATTTAACTGGATTGAAAGATAGGCAATCTTGGTCAACCCGTTACAATGCTACAGAGAAAATTTTAGCCAATCATAGACGTGGTGTACAGTCCTTCGGGAACCACCCCAGTGTCGTCAGACGTTTACACACAGAAAGCTCTGGCTAGACTGAATGTTGGAACAGAAGACAATAGTCAGCAAACCGCCGTAGTAGTTCGCGTGATGGACGCTCTGTCACACCAATTCATCCTAGTGCATGCGTTTTTTATCAGAAGTTAATATATTGTAAGGAAAGCCGAACAAGAGAAGAACTAAAAACCTGTTTGGGGTTTAGAACAGATGAAAATTGCTATTGCTTTCTTATTGATATTGAGAAGGACATTCCCATACATCACACTGGACAGGGGGTTCTTTCATTACAAGAATGGGGTAGACAAGAAAATAGTACTGGAAATGAATTACACATACTCCAAAATATCAGGTTAAGACCTGAGACTTTAATATTTCTCATAATAATAATAACAACAAGAAACAAAACACAGAATAATACAATGCGTACATTCACTAAAATAGGGGATTGTCTATGGAAGTTTGCATTGGTGATAGGTCAAAGTTCCAGGACAGTAAATGGCTAGTGCTACACAAAAACAAAGAGAAACAAGAGTCTTGCTTGCAGAGAAATGCTGTTCTTTTGGAGGGCCCCGCTGATAGCAGGAGATTGCAGAGAAGTTCATAGAATGATGAGTGAAGCCTGTATCACTTGTCTCACAATATCGCAGCAGCAACACACAGAGTACTCGATTGAAATGGCTGACCACAACTGTCCTCAATCTAGCTATTTATAGGGCATAAATACCCCGGATTCAGGTGCACCACCTGGGTTTCGACAGGAGCCAATCAGAATGTGGTCTTGCTAGCAGCTGTCTCACGATGATATGCAGGCACTCACGTAAACAAGTCAGTAGATCGTAAACATCCTTTGTTATGCAAATCACAAACAAGCACACCTAGCGGATTCCAATCGTCCTTCCAGAATTGTAAACAAGTACGACCTGACATTCACCTTTATGACAGTTATCACGGCAATGCACACCGTTTCTTCCCATGATTCCATGCACACTTCTATTTGCGGGCTTTTAGGTAATATAACAAAAAACACAGAGTAAACGATGCTAACAGAGTAATGTTAATGCAGAAGGTTCATTAAAGATAACTATAGCAGGAGAGAACTGCAGTAGAGTAATTCATCTTGAAAATTCAGTTTCTGATGCTGCAGTTTCTTCTGATGCTGCTGCATGCAGTATAATTGAGCAGCATAACAAGGATATAGCAGAATTGAAGCTAAATATGTGCCAGGAACAGCATAAATCTGTTTTTGCAAACAAGGAAAAGGATATGTGGCAAAATCTGTTTCAGGAAAACCTTATGGCCATGGAACAAACTGGCGGGGGTCCTAACGGCTTTGTACTCTACATAGCTACATCCTCTGTAAAGTTTCAGAGGTCTTGGCTTGACCATGATCCATGTGACACCAAGTGAGTTCCATTTATTACAGACTCATACTTTTGTTTAAGAGATTAGGTGGAAATGAGGTTGAAAAAACAATCAACCGCGACAACTAGACAAGTGGTGAATATATTAGTTCCCGCATAAATTTCTCTGCAACACAGAGATGGGTGCTCAATGCAACTCGGAGAGGAGAATCTAAGAAGATAGAGAAAACCTTAACTCTAAAACCTAGGACATATGTTCATAAGGAACTTGTTTTTTCACATATCCAGCATGATACGAAAGCTGTGTAGCAAGTCGTAAATATACTGGAGAGCTTGTAATTTGGGCAGGTGGGGGAGCTAATATGTTTGTCTACCGGATGTTCGTGACCGTTTGCTTAGTGCAAAGAAGTATGGAAATGGAAGCATGCAATGCATTTGTAAAATAGCTAGTGTACATCTGATCTTCAAGTAGATTTTTTTACCCAATTTGAAGGTTTAAACTGAAGACATTCGGGCATTTATACACTATGTTAAAGTAGCTAATAAAGGTAAACTAATTTCTTGGATTGCACTATATTTGCCTCTCGCTGATGTCCACCAAGGAAAATGAATAAAACTAAACTTTTGCAAAACGTTTAGGCCTCCAGGTGTTGGAACATTTGGTGTAATTGGCATAAAGATCTTTGACATCGTGATGAGCAATCCATGTAGCAGGGTAGATAGTTGTATTTATTTACCATATATATCCATAAAATGAGAGATAAGACCACAAAGCACAAAAAACACCTGGTACCATAAACAAAATCATCATCCCGGACTATTCAATAAAGTCGTTGCAAAACTTTTTACTTCACTCTCAAATAATTCAGAAGTGGTAAATTTAACAACTACATGTGAAGAGGCGGACACCAGAATGATGATCTTCTCAGGCATCTCAGAAGAAGAGTCCAGTAATCATCCCTTTGAAATAGTGCATTTGAGAAAGGACAAAACTGTAATGTTTCAGAAGTTACATTTGATGTCATCGAGTCGAGGTGTATGACTTGTTCTGGAAGATGGCTGAAGTGAGTTTTAAAGTATGATAATAACTACCAAAATAGAACCAGAAGCTTTACCACCCTGCCAGTGTTTATTGAAACTACATATTGAACGAGCCAATTACCAGACTGCTTTGTGGAAGAGGTCCTTAATTGCAATTCCAGATATTCCATAACCTCATGGCCGAGGATGGGAAGTCAAAGATAGTGACATATCCATTAAATGGTTCAATAGCAGTACAACACCAGATGAGATTATTGAGCTGCTCTAATGTGATTGTAAGAGATAGTTTACAGCTGATGCACGTTGCTACTTCAAGGTTGTACTGAAATGTGTATAAGCATATGATCATGTGTTCTATGAAGAAGATGATATTGATAGCAAAGATCCCGTACTGATGAAGAAGACATAAATGACTAATTCGCTATTTTCAATCTGACTCATATTGAACGAGCCAATTACCAGACTGCTTTGTGGAAGAGGTCCTTAATTGCAATTCCAGATATTCCATAACCTCGTGGCCGAGGATGGGAAGTCAAAAATAGTGACATATCCATTAAATGGTTCAATAGCAGTACAACACCAGATGAGATTATTGAGCTGCTCTAATGTGATTGTAAGAGATAGTTTACAGCTGATGCACGTTGCTACATCAAGGTTGTACTGAAATGTGTAAGAGCATATGATCATGTGTTCTATGAAGAAGATGATATGGATAGCAAAGATCCTGTGCTGATGAAGAAGACATAAATGACTAATTCGCTTTTTTCAATCTGACTCGTTTGTGATTCAACTATGATGTATTTTGTAATTATGTAAACATAAAATAAATGTGTTAGTAACCTTGTTTGGTTGAAACCAATCAATATTTTGAATTAACCCACAATCGCAACATGTTTTATAATTATGTAAATGAGTTGAAAATGCGTTTAATATCAACGTCTATGTATAATGAAAACATATTGAAATGTGTGTTTGTTGATGGTTTGCCAACTATTTCGATCGCCAGCCTCAACCTGTCAAACCCTGTGAAACACCAAAAGCACAGAATAAAGGATGCTGACAGAGTAATGTTATTGCATTCATTCATTCATTATTGTTGGATGCATTTGAGAATTCAGTTTCTTCTGATGCTGCTACATGCAGTATACTTGAGCAGCGTAACAAATATATAGCAGAATTGAAGCTAAATATGTGCCAGGAGCAGCATAAATTTGTTTGTGAAAGCAAGAAACAGGATATGTGGCAAAATCTATTTCAGGAACACCTTATGGCCATGGAACAAACTGGTGGGATCTTTATGGCCGCGTATTCCACAGAGCTACATCCTCTGTAAAGTTTCAGAGGGCAAAGGACAGTGTAATACCTGTGAAACACCAACTAGTGAAATAACAAAACAAAAACATGCGTGAAAAGCTACTACTTTGTACCGTCCAACATACATTTTAGTAGATGCTAAAGGAATGTTTTAGAAATGGTTTCAGCTGGTCCTGGAAGATAAGTACCAGGTTCCACCAAGCTAATGAACTGTTACCATGGTAACCATACTCACATTGAATGGTACTTATGTCTAGTCTTCCCGAAAATTTCACAAAATTAAATTTTTAATATTTTTCAGTTATCTTTGAAAATAAATCCCGAAATTGCTGTTTACAAGTGTGATATTAGTAAAACACTGTTGTAAGTGTTCACAAAGGAATCTCCATTGTATATTGATAAAAGTGTTTTTTTATGGGGTAGATTTACAAACTGGACTCCCTGTGCCTGTCGGATTTTGTGCTACAGCTGCAAAACGGCTTGCATTTGCATTGTGTAACATAAGACACCTGTTGTTGCTGTACAATGCCTGCCAAATGAATAAATAAGGAACACCTTGCCAGCTTTAGTGATAATGCATGTGATCATATTTGTAGATTTTTATTAATGGCTCTACCTAGCTTCACGAAACCGATATAGTAAACGTTGGGGTGAGCGAGAAGGTCTAAGGTTTCATTTTTGAAAAAAACAAAAAAACAATAAGACTTGTTTGCATGTCTAATATGTATTAGCTAATGTTTATTATTAGATAATTTCTAATACGTATTGATTTTCATGTAAATTCATTACGTTTTTATAACGGTAAATCAAGACAAATTGTTATGGCGCTATGTCTGCAGGGTTTTTTATTCGTATGTCAAGGACTAACAACGGGAACACGTTTTGACACGGTTATTGATTACAAAAACTGTATGTGACAGACATTGAACTTCATTCATTTATATGTAATCTGTGTGCCAGTATTCAGCATTGTCACAACTAATATGAAATTGTAAAGATTGGACTGACTATTGATAAAATGACTACAGTACCTTATATCATGCATCCATTCTATATATTCGAGTTATGAATACAATAGTCTAATTAAGGTGATCTATCAACAACGACCTTGTTTTTCTTTTATACAAATGTTAATAGTTGGGGGTCATTAAATTATTGCCATGTATTCCGCAAGGTGAATGCAATCAAGCTCACGTAATTATGGCACTATATACATTTACATTTCATGCAATTACACAGATAGTTATTTCCCTACTATATTATATACAGATTTACTAACAAAACATTTATTCAAAAGGCATCAAACTTTCTATTTTCTTTAATTTATATTGACTGTCGCGGATAATGACTTTCAAACCGGGGGGGGGGGGAATTCATAACTGTTGTATTTCTCGACTGTGAACTTGACCTTCATAGAGGGACGGCAAGGGGATAGCTGGTACAGGTTACCGGAAATAAAAAATGCATTTTACGTTTTTACAGGAAATAAAAAGGAAAGGTCCAATTACAGTAAAAAATAATTCTTTACATTTGACAGGTAAAGCAAATTCCTAATTACGACATTTAATGTGGAAAATGATTTATACGCTCACAAAAAATAAGATCATTGTACAAAGTACGGACGAATAAAATAACTGATTACATTTTACACCTTGTTCATGTCTACGAATTTACGTTTTTTTTATTTATTTGAATTACATTATTACGGAAAGAAAAGCAATTGGTTATGAAACCCTCTTGTCGACCCTCTTTAAATACACATGGCCAACCTCTAAAAAATTATTATCTGTAATTGTAGTGTATATAAGGAAGAACGGGTTACAAGAACGTGAATTTTAACAGAGTACAGCGGCGTTGATCGTCATTGTATGCATACTGTCATCGTCCGATTCGCACGGTTTCGCTGGAGACGACCATTCATGGCCGTCTCTACGAACCCCTGCGCGATCGTGTTAGGGAAAGTTAAATTGAATGATTTGATTGGGTGCGCCAAGAGCTGGATCAACCAATCAGCGTTCCTGTAACAACAACTCTATTAATTTCAAAATTAAACCTATAAATGTTACCGTCTTACGTCACATCATAGCCTAACAGACAAATAACAAGCGACTATTCGTTCGCGCCGTTGCACTTGATTTCGTCGACTGAAACAGGTAAAATGTTGAGGTGACGCCCGAATAAATGAACCTTTGCTGGCGAAGATGACATACTGTTAACACATTCGCTTTTGTTTTGACGATGCACATCGTCATGAATAATTAATCAATAATTAATACCTAGTGACGTCATTTATGAACTACGCTATTCCATTTTCAGATCGTCTAGAGCAAAACCGCCAATTGAATTCGCTTAGGCGAGTGATTCGTTCTATAACATTTATTAAATTCTAACGTGAGTCGAATAATAGTCGGTTACCACACATAATTTACACTTATTCCCAGTTCAATTTTGCACATCAGCTTAAAGCGGGAGGGTCGTCACCTGCGCGCACGCGGAAATTGAGTCCCAAGCGATGATAACAACACACGCTAAGAACGCAAAGGCTTATGGGTAGACGCTTGTTTGTAAACAATGACACGCTATGGCCATCTGACGCAGATGACGACTCCCCGCTTTAAAGAATAGCCTCAAACAACTAAGCGGATTATAGGCAAATCATATAAAACACTTTTGAAAAAAAAAAAATCACTCATCCCAAAAAAATGTTAAATGAAAATCCACTGCAACAGATTTTAGTGGTACCGGAAACCTGAAGCTGATTAGTATCCTCGTTCCAGGCGTGTTCATCAATGAACGTCAGGAATAGGTTCACTCAGAAACTCGTACATTCAAGTCTTGATATATCAGCAGAATTTCTCCCCACAACTAGAAAAAAATATTTGTCAGAAAAATTATTTTTTAGCAAACCAATTTCTGATGCCCGAAGTGTGGTAAATGTGATACACTTACTGCCAATACATATCCATCGTTTGAACTATACAAATTCGACTACCTGACATTTAATAAAACTATGTTCCGGCTGATGTTATTTCCGCGAGTAACATGATGCGGTGCGTTTGCTTGTGTCGTTTCAAGTACGTGATAAATCCATAAAGCCTCAAGATACATATACGAAACATATCCACATAATATGTACCTTGAGCTATAGTTATGTATGTGTTTATGTTCTCTGATGATTTTTTGAAACCAGTATTGCCAACCTTATAATACCTTGCTATGCATGCTAAGCCGAGAACTTTCTTTCTACAGTAGCGCGATGTGTAAAGTATCATACCGCGACTACAAGCGGGAGAGGGGAGGGGGGGTGTTTTCATGATTATAGATGTATTTTTTAGGATTTGACAAGCTGTCTTAAAGTAAATAAAACAAATTAAACATCATTCATCATCATGTAGGTGTAATGTATAAAAAAAACCTTTCACATTCAGTCATTATTCAAGGACAACGTAATCCAGTTTTATTCATTGTAGAACTTCTATGGCTGTTAAAACACAGTTATACACGCTATTTTCTATTCCACTGCGTATTCGAACAAGCATTTTTGATATCACTAATAACTGACAATTATTTTCCTCTAGTCATCTTAATATTGTTCAATTTGCGATCGCCGAACCACAATAATTCAAGTCGCGCCTCAAAGCGACGACTCGGGCGCGTTGATGATGTCAAAATCATAGTAAACAACTTTGTTTACGGCTGTGTTCAGTTTTGTTGTGGTTTGTCTTTCAGAATATAATAATTAATTAAAAAAATGTTATTGTTGACGGTCACGATCAAAACAATTGTACATAACAAAAATGTTTAAATGTAAGAAAAACCTTGAAGACACGTGACCGTCTGAAAGTCAGATTGTTCTTCAAATCCCTGTGTATAATAACGATACATTCACGACTCGTTAAAATAAGTTAAGTATGATAAAAGAATTTTGCATTTCCTGATAATGAATCCCATAAAATCTCATCCGCATTTTTCCGTTTTTGTTTGTGCTATAAATCTCGAATATACTCCCTTATACCTATGATGTATAGTATAGAATACTCTTCATTAATCTAGCAAATTGCAATACATAACGGTAAATAATTACATTTTAGCATAATTAATTGCATTTTGAATTCGCAAAAATATGCTTATTAGTTTAATTAGTTAAACTAACACGGTAGATAGGCCAGTAGACGCATTGTTGGGTGATAATAGATGACTTGAGTGGTAGAATCAAGCCACGTTGCTTACTATTTGTTTACTATTCATTTGAAATTCTAATCGTACACTCCCGCTGTGATCATCATATTTCGGGCACGAACGCCCATCGCGCATGCTTTGAGGTAATGCAAGTTCTCTTGTATCATTTTACCGACATTCAATCTCAACAGACTTATTTAAGTGATAGAATACAGATATTGCTATCTTACACTGGATCGGTCAATTAACCTTCAATCGAACCGCAGGGACAAATCGGTATAGAACAAGCATGGCATGCGGTATGTATTCGATACTATCAACAATATATCCCTTAGCTGGATATTTATTTTTTTCAATCCATGTAATACCAAAACTGGCTTCGTGATACTAAATGACTAAATACTTAGTGAGTATGTCATGTAACAACGCGTATATTAAAGGCAAATGACTGGGTAATTCTCTCTACAGCTGTTCGGGAAGTGTTTATATGTGCGCGGTACGAACATCTTAACATTTCAACCCGTGTATGAGTTCGCTTAATTATACAAATTCATTTTGACTCCGAATTACATAGATTTACATATCATACATGTCACACATTAACACTAGTATTAACACTGTCATATCTTACATATCACACATTAACACTAGTATTAACACTGTCATATCTTACACATCACACATTAACACTAGTATTAACACTGTCATATCTTACACATCACACATTAACACTAGTATTAACACTGTCATATCTTACACATCACACATTAACACTAGTATTAACACTGTCATTTCTTACACATCACACATTAACACTAGTATTAACACTGTCATATCTTACACATCACACATTAACACTAGTATTAACACTGTCATATCTTACATATCACACATTAACACTAGTATTAAAACTGTCATATCTTACATATCACACATTAACACTAGTATCCACACTGTCATATCTTACATGTCACACAATAACACTAGTATTCACACTGTCATAGCACACATTAACACTAGTATTAACACTGTCATATCTTACATATCACACATTAACACTAGTATTAACACTGTCATATCTTACACATCACACATTAACACTAGTATTAACACTGTCATATATTGCATATCACACATTAACACTAGTATTAACACTGTCATATCTTACATGTCACACATTAACACTAGTATCAACACTGCCATATCTTACATGCCACGCATTAACACTAGTATTAACACTGTCATATCTTACATATCACACATTAAAACTAGTATTAACACTGTCATATCTTACACATCTTACATGTCACACATTAACACGAGTATTAACACTGTCATATCTTACACATCTTACATGTCACACATTAACACGAGTATTAACACTGTCATATCTTACATGTCACACATTAACACTAGTATTAACACTGCCATATCTTACATATCACACATTAACACTAGTATTAACACTGTCATATCTTACATATCACACATTAACACTAGTATTAACACTGTCATATCTTACATGTCACACATTAACACTAGTATTAACACTGCCATATCTTACATATCACACATTAACACTAGTATTCACACTGTCATATCTTACATGTCACACATTAACACTAGTATTAACACTGTAATATCTTACATATCACACATTAACACTAGTATTAACACTGCCATATCTTACATGTCACACATTAACACTAGTATTAACACTGTCATATCTTACATATCACACATTAACACTAGTATTCACACTGTCATATCTTACATGTCACACATTAACACTAGTATTAACACTGTAATATCTTACATATCACACATTAACACTAGTATTAACACTGTCATATCTTACATATCACACATTAACACTAGTATTGACATTGTCATATCTTATATGTGACACATTAACACTAGTATTAACACTGTCATATATTACATATCACACATTAACACTAGTATTAACACTGTTATATCTTACATATCACACATTAACACTAGTATTAACACTGTCATATCTTACATATCACACATTAACACTAGTATTAACACTGTCATATCTTACATATCACACACTAACACTAGTATTAACACTGTCAGATCTTACATGTCACACATTAACACTAGTATTAACACTGTCATATCTTATATGTCACACATTAACACTAGTATTAACACTGTCATATCTTACATGTCACACATTAACACTAGTATTAACACTGTCATATATTACATATCACACATTAACACTAGTATTAACACTGCCATATCTTACATGTCACACATTAACACTAGTATTAACACTGTCATATCTTACATGTCACACATTAACACTAGTATTAACACTTTCATATCTTTTATGTGACACATTAACACTAGTATTAACACTGTCATATCTTACATATCACACATTAACACTAGTATTAACACTGTCATATCTTACATGTCACACATTAACACTTGTATTAACACTGCCATATCTTACATGCCACGCATTAACACTAGTATTAACACTGTCATATCTTACATATCACACATTAACACTAGTATTAACACTGTCATATCTTACACATCTTACATGTCACACATTAACACGAGTATTAACACTGTCATATCTTACATGTCACACATTAACACTAGTATTAACACTGCCATATCTTACATATCACACATTAACACTAGTATTAACACTGTCATATCTTACATATCACACATTAACACTAGTATTATCACTGTCATATCTTACATGTCACACATTAACACTAGTATTAACACTGCCATATCTTACATGTCACACATTAACACTAGTATTAACACTGTCATATCTTACATATCACACATTAACACTAGTATTCATACTGTCATATCTTACATGTCACACATTAACACTAGTATTAACACTGTAATATCTTACATGTCACACATTAACACTAGTATTAACACTGCCATATCTTACATGTCACACATTAACACTAGTATTAACACTGTCATATCTTACATATCACACATTAACACTAGTATTCACACTGTCATATCTTACATGTCACACATTAACACTAGTATTAACACTGTAATATCTTACATATCACACATTAACACTAGTATTAACACTGTCATATCTTACATATTACACATTGACACTAGTATTAACACTGTCATATATTACTTACCAATTACTGACCGATATATGTAAATGTGGGTTACTTATCATTATGATGATTAAACATGCATTATCTGAAACTGAAAACCCATCACCCTCTTGTATGATATTTCTTAAAGACGACATGCCAGACTTATACACCACGTGGAAAGTAAATAATCCCATAATGCACTACACTCAATTATTCGTAAACAACGGAAATAATGTTTCGCGCATTACTGCCTGCCAGGCTGTATATAAAAACACACAGTTTGGAGTTTACCCACAATACAATTATTATTCTGTCATAAAATAAACGGCATGCATTGTTATTGTTATAAGTTAGTTTGGTACACAGTGGCCCATTAGTGGTTGCCTGGGAATTATTACCATATACGATCACCAAAGGATTAAATCGTATACTATCTAACCGCTTCTTCCATACTTTGCATATAGACAAGCGTAGTAAATCATTTAGTATCCTACCAAATGTTGTAAAAATTTAACGTCGCATACATACAAGTTACGTATAATATAAATAATGAGAACATACTACCCTCACGAGTTACATGTTAGTTTTCTAATATAAACAAGCTGGTGTTATCACAGCAGGAAGAAAAAGTATTTTCTAATATTTATATTGGTAATTATGTTGAGTTATTGTTATTTGTATCTTTTTTCAAATGTGAGCTCATTGTTGTTCCTGTCAAGCTCGACTGCGTCTCGTTTTTGATAATTTAGACTGAATAATGAAAAAAAAAACACAAAAAAACTGAGAGCTGACATTTTATTTTCCCTGTCATGTTAAACTATACGATTATACCGCGTTATAACATACAACATCACTAAAATTAAAGGGCGGCAGTCGTCGTGCCGCGCCCTGTTCGATATGGGACTCATAACGACGTATACAACGCGTGTAAAATACATTGTTTATTTACATGAAATTCGAACACGCGCTGCGCGACGACCACCGCGCTTTAAAGATTTCAGTATTCAATTCTGTATACGTTTACCTGCAAATATGTCCAGTTCTGTTAATGGAAATATCTGTTTTATGAGCATTTTTAGGACATTTATTTGTTTTTAATACGTGACGATCTGTTACTGTAACAGGAATGTCCTTGGGCTTGTAGCAAATATAATGCTGAGGTCAACACCTTCATCCATCATCAATGACCAGACCATAGATGACGCGGTCTCGGGTGTCAACACGTGACGTCTGTCCATATATTCATTCATTCATTCATTTATTCATTATTTTCTTATTTTTTTGATTTATTTATTAAGGGTAATTCAAGATTATACATTGAAGTAATTTACATTGAGCCCTCTACAGAAAAATAGGAATGAGCTAATTAGACTTATGGAATGCGAATACAAAAAACTTTGACACAAAAAGTAGATTAGACCAACACAGAAACATCGTAGTAACAATTATTGATAACATACGCTCGATCCATAATAAGACAAAGAACTATTTCTGATATGAAGAAAAAAAAGCTTATTCAACAGACTAGTACAACAAATCTGTTTTGACACATAAACAAACAAACAAACAAACAAACAAACAAATAAATAAATAAATAAATAAATAAATAAATAAATAAATAAATAAATAAATAAATAAATAAATAAATAAATAAATAAATAAAGTAAGAACATTGTTACGTTTATTTAATTTACTGTGCTACATTATTATTGAGCTAGATATCTGCTATTGACTATTTACAAAAATTAAACAGAAAAGGTAATTTTATTCAAGAGCAACTAGCATGGAACCCCTAAAAATGGCCGCCAGTCGGCATTATTTGTTGGAACCAGACATTGAGTATGAACAGAACAACTGCATGCAAATATAGAAAAAAGTAATAATCTATTTAAATGTGTCAGTTGAAGTTGGTTAGGCTGTATGATTCTGGATTAATAATTTAGTACGACAGATATTATGTTTGTGCATTTTTGTGTACTTATTTTGAATAAGATCGGTCGAGGCATGTCAGAGACATGGACTGGAACATCATTCGTTAGAACAAAATGGCCATGAGTCAGCCATTTTGAATTTGATCTGAAAGAAAAGATATATATCAGGGTTTTATTATGTTTAATTTTGAAATGTAATATGTATATACATGCAAGTTCTAGTTCACGAACTACAAAATGCTTGGTGAATACTAGTAGTTAGAACTAATATGGCCGACTATCTTGAATTGGATCGGCAAACATATGATGATGTATGAAGTATGCGTAAAGTTTGAAAGCGATCGGCATTGTACAGACATGGCTTTGGAACAACATTTGTTGAGACAAAATGGCTCCCAGTCTGTTATTTTTTATACGATCTCATACCAAGTTTGAATGAAATATGTCCCTGTATGATTGAGATCAAGTTCCGGAATGGCGGAAATGCTTGATTTTGATGAATTTTCAGCAATAGAATTGCCGCCAGTCGACGTCATGTGTCATATACCTGAAATAAGTAGTGGAATGCAACGCAACGCAACGCAACGCTATGGAATATTTAAAGAGAAAAGTAAAGTTATTGTGATGTATTTTCCTATTCGACATCATAAATGGGTCTTATCTCATACCCAAGAAATTAACAATGTACCCACTTTTTCTTTTGACTTTGATTTTTGCCTTACGCATATAACATGCATTGCATAACAAGAAACTTAGTAACATTACCGTTGTTACCAGTAACTTAGTAACATTACTGTTGTTACTAGTAACTTAGTAACATTACGTTGTTACTAACATATATACATTTGATTTAGGTCAATTTCATGGCGTTTTTATCAATGTGTTTTAAAAGGGAAAGAATAAAAGGTTCCACAAATTTTGCCCGGAATGGCCATTTATTGAACTTGTTTTTTTATAATAAAAAAAAATCATTAACTTAGTCTGGCGATTTTAAAGTTTGGACCCCCCTCCCCATAAAAGAATTCTGTATCCGCCCCTGGACGATATAGCACCATATCCACATAATCCCGAAAACAAAATTGGAGCTGAACACATTAGTATGATGAAATTATACAGACGGTATTGTCAAGATATTATCCACTGACGGGTAATGATTTGAGTAAGAAGCAATCAAATAAACTGATTTCCCATTTGAGCGATATCCTGTTCATTATTTTGCATACAAACAATATACTTTTTTCAGTATAATGAACTTTTATAGACATTTACATTACAGGTATTGATATCAAGTGTAGTTTCGTTGGGGGGATATATGAATGGCCATCATACAACAGGATACAGAAAAAAGTGAGTAGATATACTACGTGACATCCGAACATAGCTTATTTCAATAATAAATCAATATATCTGGCACTAAAGCAATATAATACAGTTCCCTATACATAGGCGATGTCAGATTAGTCGCATTCATGGCATATCAATCCAATTACATTCAGACATTTGTGTGTGTGTTTTTTTATTATATAAAACTAGTTTTTAATTAACCATTGACCTATAGGCACATGATTTGCGTACTTATTTTATCTGTATGTAATTAAATAAAAAACAGCTCCGTGTAAATCAATCAGTGAGATCCGCCAAATGTTGTCACAATTGTCCTTAACGTTACCTAGGCAACTATTAAATGATTCTATCAATGAAATAACATGACAACTATAGTTTCGGAAAAAGTACATTAGAAAGACAATAACGTTAATTCGGAATAAAAAGAAAATAGAATACATGCAATCAATAATAATGAACAACTTGTTGACTCTCAAACATGTAAACGGATGTTCATACATATAAGAAGAATAATTGTGAACATGTTATGTGTGACGTAATGTGTGACGTAAAGAGTGTACATCTCCATATATTCTTTACTAGTCACTACAACAAATATAAAATAAGAATATTAATAAACCGTAATTTACGGGAAATAGTGAAAGAATGTACATCCATTCGCCCAAAGGTTTAGGGTTAATTGCAAAATATCGACTATAATTTCCATACTTCTTTTCATCACAGTGTAGCTGTGCTTTATTATTCCCTATTTTAATGGGCCCTAGTCTGAAAAGGCATATCACATTCAATTAATTTGTCTCATTATATTATATTATTAATGATATGAATGAAAAACCTACAGGTAGCTTTATATATTCATAGTTTCAATTCTTGCAATATTTTAAGTAACTGTCCACTGTATATGCACTCCTCGGCGGGGGAGTAGCACAACGTATATTTAACTCTTCGGTGATATTTTTGACTTGGCTGATTTTGTTCATACTTAGCAGGCTGGACAAACCTGCACTCTAGTTAGATAGTGAAATCTGGGAGGGGGGATTCTGGCCCACCGTTGCCATGGCAACAGCCCAAAACCTGATGTTTGGACACATTCGCGTCAAATGTATCCCTTCTCTCCTACCATTCTTGTAGTAACAATGTTAAAATCAAAGAAAGCTTAGAAAGAACTCCCGTGTGCTGAGAGTATTGAAGACACATTAAAAATTAATTCAAAATTACTTGTACATGTACATGAGATATTGATGTAAAAGATGAAAACTAATTATGTAAATTAGGTAACTAATATGAACAGAACAGAACAAAAAAATTATGAATTATTATGCTAATTAGAGAATTAATATTAATCAAAATTAATCAGGCCTGTATATTGTCCTAGAGCATTTATGTACCAAATTTTATTCAAATGTGATGATCAGTAATTGAGATATCAGTGTTAATTAATTATGTTAATTAGGTGATTAATAAGCATATTAAACATTTACCAAAACTAATTGGGTTTCTGCATAATTTTCTTTAAAAGTTTCATTAAAATCCAATTTGTGTTTCTTTATATATCAGTGGAACATTATGCAAATTAGGTAATTAATATACAATTACAACTAATCAGGTATCCGCATAATCCTAGAAGTTCTATGTAGCAAGTCTCATTGAAATATAAATTAATTATGCAAATTAGCTAATTAATATTTACTGATATTACCCTAAAAACTATCAGATCTGTGCAGTGTCCTATGACATCTATGTACCAAATTTCATTGAAATGTGATTACTACTTGAAATATCAAAAGCTGAAAATTAATTAATTATGCAAATTAGGTAATTAATATGTACTCATATTACCCTAAAAACTATCAGGGGTGTGCAGTGTCCTATGACATCTATGTACCAAGTGTCATTGAAATGTGATGATTACTACTTGGAATATCAAAAGCTGAAAATTAATTATTTATGCAAATTAGGTAATTAATATGTACTGATATTACCCTAAAAACTATCAGGTCTGTGCAGTGTCCTATGACATCTATGTACCTAATTTCATTGAAATGTGATGATTACTACTTGAAATATCAAAAGCTGAAAATTAATTAATTATGCAAATTAGGTAATTAATATGTACTCGTATTACCCTAAAAACTATCAGGTCTGTGCAGTGTCCTATGACATCTATGTACCAAGTGTCATTGAAATGTGATGATTACTACTTGAAATAACAAAAGCTGAAAATTAATTAATTATGCAAATTAGCTAACTAATATATACTGATATTATCCTAAAAACTATCAGGTTTGTGCATTGTCCTATGACATCTATGTACCAAGTTTTTTTGAAATGTGATGATTAGTACTTGAGATATCAGTGGAAAAGCCGAAAATTGATTAATCATTATGCAAATTAGGTAATTAAGAACACCGGCGCCAACATTGTTACACTGTATCAACGTACGTTCCCACGCAATTTTGAATGAACAGTAAATACTGGGTTCAATCAAAGAATCTAGAAAATACAATTGCAAAACCATGATGAAAGCTCATTCGGTAGATTTTGTAGACAAAAAAAAATAATTATCCAGAGAGAATAAGTTGATATCCCGAGATCATAAGTCGGGTTCTCGAGATAATGAGTCGCGATTTCGAAATAATACGAGATTACAGTGCAGACGACATCTATGACCGGGGCTCACCAGCCTTGAAAGAGGCTAACCTTGTTCGGTCTTGTTTGTAATTATAATTTGAATATTGCTTTATTTTGCGAGTATGTCTAACAAGTTCCTTTGCATGCACTCGGCATGCAACACTAACTGTCCAGTCCGTTTTCAATGTCATTTAAAATCGTGTACACGTATTTCATTTATTGAATTAGTTTTGAAAGATCAGGGGGAGGTAATTAAAACTTACATGCAGTGAACGCATTGCAAAAGTCTTCGCATTTACTCTATTTGTATATCTGTAAATCTGTATGTCTGTTCCACCAGTATCTCATAATAATCTGCAAAAAGATTATTTTATATTCGACTTTCCATTTAAATTTTAAGTACTAATCATCACATTTCAATGAAACTGACATACACATATGTCACAGGGCAATGCGCAGACCGCATAGGTTTTGGGTTAATATCCGCGTATCTTAAATACCTAATTTGCATAATTAGTCAATTTTCGACTTTTCCGCTGATATTTCAATTACTAATCATTACATTTCAATGAACCTTGGTACATGGATGCAAGGACCTGATTGGTTCGGGGTTGAATACCGCGCATATTATTTACCTGATTTGCATAATTATTCAGATTTGTTCAGCTTTTCATCGACATCTCAAGTTCAATGAATCATAACATGTCTCTGACATTGCGCCGATCTTATTAGTTTTACATTAAAATCTGCGCATATTAATCACCAGATTTGCATAATGATTATTTAGTTTTCCGCTTTTTCATCATTATTCCAAGTACGTATCATTTCATAAATACTCTGAAATAATGCGACTATATAATTAGTTTTGGGTTTGAGCAATACACAGGCCTAATTAGTTTTGGGGTTAAAATCTTTGCATAATAATTACCCAATTTTTAGCTATATTGCACAAAACCAATTACTGCTTTACAATAAGACTTAGTACTGTATAGGAGAGGAAATTAGCATATTTAATAGTTTTATTTTGTTTTCTATAGTATTATTTTAGATTGACCCAACAGTTATCCTTCTTATAGATGGCGATAGAATAGCAGTGATATATTTTTGACGAAAGTTTGTACAAACTGCTCCAAAATCGAAAAGCAGAAAGCTCTACTGAACAAAATCAGGAGACAAGTCAGGATTCTCCATTGGATAGCAATGACTATTATAACGAGTGTCGAACAAGAAGTTTTGGAAACACTAATGCCGCTAAATGTAAACAAAAGGTTGAAATAGGATGGCTTCATTATGACCTCTCCTTGAATGCCTACAAGATGATATTTAGGTACCAGAACCAACAAGACCAGAATACTATTGATTCACACGAGTAACGTGATGAAAGACAGTTTTTCGAACACATGCATTCTCGATGATAATATCAATGTAAACGGGTATTTTCCAGTCAGTCTAAAACTCCTGTAAAGCCATCATGAATAAAGTCTTTCTCGGAGAAGCTCACAGAACTCAGAACACATCTAATTTTTAAGACGACTATTGTCTTTTTGCCCCAGAAACAGAGCTTGATATATTTCAAAGAGCTATTTATGATTACAGTGTAGTAGACGAGGAAGAGCTTATCGAAAGTCCGCGACAGCAAAAATAGTTATACTACATGAAATTGTGCAGAAGGGAATGATACAAAAACCACTTGCGGCAAATATTGGCATCAACTGTCTTGATAACCTATCCAAAGAACGAAAACAATGTATAAGAAAAGTTATTAGGTTGATGGAGTGTAAAAAACATTGAAGAGAAAGAAGTTCACAACCACCTGCAGCTATATGTAAAAGAAATGGATGGGAAGACTTTTTCCCAGTTTTTTTACAGGATCGGACTTAATTCTTTCAGAACCATTAAAATTGTTCTTTGTACAGCTGGTAGGTACAGCTCACAAATTTGGTAATATACTCGAGCTTCCAATATCATATTCTAACCATCTAGAATTCCAGGCCGAGTTCAATTCCGTCCCATGGCTATCGGTATCGTTTGAATAATAAGTGTTTTGGTTGTTTGAAATATGTTGCACTGTTCAATGACTTTTTATCGGAATAGTAAATGTTATTTTCATTTGTAATTATTCGATTGATGTTTTTATTATTTTAAAACTATTTGTTGTTCACTAGACGTTGATGATTTGTTTCTTGCTAAAATGACTGTTTTGTTCGTTATATGACACTTTGTCATAATTCCATAGCAATGAATATATAATTACCAATTGAAAGAATTGCTTCAATGATATTCAATGGTGATGTTAGTTTTTAACTTTTTGTTGTCAATGTTCAATATTTCTTACTGCTAAATCTTTTATTACAATAGTATTACCGTAGTTGTTTTGATGTTGTATACTTTACTTATTATAGTTGTATTTCAAAACTCACCCAGAGAATATAGGTTTGATATATTAAATAATCAGTGTTAATAAAGTATTAACTATCTTTTATAACTAGGAAGTTCATTTATTGATGACATGATCAAATTATTTTCAAATATATATATATTGCCTGGAAACAAGAATGTGGGTGAATATGTTGAGTTCTCGTTAGTAATCATATAACTAAGATGATTTCATATACCTTCATGATATGACAGTTGATCATTGATCAACATCCTGTCAGTCCATCGATATAAGATATTATGTATTATGTTAATACTTTAGAGAGTATAATACTATATTTTTCTACAGTAAGTGAAACGGTTAATTGCAATAGAATAAAAAAGTATAGTCTTGCAAGACACAATGTACAGAAAATACACATTCATTTAACGTCGAAACATACATATATGCGAGCTTGTACAAAAGTATATGTTACGCGGTGCTGCATATACTTGCACATAGATGTTGGTAAATGATCTCAATATACGTGTTATCACACGTGTATTGTCACACATAAGTACAACATATGATGATATTGTTTGCGCTAAATAATACTTTCGCATATTACTTTCTGGAAGAAGGATATCTTGGGTTGTAAATTTGTGGAATCCAATAAAACTGAATCATATACGAGTCAATATGTACACATCAGTTTTCACGAATATAGTCATATGAAAAATAAATGCTGTTTTCTAACATGTACTTGCAACGTAACAGGAACTTCATCACGGATATGGCCCTTTTCTTACAGATGTACATACGCATTATAAAGTTTGCATACACATATCATATGCGCTCACAGTCTTACCGGTGAGATCATTGTCCAGAGTATCACCAGTAAAACATCGTTTTTCAACCCTTCAAACAAACATGTCTAAAATTGGCAACAATGTGTTCTGAATAGTCACCACCGTCCCTCAATTCGTTGGTTCATTTGGCTTGTTCCGTAGCAGCAGCAATTTCGGCCAGTTCCCATAAATATTTGCATTTCAGTTGCCATGTGCGCTCAATTGTTTTGCTGGCGTGTTACCTAAGAGTTGAACAGCACTGGTAAAGTATCCTGATACTCGTCTAGGATTGTTGTTTGTATGATACGCTTCGGCCCATAAGACATTTCTCGAGTAGCCGTCAATGCATCTAGTAATGCAATTCCGTATGGTGAAAGTTTGTCATAGGAGTCACATGAGGGTCACATCAAATTTGGCCCGGGTGATCCGTACTCGCAGTGGCAGAGACAATGGTGTTTCTATGCGTTTACACCTTGTGGGTCAATGATCTTTAACAGAAGAGAAACGCTTTCTCTGCTCACTATTACACCTTTCTGGATGCATTTCAAATGCATTCATCTGTAACCATGGCGTCTTCCGGAACCCTCCACTTGGCTTCTTCTTAATAAAATCACATAATGTCTGAATGGTGTTTTCTTCAGCATAATCCGTTTTGCCCCAGGAGTCGTTTCATACGGAAGGACAGGTGTGATATACTTACTGTAGATGCTTAAAACGAAATCAAGTTTCATACAGGGAATTACGTCTGTCATCCGCAACAGCAATAAAAACGTTATTAGTACCCACTCGTGTGTTAAATGAAGCTCTAACCTATCCAGTCACTGCACAACGTGTTTTAATCTACCGTAACTCAGCTGTTGAATACTGTGGACATGGTTCAGGTAGATCAGTACAAAAGGAATGCTTGAATGCTAAGCAGTTAGACATGGTAACAAAAATTAATATTCACGATAGTAATAAGCATAATACTAATCGAGTAAGTAATCCCTGGTTTAATAAAAATGTCAACAATTAAAGACAAATACAATACATGCTAAAATAACTTTCATTTGATCAGTAAAAAGAATAAGAAATTACTCACCAGCTGCAACAAATAAGATTAAAAATGAAAAACAGATTGGATTTGAAAAACCCAAGAGTCATTGGTCTATTTTGAACACCTCTACCGTTCGCCCAAATGATAATGATATAATGGATATTACTAGATTAGTGAGAACAGCACTAAACTTTAAAGTATCGATCATAGATCAATCATTCATTCAATAAAATAAAAAAACACATTAAAACTACTGGAGTGGATTTAATAATAAATAATTTGTTAAACATATCATGTCTTTCCATACCCATATTGGTTAAAATAATATTGTATTGTGCTGGTTTAAATATTGTACTAGACAGTGGTGTAGCACCAAGTCAAGCTTTTAAGAATAAAGATGACGTCTCATATCCAAATACCTATAGATGCATTACGTTACTCGGCTGCCTCGGTAAATTGTTCACATCTTTCATTTACGACAGACTGTGTAATATTTGGATAAGGCAAATATTGTTTGCTATAGTTTATTTCAATGACTTTGAATATTTCATTATTAAGCGATGATCTAACATTTTAGCTAGTAAGTTATCAGGATATAGAAATATTTCTTACTTTATTTTATACTGCCGAAACTATTGTACTTTCTGAGTCTGAAAATGAGCTGAAATTAGCACTCAAGTGAGTAATTGAATACTGTAAGAAATGGCATTTAACTGCAAATGGAGGAAAAACAAAGCTAAATATTTTCTCGCATGGGAAAGTTAAAAAATACCCCGTGTTTACGTTTGATGAGACCAATGTTAATTATGTTTTTCTTGGCACAACATTTGATTATTACTAAAATTAAAGCGCGTGAGTCGATACCTGCGCATGAGTCAGATGATCATAGCGTGTCAATGTTTACAAACAAGCGTCTATCCATGAGTCTTTGCGTTTTTAGCGTGTGTTTTTTTATCATCGCTTGGGACCCAAGTCCCGCGCGTGCGCAGGTGACGACCCTCCCGCTTTAAACAAAAGTACCACAATTTGCATAGCATATGGCGAATGGAGATTTCGACTTGTCATGATTGTTGAAAACACAATCCTGCAATTGCAATTTTAGAGTAGTAATGTTCATAGCAAATTATTTGATATGACAAAGTCAAGAATATATTTTGTAAGTCTGCTATGTCGAACCTTTGGCTGAGTGAAAAACGCATGAATAAAAAATGGCTTAAATAAAATTTGAAATTACGATTATTGGATATGTACATTCAAAATTGTAATTCTGAAATGCATGAAAATGGCTTGTGTACAACATTATAAATTATTGAAAAGAAATCGTTGTGTCTTGGTCCAGCTCACCAGGTTACCTATTACAACTTGTCTTTATCAAAATCTTGCTACTGATAATAGAATATGTAAATTATACCCAGGCAAGTATATCTGTGATGAATTTCACTATCTGTTTGAATGTAAAGCTTTCCATACAACAAGGAAATGATTATTAAAGCCGTATTATAGGTTTAAACCGAATACACTAAAAAATGAAGCAATTATTCAACTATTGAGGCTATCTAAATTTATAATTATATTATGAGGAAGTTTTAATTGCTGTAATTGTTTGTATATATTAGTATTACATTGTCTTGAGGCTGGTGCCATTGTTTTATTTACCTAATCACATGGTTAGAGGACGTTTACGCGCGTAATCATTCCATATTCGGAATTCACATTTGTTTATATGGTAGGATGAAAATACCCTGTAAAATACCGCAAAATTACGGCACGCTGTAACTTATGGCGTTACGGTGACAGATGTATAATAATAATAATTATGGAATGGAATGATAATAAAAACAAACATGACCGAACCCCACCCAAAGAAGTTCACTGATTCTGTTCTAAATTTTTTGGATTTCGGCATTCCCATGATGTATCCTTGGAAGGAAAAGATGTATAATAATAAGGTTATTGCGAGAATACTCACGTCAATACTCTCGCTGTACTGTCTTTGTGTATACTTTGAGGTATCCTCGTAATAACCTTATAGTGTTCGCATGCTATATTTATTGCAAAATTACGTCTAAGAAAAAGCATATGTTTTCTTTAGATTTATGATTCCACAAATTAGTATGCAGATTCTATGCATATTTATTACCTTTATGTTAACCTTATATACGATTTTGCATTTGTACTTATAGTATAACTGAACAAGTTTCAAAATGATATGGTAAGTTTAAATATAACAAGTCATTGTCAATGACACGTCCCCGTTCCGTTCATATTTGAGTGACATATACATTCAAAGCAGATCATGACCGAAATGCACCTGCATATGTACAACACATTGTGCTAAATCTGAACAAAATCCATCCATGCATGACTGAGATCCGGTTCTGGAATTGTGAAAATATGTGATTTTGATGCATTTTCGGCCTTAAAATGGCCATCATTCCGCTATTGTTAAGCAGATCATGAAACAAATGCACATATCTATTTGTGACATGATGTACCATGTGTGTGTGAAGTTTGAACTTGATCAATCCAGACATGTCTTGGATACGGATCCAGAACTGAATTCTTTAACAAAATGGCCGCCAGTCGGCCATTTCGAACTTGATCCGAAAAAAAAGACGTGCATCAAGGTCCTATTATGTTTAATGTATGTACCAAATTTGAACAAAATCCATCCATGCATAACTGAGATACGGGTCCGGAATGGTGAAAATGTGCGATTTCAATGCATTTTCGGCCTTAAAGCGGCCGCCATTTGGCTATCGTTAATGAGATCATGAAACAAATGGACATACATATTTGTGACATGATGTACCTTGTGTGTGTGAAGTTTGAACTCGATCAATCCAAGCATGTCTCAGATACGGATCCAGAACTGAATTCTTTAAAACAAAATGGCCGCCAGTCGGCCATTTCGAACCCGATCCAAAAAAAAATGAAGTGCATCAAGGTCCTATTATGTTTAATGTATGTACCAAATTTGAACAAAATCCGTCCATGCATAACTGAGATCCGGGTCCGGAATGGTGAAAATGTGCGATTTTGATGCATTTTCGGCCTTAAAATGGCCGCTATTCGGCTATCGTTAATGAGATCATGAAACAAATGCACATACATATTTGTGACATGATGTACCTTGTGTGTGTGAAGTTTGAACTTGATCAATCCAGACATGTCTCGGATACGGATCCAGAACTGAATTCTTTAAAACAAAATGGCCGCCAGTCGGCTATTTCGAACTTGATCCGAAAAAAAAAATGACGTGCATCAAGGTCCTATTATGTTTAATGTATGTACCAAATTTGAATGAAATCCGTCCATGCATAACTGAGATCCGGGTCCGGAATGGTGAAAATGTGCGATTTTGATGCATTTTCGGCCTTAAAATGGCCGCTATTCGGCTATCGTTAATCGGATCATGAAAAAAATGCATGTTCATATGTCCCATATAAGGTGTGATGTATGAGTGAAGTTTGAACTTAATCGGTCCATGCATGTTCGAGATACAGGTGATCACGGACGCACGGACGCACGGACGCACGGACGGACGGACGCACACAGGGCAAAACATAAGTCCCCGTTTTCGGACTGCGTCCGAACGGGGACTAAATACGTAAAAAAAGGTTATTCAATTTCCTTTACACACTAATTAATATACAAATTATATACGTGTTCACGTACTGTAATTTTATCCTCTTTGTTGTTCTTATTTGTTGATACCATAGTTCAGATTTCAAGTTGATTTGAGATTTCCTGACCAGATCGCGGCTATTGACTGCCAAGTTGATAAGCCAGGGGTTTCTGATTTCTCGAGTTTTTAGGCCGCCGTCATGATTTGGTGGCTTTCTATGGGATTTCTGTCTGTAACATGATTGTAGATTTGTTTGTTGATTGATGTATGTGGTCGTATTTGTCCTTGTGACTTGGCGTGGTTGTTTGTCCAGTAAACTTGAGTTGAAATTTTTTTCATGACATGACTTTGGAACATCACGGCGGGTGTGGCATGCCAGCAGCAGATGCTTACCCTTCACGTGCACCCGGTCTGAATCACTTGTGAGGGTTTGTGATATTCCGCTTCCAACGATTTTGTCATTATATTTTTCTAGACTACTAATATTTGGAGAATGGCTTATTGGTGCTACTATAATTATTTAAATACATATAATATGTCAAGAACAAGAGAATTTTATGTCTTCCTTACGTTTTATGAATAACTAATTAGTATGCAAATTGTATGCAATTTTTTTATTGGATTTTGAAGTTGTAGTTATAAAAGTTTATTTTGAAAAAAAAAATCAAGTTTAACTTTATAAGTGTGTTATATTGATACTTTAAAGAATCGACAGAAAACTTATGAAAACGTATATTTTTGAATATAGCCACCTTTATGATACACCCTGCTGCTACCTTATGCCCACCCTAAAAGTTTTACTGCCATCCAGGTGATACCCCCTAAGGGTAGTACTACCACATAGACGGGGTGAACGAACTCATTTTCTAGGCCTCTTTTGAGCATTGGCTACCGGACTATAAGACATTGAGGTAGGTTGAGAGAGTATATCAGACACGAGACATTGGAATCATTGTCAGATCTCCACCTTCCCAGGGAAGGGCTCTCATATAAACTGATAGGACATGAGTGCTGTTCAGAAATTTTACTGGTATTTAGAGGCACTAAACAGAACAGTGATGGTACATTTAACAATAGTGGATGCCTGAAGGAACAATGAGGAGGCACCATATAAGTAACACTGAACAAGATTTCTGGCGAGAGACATTCAGAACAACAATAGGCCATCGATTTTGTACACATATTGGGTTTCCTATCATGATGCTAGATACCATGAACGATTATGGATTCCCATTGTTCCTACTGCTGTATAACGCACACCAAAATTATATCGGAGGATTGGTCTATTCCAAAGGATTCCCATGCTATTATTCCTATTTTCATACTAGAATCTGCAATAAAATTATATAGTTAATGAATGTCACTTTTCCGTGTGGTCCTGGGAATTGATAATTGTACCAATCTTTGCTGTGGTGTGATTCGGGCAATTTCATTACGTAGAAATCTTACGGAGAATACAAGAATGGGTATAAGAATATCAGTCTGTGATATGTAGAAGGTAAACTGCACCAGGCGTCTTCTTTTATGAGCGGTTGAATCATATCACGTTGATGTTGCTTCTCTGGGCGTGCGGCAAGACACCATCAAACACGTTAACTCTAGGGCTCTACTTGGAGTTGTTTTGATTGCCATGGAAACAGTAATGCAAACACACACAATAGAAATGTTTTTATATTCTGTTGATGTTTTTGTGTATCACAAACTAACCAGTGATTTTCCTGTGTAATTTCAATAGATTACATATCTTTACCATGGCACAGTTTTTACAGATGTACATATATTATATACAATGAATACAATTTTTCTTCTATGATTTGACATTTTTCAGGCTAAACACTCACCAACAAATTTACAATTTCAAGGCCATCAATAACATTTATATAACTAATTTCAATATATGAAAAATGTATTCCGCGATTTGAATTTTTGAAAAAATTGCATAAAAGATGTTATGCCCAAAGGGTTTAATCTGGAAATATAATAGAGTTGTTTTTCTAGTAGCTCCAGAAATCCATCCTTTCCAAAACACTCGACGTGCAGAAATGAATATCCTGCAAAACATGTACAATAGTGAGAGATTATATGGATTTCCTGGAATTGGTTTTGTATGGTAAGAGAAACATTTCCTCCAATGAAATATCGATGTATTATCTTTGGAGAATGCTTTGTCTTGATTTCTGAATCGGGAATAATGATTTTGCGCAACGTTTTATTGCAATTTCTGAATACATACGTTTCGATACAGACGACTGACACTCGTATATACCTTTGCAAAGTAAAACCCTTTCCCCCCAGGTGTAGTGGTAGGTAAATATATAGGGGGTATAAAATTCGAAATGAAATAGTCATAGAATGAACATACCAGAATAAATCGAACTTCAATAGCAATATTTTGTTTCTGTCACGTGGTTGACAAATAAGTCCTAATAACACCCCTGCCTCCACAGAATAGATGCTATAAGTTAATTCATGTTTAGTTGTAAGTGAACAGAACCAATATCACTCTTACCCTGAATGCAATAAGCTTAAAATTGTTTTACTCCTACTAGACATTCTTATATTAATTCTTAAAAATATATGTACTTCATGATTAAACAAGGATTGATGTGGTACGGACTGTATATCTCTCTTTAAATTGGTTAAGGCTTAATGGTAATACCACGACAAGTACATTAACATTATCTGAGAGTGCGCCATTGCTATAAAGGTGTAGAAATATGATTATAGTAAAATTAAAATCACCTTTCTTATCATATTCTCTGGTAAAACACCTGCCACCTGAATGTATATATATCATTGGAATATAATCACTAACTTTAGTTGGGATAAGATTGAAAGTAAATCATCGTAATAGTGGAATGTGAACGTAAAAGAAATTCATCTTCATATGAATAAAGGAATAAGTCTGTCAGCACGATAGGACGTCTGATACTCGACAAAGTCAATAAGAAATTAAGCATATTAATACTGTCAACTTCAGTAGAAAATATTTGAATGGGTGGTTCGTAACATAGTAAGTAGAACCCGACCACTATGTATTAGTAGCGACTAGAATCACTTTTATTAAAACAAAATGTGTTTTGGAAAACTTTTGATAATGCGTAACGTAATTCGGATCTACCAGTGAAGGGGCATGGAATGCCATACTTCGTTGAAAGATAGATCTCCCAAACTCAACTAATATTTTTCCTTCAATAGGAAATTGCGGGATAGAACCATTTTAATTTTTTTTAATTTTTAATTTATGATATGCTTTATTTCCCCAATATTAAAGTATTATTTATTAGTATCACATTTCTAGGCAGTAAAAAACGACAGAAATCATAAATAATAAATTATCTTAATTAATTCATTACATTCCGTGGAACTCGTGAATATTCACCATTATCAGTGTTCCCTTCTAATTGTTTTGTCATGTTTTATAAAAAAAATATAGTACTGACACCCCTCATGATTTGTATTTCATGTTTAAAATTCCTCTCTAACATGGCTGAACTTATCTCACATTTTATTTGTAAAACTCGTATATATAATTACAAACTAGTTGTCAGGATGTTATACTGAATATGCGCTTAGTTGCTGTGATTCCAAATATGTCATATTATACATATATCAGTAGGGTTACACAAATGAAATTGGAAAGTGAGAAATAAATAAATTAGCCATCAATAAAATAACTACGGTCATAGAAAACAAAAGTATGGACGGGTTGGGCCATTAGCAACACTGGGGGGGGGGGCAAATAATTTATTTTTTATTTTCTCTATAAAATATTTTCCCCTAAGAGAGCGGCGTGCAGATTTTGTTTCTGTACATTCTTTTTCAAATCTACCATCGCCCCAAATTTATAATGGCCCACCCCAAAACGATTAAAATACATGTTTACTTTGAATGACCAAATGGTATAACGAGCTAGAAGTCGTAGTCAAGTTTCGTTTTAACAACCACGGTCGACCATCGTCACTGGTCGATTATCGACGAGTCAGATTAACAAAGCACGGCCTGCCATGGTCATACGACCGGACTGAACTAAAAGTGGTGTGGTATCCCTCACGGGTCACCCGTGGAAGCGCCGTCGAATCCGTCGGTAATAACATAAACAGGTGTTTCTATAGCATGCTTTGAGGTGAATAAACGCCATGAACCAACAAATCGAGTATACTAGAATCACTTGACAAAATACCGAGTTTGGGTTCCCGCGAGGATACATCATCTGCTCTATTCCACTGTTCTATCTAGTTCACTTACATACACACCTGATAAGATCACCTGGGATCATATCGAACAAACGCTTCTTGATTAATTTGGCTTTCGGGTAAGGAGTTAGCGTACAATCAGTGGTTTCTATGCAACCAATGGAACGGGCTCTCTGATTGCACTGAACACCTTTAAAGACCGTATGACGCACATTTAGTTTTGAGTTATCTTCACTAGCTCTAGTTTCATAATATTATAGAATATATGAATACGTTTATATAACGCAAAGTTAGCTTCTATACTTAAATAATACAACCTGACCATACTTACAACCCATCTTATTTCACAAAACATTTTCACATAAGTGGATATATATATATTGTGATATTAACTACTAGCCTAAGGGCCATTAAGATTGGGCTGAGTTTTATGATTATTCCAATAACTATACTATATAATCTTAAGACAATAAAATGTATTTTCACTTGTATGTATCAGGTGATATGATAACTCGTTAATTTGTCGTAAATATCCCGCCTTTTCGCTCCATGCCATATGCCCTATCTGATGAGCGTCTTACATAGACAAATAATTACACACTGGGAAACAAACTGATTTGGTTGTCAAATAAGACGATGAGATTGTTTCCTGATTGCTAGACCTGAAAATACTACTGAGGATTTCAGGCGATGAACGTTAATTGTGTGTTTTATTTGATCTCCAATGTCCAATTTAACTGGACAGAACATAGAAACATGCAAAGAAACATGTAAAGATTGAGGCTTAATATATGAAGTGAACATCAATAATGTGAAAGCAGTTCTCAGTGGTTAATGAATAACAATGTGGTTAAGGACTTTGCATTAATCATTCCCAGTCATGTTTGCGGATATGTGACTATAGTAGCTCTGAAAAATGAAAGTGAACATATATTTCGTGGATGCTAAAGCAATCTATAACGCACCAGAACACATATGTTAATGTTACTTTGGTTTGTTAGTTAGTAAATTACAGTAATTTATCAGAACGAAATAGTATACATTTCTTGTTTTCAAGATTTCCAAATTAATATATTTAATTATTTCATGTTTGTTCTATCTTTATAATATATCTAAACTTATTGGGCGAATGTTAGTGAGTTAGAGGGTATGAGAGGGACCGTCATTTTAAGCGAATGTTCGACAACATCAATAAAGCCTTCTATGTCAATTGTGTACACTCTGATCCTTGCGCTAGAATATTAATATCGAATCTATTATGACGAACTTTGAAATGCCAGACTAACATTAGTACCATTCAACACATTAGATATTGAATGGTAAAACCATTCATCGCATTATATATTGACTGATCAAACCATTCACCGCACTAGATATTGACTAGTCAATCCATTCGCCACAATATATATGAACACTGCATTATTAAGATAGGTACATTTATTTCAAAATATTCAATTATCGCCGCTATTTTAAATACTAAATCATGAAGGAATTAAACATACCAAGATACAGAACCTACGAGAATTTGAAAAATACTCTCCCAACTACTAGTAAACAAATGTACAATAGAGAAATCAATAGTAAAATACTCTGGCGGTCATCTTGAAGTTATGTAAATAAGGATTGTATAAATTATCACATGATTTGTTCAAGAGATATTCGAGTTGATTTTCAAATCATTAAAAACATTGGAGTTATGCCGCTTTAAGATATCTTGGCGTCCATTTCTGATTCATGCATATTTACTAGTAAATAATTCCCAAGGATGTTGTGTCACAGTAACCACATACCAGCACTCCTAACAAAAAAAAGTTTGTATAGAGAAATAAATATTTCAAACATTCAAAACGGATCCAATACATTGTATTACATGTGTCACCCATGTCAAATAAAGAAAATGCATTGATGGTACTGGGTACTGGGTTTGTGTCATACCGGCCTGTAATATAACAAAGAGCGACATGTCTCTAATGAAATGAAAAGATCGCTTGGCTAATTAGATAATTCAAATTTTCAAAACGTCTTCAATACATCGTATTACATATATTCTGTAGCTTCCACGTAAAATAATGTTCAATACAGTGACGTTAGGGGGAATCAAGAACAACTGAGCATGTTGCTTTGTTTATGTATGTATTATAATGTCGCATTGACATAATGTGGTATTTGAGTGTTGTAAACTAGCAGTCTAAGTTCATACATTCATGGCCACAAATAATTATGATCACGAGAAATGAACAATCGTCAGCAAATATAGTTCATCGAGTGTTGTGTAAACAATGAAAGAAACTTTCATGGAAACAGCGGCAGAAGATTGAATACTCTTCACCGAGGTATTCCAGCTTTTACTTGTCTATATAGATTTTATATGTCCGCTTGTGGTGACCTTTTTGAGTTACTGTCAATAAACAATGGGTCGAGAGTCTGTGTCACATCCTACATATAATAGCTCAATTTTGCTTGTTACAATTTTCTATTGAAGCAGCAGAGACTGCTTGAATACTTTCTATTAAAGCCACTCAACAGTATCTCAGCACTGTATATAGTTTTGTGTAGGCCCGCATGTTGAATCCCAGTTGTGTCGGCTGTCATTAAACAGTGGGTCGAGTTTCTGTGCCGTGTCCAACAGATTATTGCTAAGTTTTGTTTGTTAGAATTTCTTTATGGAAACACCTGAGGGGCTTGTAGATATTTTGTTGGAGACCACCATTAAGATATTTCAGCACTTAAAAATCTAGGTCCGCCTATGGGGCTCCTGTTGAGCTAGCTGTCAATAAACAATGTCCTGGGTTTTATGTCGCATCACACAGATAATAGCCCAGTTTTTGTTTGATAGGACCTTTCATGGCAGCATCAGAAACGGCATATTTTTAGATATATTGTTGGAGCCAACAGACAAGATCTTTCAGGACACGCCTTTCATTTGGTTCGCTTGTGGGGTTCCCGTTGGGATGGTAGTGACTAAACATTTGATACAGCTTCAGTGTAGCATCCCATTAGCCTTACATAACATTTCGCAAAACAAAGAACCACCTTAAAAAGAATTACAATTTGTATTGTAACAGAATAACATTACTTTTATCGTAACAGTTCATGCTTCGATGAGTGTGCGATAGTCCTGACACAGTAATATCACCCGGATGAAATTGTCCTCATTACAGCTTGCTATATTATGTAGTTTTATACTCGTGAGGATTTATGTTTACCTTCAAACCTAGTGTATAATGTCAGATAATAATGACACCGTCTCTAGACTTTCTGTATCTCAATTATATGCTCGTCACTGACTGTGACCATGAGATAACGAACCGTTTGTCGTTATCACATGAACTACACGTGGTTTGGTCCCTCAGTCAAACACTAACACAGTTTTGTATATTTCACAATGTAATACGTCACATGTAGTCCTTGACTAATTGGCAAGTCCTTTGTATGATGTTCCACAAAGTGATGGATTGCATATAATCATTGACTGAATGGTAAGTGTTTAATATAATGTTTCATAAAGTAATACATTAAATGTTATCCTTGATTGATTGGCATGTGCTTTATATAATACATTTCTACATTTCACAATGTACGTCACATGTAGTCATAGACCTATTAGTAAGTGCTTTGTATAATGTTTCATAAAGTTATACATTACAGGTTGTCATTGATTGATTGGTAAGTGTTTTACAGAGTAATAGATTCCATTCCCATGACTATTAGGTAAGTGCTTTGTATAATGCAGACAATCATTATGGTTATTGGTCAATGGCATTCTGGTTTTCCATCGAGTTAAAACTAGTTGTATTCTACTGTTTGTATGTGTAATCACATTAGCTAGTCCCAACTATTAAGGTGCACAAACTCACCTTGATACAACTTGTCATTTCCGTCACGTTAGATGTACCTAAGTGGAAAGAAACTTTGTTTATGACAATGGATATACGTCACAACCTAATCTTAGACGGAAAAAGAGTATTCATAATATTCTGTAAATCAACATCAAATCAATGACAATAATTGTTACACGTATTCTACCATGATATGCATTTTTTACTAGGATAACATTCTGGTAAAAACATATTTTTTAAATTAGTTAATCATTTTATTCACTGTACATCAAGATTTTCATTAAATTCAACATATTATGAACCAATGTTGATTTTAGAGCTGTTGGTATATCGTGCCACGTGCCCAACATAGTTTATTATTCAGCATGGTTAGTTCTGTGTCGTTTCATCCATCATGTACATGCTTTATCAATGTTTTTCCAAGCGCATAATTGTGTTAAGCATTAACATCAACAAAGCACATCAGTTCGGGTCATTGAATATTATGTACAACTGAAAATGCTGTTGTTAAGAACTACACCTGAGGTACCAACAATGTTCGGTCGCACGCAGATTACAATTCACTTTTGATTGGAAGAAATGTGTTCCGACATCCTTGAACAAATTTGTCTATGAACAACTGAGATTAATGACCCTGAATCGATCTGCGTATTTTCGAAGAATACATAAGTTCATTATGCGACTTAAGTTTTATCAAAAAATTTATTTCGTAATGTATAAAACAACTAAAGTTAAAATTGGTCCGCCCGCCCGGCCTGAATGAAATTAACATATTTTTTTAGGCACGAGATCATATCCCTCGAGTAGTACTTGTTTTCAAGGGCAACACGTCATGAGATTTCATTTATAACTTTTTAATTTATTCTGCATACCAACCAACCAACAAACGTACACCGGCAAAAAATACCTTTTGGCGATTGCAATAGTACTATACAGCCTTCACTATTTCATTTCTGTGTATAAAAACCTATTTCTAAAATAATTCCCGGGCTAGATTTGCACGTTTGTTTTCTAACAAACTGTTCATAGATATTTTATGCTTCATCAAATCCAGATTCAATTATGATTCGGGTAAATGTCGCCATGTATAGATGCCTTGAATTACCTGATACGTGAATGTATGTGTTTGAAGTTCTGATTGTTATTCTAACAATGATCTAACTAATCATTTGAATAATCTCGCTCAATATCAAGCTGCCATCGCGTGCCATCATTACATTTTTTTCTAATTCTATTCCTATTACAAATAATTACTATTTATTTTATCGATCAAAAACGTTATTGATTTAATTGGCACACAAGACAAGAATACGAATTAATGATGTATAACGATACCGTGTGTCTGAATAGGGGTTGTCAAAATATAGTGTTTTTGAAGCTTAGGGGTGTTTCCCGATGTGTCGTTACAGGAAGCCTTGTCTGTAAACTAAATGCAGATTCACGCAATTTTAGAGCCAGTTTATTTCTACAATATTTATCATTCTTTAGTAAAGAAATCACAGACGCAATTTATTATATCCGGAAAATACATGCCGACCGTCGATTAGGATCGAAACAAACTCCCGGCACTCTATGCGTCAGATCGGTGTTCTCCTTCCCAGAGCAGTAGGCAACAACTGTTGAGTCAAACTTCCAGTACAATATATCATTGAAATAATAAAAAAAATACATTTAGAGCCGCGAATTCAGAGTAATTATTGAATTTTAACCTATTCACCAGGACTGTATAAACAACAATAGGTCGTACACATCATGCAAATCTTGTAAATCTTGAGTAAATATTACCACCAGCGATTTTTTGCTGTTTTGGTTATACAGTCACGACGTAGTAAATCGAAATCGCGCTCTGCATAGCTTGGAACGTTCTAAAACTCGGTGAACGTTCGCGCTTTCGGTCGCGCGTGTTCTCAGCATTCTCTGAGGAGGCGGGGTATGACACAGCGTAATCCACTTTCGTCCAAACCGCGTACTCATTTTCTTTCCCAGAGATCCTTGCGGCAAGAAGTATCTCTTCCGCCACACACTGCCATTTTATAGTAAAACGTCACAAAACTTTCACTAGGCGTATTTTTGGCGTATTAGAGCGCTCTTGTGTTGATTTCGTCATATTGGTAAACAAGTTTTAAAATATTTTGTCGATAACGATGTATTCGTAATCGCACTGAAAACAGTGAAATGGTTATAATTTACAAAAGAAAATAATTTCATCAGCCGGAATAAATCAACACGAGATCCCTATAATAACAAAATACGCAAATAATTGGCGTAGTAAAAAATATTGTGGTGTATCACCACAAAATGGCGGTATGTGGTGGCAGAGATACTTTCGGTATTCTGGCCGCAAGGATCTCTGGAAAAGAGAATAAGTACCACTGTGAACGGGTTGTATCGTATTGGAGTATTTTTAATCGGAGATCGATGTTGGTGTTGCGTCAGTAGGAGATGTATGTTGACTCATTTGCTAAAGTAGCGTCAGTACAACCTGTTTCCGAAGCAAGTACTAGTTGTTGTGCTGAAGTTAGAGGAGTTTCATCTTCATCAGGAAGCTGTTGCACAGGGTTCTGATCTACATTTTTCGAAGATGTAACATTCCGACTCTTTGACACGGCATGACATTTGTCTGAGGTTAATTACCGCAGAACTTGTGAATATTGCAGCATGGGTCATTGACATTAGTTACTAAGTGGCAATAATGGACAATTATTGCGGTCACAGTGCAAGTAGACTGGGGGTCACCTATGACAAGTGCAGGTGTAGTAGTGGTTTTGTTTTATTAGGGGATGTTGATACCTCACTGATTTGATGGTTAGCCTAGATATTCGCGTGTCAGTCTATACTAAGTTTACGGTAACTAGTGGGAGGTTGGTAAATTGGTCTCTTTCTGCCGATAAACCTCTCGAATGGATGCAAGAATTAACGTGAGCGATCATTATAGAGATGGATAGTGGTGTAAGAGTTACACATAGAGGATCCTGACATCCTCAACTTCTTGTATTGCTCTATCTGCATTTTTTGTTGTGATTCTTGATGCGGCCGATTTCAATATTCAGATGAAACTTTCAAAAAAGGCGGTCATTATGGCTGGGCCTGTTCAAAGTCGTAGAAGGGCATTGCATAGCATTTCACTGTGCGCGTCTTCTATGAGACACACTGTGGTATATGATGTGACGCATTCTCTGATGACAAGGACTAATTGTCGTTCACGTTTGATGACATCTGCCGCAAATAAACTGCCAACATAATTTGGTGGATAGGAAGTTGATTGGCCAACAGCGATGCAAGGTACTTTGTTAAGTGAGGCACTCTGATGACAGGAAGTGGACATGTGTTGAATTGCCTTGTCCATGTCCAGTGCAAAAAATAACAATGGAAAACCTGCTTAATGTGGTAACATGATGGGTGACTGATATATATATATATATATATATATTGCTGTCAGGAGGCCAACAGCATTTAACATACTTAATGTTAGTTAACATTTTAGATGGGCGAGTTCCCTGTGTGAGATTCAATTGTAACACTGCCTGTGCAACATGAAAATAATCTCGAAATTCGTCTGACCATTGAATTCCATCCTTCTTTGACGTCCAACGTCCAATAGTTGCTTCTTCTAGTTTGACAACAAGAGATGCACACCCCGATAGATCTCTAGCTAGGACACCATATTCACCTAGAAATGAATAATGTTGCGTACGATGTATAATGTGTATAATGACAATGTAGAAATACAGAGTTTACACGGATGGTTCCCTGGTTCCACACACAAGCAAGAATTGTGATGGTTGCAGGGCAGATAATGCTTTTTGATGGTGACAAGTGTCAGGCATTGACTGCTAGTTTGCATAGGAGAAGATTCCAGTTTACAAGGAGGTCCCTGATCGTACACCACATTATAGATCATCTGCGAGTTTGGCCATGCTACCATCCTCAAGAAGGTGACTGATTATGCAAGACATTAACTCTTCCAGTGCTGTCTCAGAACCTGGCATTCCTATGGCTGAACACACATAGACATATGGACACTTATGAATGGGGTTGTTACATCACAGTATTTTTGTCACTCGTGCGAAAGAAGAATCTGGAAGAAAACCTTACTGAGATTGGTGGTGATGATATATTTTCATTGAATTGCTGTAGCGGCAACGTCTGCAAATGCGTGAAGAATGGGGGTGGGTGGGTTAACATATTTACGTTGACAAGTACTCCTTCTATGCGAGCAAAACCGCCGAGCTCTTCAATCTCATCAAATTTGCTGTAGCTCGGCTAACTTGTCATGCAAGTATTGTTGGATACGGCCGTTGAGCTGTGGTGGGTGAACAGAACTCATGTTTTCAACTGTTTGAAATAGACCAGAAGCACCATTATACCATTTGATTGTAGTGTTGGAAACATATTCATATTCATGGTGTAATGTAGTGAGATTTGTCCTGTTGGAAGTCGATCAGGGTCAATTTTAACTGAATCTATATAGCTCATTTCTTAAAGAGCTGGCGTGGCTATGATACACATGTGTTTCAAAGTTTGTGGCATGTCATATTGGTTCTAAATACTGATTATACCAGCTGCTGGAGTAAATATTAGAACCACGTTATGGCTTGTCACATGATATGACTGAGGGAGAGCGAATTTCTAATTGTGGATCGAGTGCAAATGTCTCACTTGAGTCCAGTTCAATGAAATCACCTGGCCAAATGCTTGTTGACTTTGGAAGTGCGCGAAGTACAAGTGTGCGACGAATGCGATGACTGCCCTGCGGCGATGAACCATGGGTATATCTTATGTTGTCTCCCAAAGTGACTTGGCTGGGCGAACGCATCATTAGACTCTATAAGAATTTATTTTTCATATCTAATATTACTGACTCACAGTTGCTCTATAGAGGGGCTGTGGCTGACCAAATGCACTATACATCTAGTGTCTATTTATTAACAATGTGAAATAGCTGAAGAAAACCTCCCAACAAGGGCACAACTTGTGGGTACGCTACGTGTTTCTACGCGGTATACGCCGATGAATACTTAGGTCATAGGTCAGGCAAAACGATAGATGCGATGACGATAGAACAATAGACAAAAAACAAAGGCAAAAACACGAAAAATTGAGATTGATATACAGGAAACAAAATTGTACCATCAACCTTGGGAACGTGTCGTCAATAGATGCCACTGTATTAATACTACATGCATGAACACGGCGAATACGTATTATGACAATCTAAGCTGAATGTATTGCACGTCTATGCGACACCCTGGGGATGCTGAACCAAATAAGTACACGCTTAAAAAGGCACATACTAACGAAGAACTAAACAGCAACATATACTTCTCAAATTATTGTTGATTGTTATACCCGTTTCAATACTCGTGAGATTAAAAAAACAAAAGTACTGTGATGCCTAGATCAAATCAGACTAATGGATAACAGTACTATGTCTGCAGGCAGTAGCTTAGAAGTACTCTCTCGACATTTCAGCGCTTTGCATCAGCTCTGTTTTTGTGCGTAGTACGATACTCTCAGTAAATATTACGATGATTAATGAGATACCGAGGCGATAAAACAACCACTGATACCCTAAAGCGACACATTGGTTCAATGAGGTTGCCAGATGAAAATTACTATTGAAAAAATGTCATATTAATTTTTCTGGATTGAGTATAAAACCTATATATTCTTATGTTTTTCAATGCAAATCCAAACTGGCGTTAATAATTGTGGTATTGATTATGGACACGGCTATCTTGTGAAAATGTGGAAATTTGAATTGCAGTACAAATTGTTAATATAGTGTTGGTTTCATCAAATTGATGACAAAAAAACAAAGAACAAATTTGAGTATACGAACTTGTTGCAATGGAAGATGACAAATGTCCTATAGCGTTCAACTCAAAACTCGTGAATTTTTAAACGAAAAATTATCAAAATGCATAGAATTCAGATTCATATTATAAAAACTAGATCGAGTTTCAAAGTAAATTGGTTTCTGATTTTAAAATAATCGTTAGGATTAAGTTAGCAAAAGTGTGTTAGCTACGACCATTCATAACAAGACAACTTGCGTACGCTATTTCAACGATTATCTGGACTTCTATGCTGATTACAGCACGACTACCGACGACATTTCACACTATTGAAAATTAGTTACATTGCTGTGGCTGTCAGGGGAAGAATTGCACTAGTTATTTTTTAAATTGTTTATTCACATAAATAAAACTACAAATATTAAGCCAAATCGGTAACTGGGTACAAGTCTGTGTAGATATAAATATGTTCTGATATGATTATAACAGTGATTTTGATAACATATGAAAGTAAGCTTAAAGCGGGAGGGTCGTCACCCGCGCACGCGCGGGAATTGAGTCCCAAGCGACGATAACAACACACGATAAAAAACGCAAAGGCTCATGGGTAGACCCTTGTTTGTAAACAATGACACGCTATGACCACCTGACGCATGCGCAGGTGACGACTCACCCGCTTTAAATAATCACAAATAAAAGTGACGTAGATAGATGTAGGCAATACCATTGAAGTAGACAACTAGGTTTGACTGTGAAGTCCTTCGTCATCGAGACTTTTTTCTAAATAATTAAATAGATGTTTTTGTAATTGACAGACCGCCTCAGATCAAAACAATATCAGCCCCTGGCACTAATTTACGTCACAGAAATACTCCATGGCTAAAAGGAGCGACTTACGTAAACGATATATTGTACAAATCTTTTAAACTCAACTTATCTGAGTACACAACCCATATAAATCGCGCCCTCTAGCGACGGGCGCTACTGTGACGTCAAAATAGTGAAAAGAATATCCTTCTAATAGACAACTGTGATTGGTTTTCTTACATGCAGTGTACATCACTTCATCAGAAATATATTAAGCCAAAGGCATAGTCGAACGCAGCGTGTATGAACGAGAACAAACGTGGATGGGTAACAATCGATAATTGTTGTAGGGTATCGTATGTATGAATATAAAGTTTGTCATAACTAAAATCATGAAAATAAATGAATTAAAATTAAAATTTCATTTTAAGATGTGAACATTTAAATTTAAAACATGAGAATTTTAAAATATCAGCAGCAGATTTGAACATAGAGCTAAATTTAATAGAATTTGATTTCGTAATGCAAATCGTGAATTCGTTTTATATAAAATATTTATAAATGTTTATAAATTTCAAATGGTGATTGAGAAAAAAAAAATGACCAATCACAACATAATCATTAGTGAATGGATTCAGTCGTATAAAACTCCACTGTGCAGTTAACTTTTAAATCTGTTTTTTTTTTACTTTGACTCGCTTTGACAATTTAAACGTTTTGTGCGAATCTATAATGATGCTGCTTGTACTTTATTTCAGCGAACGAATCACAGTAGTGTCAAGCGTTTCGAACAATTTTGACAGGATGTAGTATCTTTTGCATTCATGGCAGTAAGTCGGCCTATGATTGAAGAAACCTCGTAAATTCTATTAAGATTCATTTTACCAAATGTTGTTTTTTTCAACCAATGAACGCATCTTTTTTTGAATTTGAATAAATATTTTCGTATAAATGTTTCATAATTATTGATAAATTCTCGCCTTCATGAAACCCGATATATCGTCGGAAATGTTAGTAAAAACACCCCGAAATTGGTAAACACTAACATAGGTTCTGGGATTAGACTGCCGACATATCGAACAACATCCGCAGTGAGTAATGGAATAACAGAGCCCTTGAAAACAACATCTGTCTACTATCGTTATACTAGTATCATCCTCTAGTATTGAACAGCTTTTTACATTTTATTTAGGTTTGCATCGGAGATTTTCACCCATAAGGTTCATTCGAAACAACACAAAACTGGCGCCGTGATTAATATTAATAACTTTAAACAACATGAATTAATTTGATTTTTGAGATACGATATATTGAGTTTTAATGTCACTTGTGCTTGTTATATAACCTCCATCTAATTTCCATCGGTAAAATATATAACAATTCCTGCCCGTCGTTGCCATGTAAACCAAGACATTTCACACTATAAATACTCATATTTAAGATGGCCAAATTTTAATGTGTTACGGTTTTAATTATGCCTGTTTCTTTTGTGAAGTACTTTTTCATATAGAAAATACAAAATCTCTAACAAAACACTGTGTTACGGACGACTGCCAACACATCAAAAACATTATCAGAGCTGTGAACGGTGTTCCTTACTCTGACTCGTGTATGTCGAAGAAGGCCACGGCGGTATATGTAAACCAAGACATTTCACACTATAAATACTCATATTTAAGATGGCCAAATTTTAATGTGTTACGGTTTTAATTATGCCTGTTTCTTTTGTGAAGTACTTTTTCATATAGAAAATACAAAATCTCTAACAAAACACTGTGTTACGGACGACTGCCAACACATCAAAAACATTATCAGAGCTGTGAACGGTGTTCCTTACTCTGACTCGTGTATGTCGAAGAAGGCCACGGCGGTATATTTGACTGACTATTCGTCTATTAATTATAAAAAAAGGCTTTACGAAACGTAAATATTTTCATAACCATATTTTTTGATCAGGCAACTAAATTAATAGAGCGATTACATCAGTTACAGCCGCGCCGTAAGGCTCTTTTGCAATCTTCCCGAAAGCGCTTGTTAACAAAGCAATAAATGACGGGGTTTACTGCATTGTTGACAACGAACATGTATTCTATGAACTTCATGCAAATAAAACCAAAACTATCTCCTTCGTTTATCAAACTAGACGGCAGGAAACGAATGATCCAATGAGGCACCCATGTGACTATAAACACGATGGTTGCTAGTAACAACATCTTGGCTGTGGAATTCATTATGCGTCTATTGAGATCAGGTCTATGTGTTCCTACATCCGTAGGTCTATCGTTTGTTACCCTTTCTGGTTTGCCGCTTTCAGTTGTAGAACACTCGGTCACTGCTGTCGCGGCGTTTAAACTGCAGCGGCGGGTATTGTCTTCTGTGTTGGTATAGACTGACTGCCCGCTGATGGTGTTCAGTGTATCGTTACTAGAATGGGACACCCGGGTTCTCCTCTCTACTTCTTTGTACACTTTCGTATATAATATTACAGTCACTAGTAAAAGAATCATAAACATAATAAAGAAGTACGCCAAAAACATGTATTTCCATGAACCAGTGGTGTCCGCAAGCAGACCGCATCGTTTTCCCAACTCATACTCCGATGTCCCGAAAATGAAATAAACCGGCAGGTTTAGTAAAATCGAAGCGAGGAACGTCGCGATTGTCATAATCTTAGCGCGGTATGGTGAGATGTACCTTGTGAAGGGCCTGCACACACTCAGGTAGCGATCTACGGCGATCAATGCAGTTATCGCTACTGATTCGTTGACTAACACAAAACTGGCCCACATTAGCAGCTTACACGCGACGTCGCTGTCGAAGTAGTATTTACGAAGACTAACGTAGACGTTAAAAGGCATGACGACAACACAGGCGGACAAATCGACAGCTGCCAGGCCAATGATGAAATACATTGTACTTGTCCGTAGCGTTTTGGCAAGGTAGACACGGAGAACAAGAATGTTGCCAAAGAAACCAATAACTAGTAACACCACATTCAAGACAGCAATCATATATAAATAAGCATACATGTTTCGTGTGTACGTCTACTGTTTTCTGAAAAGTGAAGATGAGTAAACAAGGTGTGGAAACCAATTTCATCTGGAGACGTCTCACGAACGTGTATACATCAGGGCAGTGATAGCAGAAAACATGGAAGCAATTCACGTCTGTCGTCTTGGCATACGCAGTGACAAACGAGTCCTGCGACGAGTATTAATAAACCATTCCTCGTCACATGCCAATAAATACTTATAAACTTAGGTGGCATGGCAAAATGTTCAACTGTTATCATAGTTAGGGGGTCCGAGTCCATTACTACACTCATTGGGTGGAATGTTAACCAGTTTTCTAACATGACACAGGCTTTACTTTATGTTGAGAATTTACAATTACAATATGAAATTATACAGCTGAAATAACACTATACTAGTTAATAACATAATAACGTCATGCAAATTTTATCTCTATTATGGCAAGCCAAGTGTTGCAATATTATTAAAAATAAATTTATGGGCCATTTATCTCAAACATAATTCGATATAGCAGTAGCGAAATGAATGATACAAAATAACAAGCTTTTTTGTTACGGTTTGTGAATCACTTTTGTTAGGGTTTATGAATCAAAATTGTAAATTGTCGAATGAAAAAAAAAATTAATGGAATTGTCAGTGTACTCTTCAAACTATGATTAATATAATTGCGCTTGTAAAAATACAATCGATCCGTGAATCTTCTATATCCCCACAGACCAATTCGTTGTTTTGCACGCCGGACATTGTTGTAAAATATTACTAGTAGCCAATTAAATCGCGCCCACTAGTGACAAATCGCGTCTATGGCACAGATAGGAAACACGTAGGTAATTCAAATCATTGATATCGTTGTTATCTGTAGTCGTTCATCAATGTTTTGGCGAATATTTTTCTAAATTCTAGATGACGAACGGTTGCACATCAAAGATGGTACGACATTGCTTTGATTCATTACGTCATTATGACATAATGCCACTAAAAAGGAATGCTGTATTATGTGTGTGCATATCTTAACGAATGAAATCAGGGGCGCTCAGGTTGTTGCTTTTTACGGTAATTAACTGATGTCGTCCCCTCCAGTGTATGAAGTATTGCTGCTAGAACAACTAATAATAGAAAAAGGCCTATGTTGAAATGAAATAGAGCGGATATTGTTGATAGATCAGCATACAGCAATAATGTGGGTACTTCACACACACACACGCCAAAAAATTGCACTATAACATATTGATTGTAGAATTAATTATAAAATATTAACACTTGTATAAAAAAGCAAAACAATGCATCTTAACCGTACAGCTCACAAAAAATTGATATACTGGCTGAAAATTACGTCATTATCCAGTATGCGATACGCTCTCTAACTTTAGCCAGCAGTTGATGGATTACCCTTCTAATGAACAACCGGCGCGGTGTACGCCAATGCTGCCCTCTATCGACAATGATATTACTTTACTTTTCAGTATCCTTATTAAGGCCATTATCCCTTGTTTCACGAACCCGCCGAATGAACAGGAGCCGAAAATGAAATAAAAATAAAATTTTATTTCAGCGTATTTTCTCGCGCCCGCAGGAAAATTGCTAAAAAAATATTATCTTTATCTTCGTTTTTTCACCGCTGCATAACAAATGCAAGTTGCATTTTTGTGGGAGTATCATGATCAAAGTACCGAAGTCCCGCGCAGATGAGAAACAAGGTTATACATGGAATATAATTTTATTTCTTTTCTTCTCTCCGATAAATGATCTCACTTACAATTCTTTGAGAATCACACAAATGTAATGCAAAAAAAAAAGAATTAATTTTATTTTTTTCCGCCCTCCTCAAAAAAATTGCCTTATAAAAACCCGAGAAACAAGGAATAAAAAAAGTCTGGCCTAAGGTGTGAAAAGTTAAGAACGACAAAACTTCTATTAAGTTTCTCTTCTAAGAAAAGGAAATTCACCAAGCGATCGATCTAATCAATAAATTTTACAAACACTATGGACCATGAAAACGGAAACAATAACAAAATGCTTGATCAGTTAGCCAACCAAGCAATCTAATCTCTAGCCACGTATTTATCCCGTGACAATGGGAGCTGTCATGAAAACAGTAAAGCCCTGCAGTCAAAATAAACCACAATAAATGTATACGAAACGGTGATCCTTAAAACTTTGCCTTAATATTGATAGAATCTTTCAGTGATATCAGTCAAAGATTGTCATCATTGTCTAATACTATATGCATTGTAGTTCTCATTCTAAATATAAATAGAATCTTTCAGTGATATCATTCAAAGATTGTCATCATTGTCTAATACTATATGCATTGTAGTTCTCATTCTAAATAATAATAGAATCTTTCAGCGATATCATTCAAAGATTGTCATCATTGTCTAATACTATTTGCATTGTAGTTATCTTTCTAAATAATAATAGAATCTTTCAGCGATATCATTCAAAGATTGTCATCATTGTCTAATACTATATGCATTGTAGTTATCTTTCTAAATAATAACAGAATCGTTCAGCGATATCATTCAAAGATTGTCATCATTGTCTAATACTATATGCATTGTAGTTATCTTTCTAAATAATAATAGAATCTTTCAGTGATATCATTCAAAGATTGTCATCATTTCTAAATACTATATGCATTGTAGTTCTCTTTCTAAATAATCATAGACTCTTTCAGTGATATCATTCAAAGATTGTCATCATTGCATAATACTACATGCATTGTAATTCTTTTTCTAAATAATAATACAATATTTCAGTGATATCATTCAAAGATTGCCATCATTGCCTAATACTATATGCATTGTAGTTCTCTTTCTAAATAATAATAGAATATTTCAGAGATATCATTCAAAGATTGTCATTATTTCCTAATACTATATGCATTGTAGTTCTCTTTCTAAATAATAATAGAATATTTCAGAGATATCATTCAAAGATTGTCATCATTTCCTAATACTATATGCATTGTAGTTCTCTTTCTAAATAATAATAGAATATAACAGAGATATCATTCAAAGATTGTCATCATTTCCTAATACTATATGCATTGTAGTTCTCTTTCTAAATAATAATAGAATATTTCAGAGATATCATTCAAAGATTGTCATCATTTCCTAATACTATATGCATTGTAGTTCTCTTTCTAAATAATAATAGAATATTTCAGAGATATCATTCAAAGATTGTCATCATTTCTAAATACTATATGCATTGTAGTTCTCTTTCTAAATAATAATAGAATATTTCAGAGATATCATTCAAAGATTGCCATCATTTCTTAATACTATATGCATTGTAGTTCTCTTTCTAAATAATAATAGAATATTTCAGAGATATCATTCAAAGATTGTCATCATTTCCTAATACTATATGCATTGTAGTTCTCTTTCTAAATAATAATAGAATATTTCAGAGATATCATTCAAAGATTGTCATCATTTCTAAATACTATATGCATTGTAGTTCTCTTTCTAAATAATAATAGAATATTTCAGAGATATCATTCAAAGATTGCCATCATTTCTTAATACTATATGCATTGTAGTTCTCTTTCTAAATAATAATAGAATATTTCAGAGATATCATTCAAAGATTGTCATCATTTCCTAATACTATATGCATTGTAGTTCTCTTTCTAAATAATAATAGAATATTTCAGAGATATCATTCAAAGATTGTCATCATTTCTAAATACTATATGCATTGTAGTTATCTTTCTAAATAATAATAGAATATTTCAGAGATATCATTCAAAGATTTTCATCATTTCCTAATACTATATGCATTGTAGTTCTCTTTCTAAATAATCATAGAATATTTCAGAGATATCATTCAAAGATTGTCATCATTTCTAAATACTATATGCATTGTAGTTCTCTTTCTAAATAATAATAGAATATTTCAGAGATATCATTCAAAGATTGTCATCATTTCCTAATACTATATGCATTGTAGTTCTCTTTCTAAATAACAATAGAATATTCAGTGATATCATTCAAAGATTGTCAGCATTGTCGAATACTATATGCATTGTAGTTCTCTTTATAAATAATAACAGTATCTTTCAGTGATATCATTCAAAGATTGTCATCATTGCCTAATACTATATACATTGTAGTTCTTTTTCTAAATAATAATAGAATATTCAGTGATATCATTCAAAGATTGTCAGCATTGTCGAATACTATATGCATTGTAGTTCTCTTTATAAATAATAACAGTATCTTTCAGTGATATCATTCAAAGATTGTCATCATTGCCTAATACTATATACATTGTAGTTCTTTTTCTAAATAACAATAGAATATTTCAGTGATATCATTCAAAGATTGTCATTATTGTCGAATACTATATGCATTGTAGTTCTCTTTATAAATAATAATAGTATCTTTCAGTGATATCATTCAAAGATTGTCATCATTGTCGAATACTATATGCATTGTAGTTCTCTTTCTAAATAATAATAGAATATTTCAGTGATATCATTCAAAGATTGTCATCATTGTCGAATACTATATGCATTGTAGTTCTCTTTCTAAATAATAATAGTATCTTTCAGTGATATCATTCAAAGATTGTCATCATTTCCTAATACTATATGCATTGTAGTCCTCTTTCTAAATAATAATAGAATTTTTCAGTGATATCATTCAAAGATTGTCGTCATTGCCTAATACTATATGCATTGTAGCCCTCTTTCTAAATAATAATAGAATATTTCAGTGATATCATTCAAAGATTGCCATCATTGCCTAATACTATATGCATTGTAGTTGTTTTTCTAAATAATAATAGAATCTTTCAGTGATATCATTCAAAGATTGTCATCATTTCCTAATACTATATTTATTGTAGTCCTTTTTCTAAATAATAATAGAATATTTCAGTGATATCATTCAAAGATTGTCATCATTTCCTAATACTATATGCATTGTAGTTCTCTTTCTAAATAATAATAGAATATTTCAGTGATATCATTCAAATATTGTGATCATTGTCTAATACTAAAATGCATTGTAGTTCTCTTCTGAAATAATAATAGAATATTTCAGAGATATCATTCAAAGATTGTATTTGAAAATGTTATTCAATTATTTTTAAGCAGATTTTAAAACCAGATTTCGAAAAAATTCAGAACAACGAATATTATCCCGTCAGTCACAATATATGATTATCATTATCGCCAACTTGTTTTAAAGCGCGGTGGTCGCCGCGCAGCGCGTGTTCGAATTCTATGTAAATAAACAATGTATTTTATACACGCGTTGTATACGTCGCTATGAGTCCCATATCGAACTGGACGCGGCCCGACGACTGCCGCCCTTCAAGTCAATGTTTTTTATATTGTCCGAGAGTACAATTCATTGCAAAATGTATAAATTCCGGGCATTTAATTTATGAGTATAAATTCCGGGCATTTAATTTATGAGTATGCGATATCTAGTAAAAGAGACGATATCACTGTGGACATCTGACACATGATGATGATGATTTTTGACATGGACCATTTACTATAGGTACTTTTAAACGCTCCAATTGAGTCACTTTTACAAATTGGTATAGGTATTTTATACCAAAATTTAGCAGCGGAGAATTGGAAGCTATTCGAATATACTATTTATATAAGAATTTTACCAGGAGCATAACTTGGAACTGTCTTAGTACCTGGTAGTCCTAGTGCTGACTTCTCTGACCAATTAAAACATTTGTCTCATATAAGTTGGAGTAAGATTATTTAATGATTTATAGACCATAGCAGAGCGCCTGTAATCAACCCTATCCATCACAGTCATCCATCTCAATTTTTGAGATAGAGGTTTAGTATGAGTTCGCGAAAGGAGATCAAAAATCTTTTCTGTAGTTTACACCACAATTACAATTTTGAGTGATTTATGCTCGATAATTGGTTTGTTGCTTCTCAGATAGAATATTTAATTGAACGTTGTGGCTCGTTGTTTATAAAACTACACAGGTGTTTGAACACTCTCATTAAACAATGATAAAATATTCATTATTCAGTAATATATAGTTTCTTGCCTTTTTTAAAACAAGTTCATTCAAAATGTTTGTCTGCTTTCTGTCCTTGGTGTCACGACGAGAATATGGAAGCAGAAAATGCAACGTTTCAGCCATGTGGTTACCAACATTCTTCATGGTTCTGATTTCCTGCTATTTCCAGCGAATGTGTGTAGTGGGAATCGAGTAAACGAATTATCCTGGGCAAAAAGATCATTTCCGTTTCCATGGTAACTAAGACCATATCTGTTCAGCGCTAGTGAGTAATTTCCGTTCACATTGCCATTTTGTATATTAAAGCAAGATACTGAAGAGCAAACTTTGTGCAGTATGGCTGCAATCTATTGTCTATAATGTAGTGAAAATACTAGTAGTTATTTTAAATTTGCATGGCCGTAATACGGCAAGTTGTTTACACATTGCTTCGATTTTCGTAAAATGGTCAAACTAATCACAATAGACCACGAACACAGTGATTGCAACTACCGTAAGCGAATCTCAGATATGGTGTTTACTATATGAACAAATCTAACATTATTCCGCCTGGAGTTACATTTAGTAGCACACTGCAGATGTGAGGGTCCCCATAACATATGGAAACAACGTTCTGGGTACGATGCACAGTGATTACAAGATATACGCGCCCTCCTCCTTGGGGTATGTAACGCCACTACATATACAGTCTGTCCCTCGAGATTCTGTTTATAAATCGTGTGCAATTTACATTACTGAAACGGTATGTGCGTTGTGAAATGGAGAACACATTTCAGGCGAACGCAGTGTAATGCCCGAACGACGCCTGTATTATATATGTCATTTTATGAAAATTAAAATAAGCATGGGGTATAACACTCGAGGGACTTAGCGGATATTAGATATTGAAAATGACAACTCTAAGAAGACTCGCTGTACATATTTCATATTTGCATATTTCGACAACAAATACGACGTCTTGCACTTTTAGGAAGAACGATGTCCCTCTAAGTCTAAATTAATATATTTCTACTTTCATTAAAGATTAATTTTTCGGGTTGCTTGCACCAAGGATATTCTGTTCGATAACGACATCAACTTGTAGACTCGTTCGCACTGCACTGAATCATCCATGAGAAAATGCAACGATTACAATAGACCTTTAAACTCCTGTAAATTTTCCTCCGTTCTGCAATTCGTACTGGGCATTGTTTGCACAATCTTGCTAAATTTCATAACCTGCTTTGGTCGTATTGGCTCAACTGAGCACTTGACGTAGTCACCAATTATGTTGATTGTGAATGTGAAGTAACATTATTATTGTAAGCGGTGCACGCGATGCTTATAATACTACAAGACTGTTTATTTTTATATAGAAACTAGCAACTGAACTTAACCGTTGATGGTGCCCTGGAGCTAGCATAGTAGCTACGTAGTCGTTTATCATCTCTCAATTGTTACTCGTAGTAAAACTCGTGATTACTTTCAAAAGTTGTTTTTCAAAAATCACGTTTAAAGAATTGCTATGGTTGTTTTTCTGCTTTTAACAATATCACTAATCTATTCAGAGCTACATTTTAAGTAGCCTGACGAGGACGCGTGAGTTGCGCCCTCCTACGTGCTCCAAACCCAACACAGTGAGGGCTGATGCCGGTTGACCATGTTAAGATAACGCCTACATGTTAAGATAATGTAATGTGATTTGTAGTTACACTGAATATGTTTTTGTTTTCTAATTAGCTATTAATTTATGCCTATAAAACGCAGTTTTCATGCATATCACGCCATGCGAAACTCCCCATCTAAAAATGACATACTTTGCATAATGCCACGTGACTCAGACAAACATTTTTATAGTATTGCCTCCCTGTGTTGCGCCCGCTGCCGATAAACATAAATGCGACGTATTGTCATGCTAACGATAGGGGGCGCCACTCACTCGAGTTTTATATCTCCTGTGACACGATTCCACCCCTGAGCTGATAAACAATATTGAATGTTAATGATATTTTGTTCAAAACTATGCAATCATTTTCTTTACTTTATTTCATGTTTTTCGATATAACATCATCTATGTTAGGTTTTTAGTATAATTAAAAATTGATCATAAATATCACCGTATAAAAATGTACTTGATAGCAATAGACGTAATGAATGGATTCAGGGAGGAATTTGAATTATGACATCGAAATTACTTACATACTGACCACGAAGACGCACACAACCGTCTGATCAAAAGCAATTATAGCTATGAACGTTGTTGGCGCCCTCATCTCGTTGCAATATTTATGCATCATCATCACACTGCTTTTAAATCAGACAACAGTTTTACTATACTGATAATATAATAACGTAATATAAAGTTGGGTTTTGTCGTGCAGCCTACAGTATAGATTGCGTTGGACTCACACCGAACACAACACGTCGCGTCGACTATGGCACTTTAATGGTTTACAAGACACAGACGTCACGTTTAATTGTGATGTACCGAATTATGGCAATCGTTCATAGGAGTTAAATGCGCCTTGGAGCATGCGCAGTAACTCGCAATTTGCATGAAGAGAAGTGCACGTGACATATCTGTGATACGGTGTATAACGCTTTCCACGTGAACACTGACGGCGATTCACGTGACTTTGACGATTTACGCTTGTCGTTTGTAGATGAAGGCTTGTTGTTCGAGTTTCCATCCAGCTGACCACAGGTACGTAGAAAATGTATTATTCCGATGACCAAAAACTCCCCAGGAAGAAGCGCCAACTCGGTAAAACATCTGATTGCTCACTGTCAATTTAGTCTAGGGCGGCACCGTCGAGAATGGTTGGGAGATCTTCAATGATTGCACCGAGGCATATGTTAGCACATCGCAGCACATACAACCAATGGAGCACCCCCGCCCAAATCAATCATATATACCACTTTCGTTGCTGCCCAGTTAGCCACTTCTCGGAAAGTTGTGAACACAAATGATTGACGGTACAAGCAAGTTAAACACTATGGTCACGTGATACAGAGCGATCGCTTAGTCTGTACAATTACATGTGCCATTGGTACATTTCCACGAAACATTAGTATAGTTTGTTATATTTACATACAGTTACACAACAAAGCATTATTATAATACTACTATGGAAATGAAATGTAATATTTTTTGAAAAAGATCTCCATTTGTTCGTAGGCTTAATTTATGTAAAACACGATGTGAAATCATACGTTTTGATTTGTACAGTAGTATTTTAAAATCCATTAAATCCACCCAAACTCACATAGAATTAATTGACACACTACAACTATGTTATTATTCTGAATTAAATATTTACTGTATTGGGTCGTTCCTTCTGCGTGTTACATTGTTGAATACCATGTTTCATGAGCTAATCGTGTACATGAGGAATATTCGATTTCTCCGATATATGGACCAATATTTGAAGAACACAGTATTTGTCTTAGTCATTGTTTTGAGAAGTGACACAAATTGCGGCTCAACGACTAATGTGTCGTTTGCATGTAGCGTTTACTGGAGACGTGCCAATATGGGGGGTCGTCCTTGCGAGATTAAATGTATTGAACAATTTGAAGCCTTAACCCACAGTGTGATTCATGTCAAGTCAATCGTAAGTCGAGAGTGCTCTGACAAATCGGTCAGAATCCGATAGCTGTTCACATATTGAATAGCGCTGATAACGAGCTTCGACAGATATTATAACTTAGTACGTGACTGCGTAAAAAAGTCAACTGTGTTCAAACATATGGAATTACCAAGGGGATAGTAAAATTGGGGAGGATCGCATAGCTATTGGTTGTGATCATTGTTAAAGGCATGTGCAAAGAACCGCGGATAGGAAGTAATCCTACTTGACTTTGTTATGTGTGCTCTGGATCTATTCTCTTTTGATAATGTAATGTTTGTTTTCTAAAAAAAATGAATGTACTTATAATAACATAATCGCATCATTAAGTGTGTCACACGATGGCGAAACATGGCGATATTTACGCACGGGGTTAACTGTGAAAAGCGATCATCAGACTGAATGGCCACGCTCGACCTGCGCATCGTTGCAGTGATTGGTAACCTGGTCACGTTTCTAAGATATGACGCGTGTCCAGCATTTGTACTGCATATGTTTGAGTGTTACGTTAGAAAACGCCGTTTATTGAACCGATTGAACGCAAATTACAAGATACGACTCTTTATTGCGTGTTGAGTGAAAATGACCTTAAGTGACCTCCGTGATCTTGTCGAAAGCGACATGTTTTTACCGATCAAATAATGCCCGCCGCCATTAACCATTTCCACACGAGTGTAATGAAAACACATATCAAGGATTCTCAAATTGAAATTATACATGAACGTTTACAGGGCAGATGTACACCACAAACAAGTTCCAGCCTCCTCCCATTCCCGTTCAGTGTTTATGGTACGGGTCGCGTGCACAGCTGTAACACAATAACAAACACATCGCGTCTAACGCTACGACGTGTAGTAATGACCAGTTTACGTATATTAGGAAATGAACACAAGACGTGGTCATCAATTATGCATATATCATGCCAAACATCAAATGTTAATATCGCGGTGTTGGATAATATGTACACGCCATCAGCTCTACGTTGCTTGGGACTTGTCGGCAATATATGTGCGAGTTGAATTTATTTGTTTTTGAATCGCTGACAATATGACAGGTGACATGTTACTATTGTTATCTTACAATTGTGAACATGTCCGACTAGATTTTTTTTTTAGTGAAAATGCTTTTTGCATATTTCAACATTATTCAAACATAACTAAAGGTGTCGCCTCTCGTGGTGGAATAAAATGATACGCAATTGACAACCAAAACAACGCACTTTTCTATAAATCACGCCCCTTAGCGCCAAAGCTCTTTTATGAAGCAGTGGCGGGTCGTTCAAAGCGCCTATATCATGTCGATCTGTAGCGGGAATCTTTAGTCAAAATTTAAAGATTATGTGTTTGACAGATTTTACTATATCCTAGATGACGAACTAGTACTCTGCCAAATACAGTGGTCGATTTGAACGACATTGCCTTCATCCATATACGTCATTATGACGTCACCGAAGCCCTCCGCCATTAGAGGGCGCGATTCATTGGATTGGTGTACTAGTATTCTCCATAGACTTACATCTTCGTGACAGCATATCGGCGAGTACAAGGCAGAAAGCTAAACAACTCATTAAATCATAATCGCTTTTTCGCGTCAAAGAGTTTTCTGTCCGTCGTCGAATAATTGGATAAGTCATGTCTATTTAATAAAGACATGTATATCTGGAACACAGTATAGCTACCGCAGTCAACACACGATTCTTTTATATTAATTACCTGTCTGCTAATCCAGAAGGTGAATGAACCGCAATGTGTAGACATCCCGCGGAAATCGTTGTCGTTTCAAAAGCGATTATGAATCATTCATCGTCCAGGTGTTTGAAAAATTAACAGATTTTTTTCGATTTCGTGAACCACGGATAAAGTTTTGTATTAACAGAGCATACTATGGTTACGGCTATAAATTGTTTTTTCTGTTAGAAAATCCATGTAGTTTACCTCTTTGGAGAACTATTTGCAGATTTTCGTAATTTTGTAATATTGAACTGACAATAAGTACAAGCAAATTACAAACACACAACACTAGATTCGAATTCATGGACACGGCAAAGCACCTTGCCACTGTAGTCTAGCAGAGAAATATATCACAACAACCGTCCCCAAAAGACGCTTCGAAATAACAAGTAACGACATATAGATGTTTGTTTTTGGTACACGCGTGCGCAAACAACCGTATTAGGTTAATGTATATTTTCATCAACGTAGTGTCCATTACTGATATATATTAGCATACTGGGTTTGCATGTGTTTTGAAAAACTGGGGGGGGTGCCATGGAATACCATTGCTCATGACCGGTAGAGGACACACATCCTAGTATTTTACGGTTTTTAAATACCTTACATCCTGGTACGTCCTGATGGCATAGCTTGTACTGAGTTGAAGGCGAATCATATTGTTGAAGCGCGGTAGTCGTCGCGCTGCGCATGTGCGAGATATATGGCTCTCATATGAACAAAGATGGCGACTTTGACTGTTGCGCAGATCAACGAGTACGAACTGAGACGCTTCCAAGCTTTAATTAAGCAATTTTCATGTTATTGGAATGTATCGAAGGAGTCACCGGCGGGAATCAGTGCAAGTCGCGCCCAGGTCAAACCTCATACTTGTGATTTCCATTTGAAGAGCGCATTGGATTGTGGGAAAATCAATGTTTATCAACACAAATGTCGCACATGCGTAGCGCGACGACTACCGCGCTTTAAGGCCTGTTATATTGGTGTATCACAATTATAGTTAATTGTGTTTACTTGTAGTGGCATGTGAGGCGCGCTCTGCGTTGCCGTTCATAGATACACGTGAGAACGCATTCATTGTTTCTGTAAGGTAAATTCATGGCAATGGTGGTATCATAAACTTCTGTTCTACAAGGGTATTAGGTGTTTTATTGAAAGGTCCGAGTTACGGTTGTCAATTTGATTGCATGGAGTGACCACGTTTTTCTGACATCATTCATCCTGCTCGCACGGGAAACTCATTTCATTCAGTCTGTCTATGTGATTATGGTAGCAATTATTCATGCACAACTTATATACTACCACGAACTTTCCATAGACAACAATGTAACTTGAAAAGCTGAACAAATAAATAAATAAATAAATAAATAAATAAATAAATAAATAAATAAATAAATAAATAAATAAATAAATAAATAAATAAATAAATAAATAAATAAATAAATAAATAAATAAATAAATAAATAAATAAATAAATAAATAACAGCATCATTGCTGTGTTGAATGGCCCCACTAGTTTTGTCAATATTAGAATAATCGGACCATCTGACTGCTTACTGTGAATTTTTCCAATCCATCATTTCAAAACCAGCTGCGTTCCGCAAACAAATCACAAGCCCAATGCTTGATTATTCTGGTATCATTTTCAATAAAATTGTTTGAAATACAGTCATGCCACCTTTTGCGAATTGTTGTTTTAAATGAGAGAGATAAATAAAATACATAATCGAATCGATAGGAGGAAGACAAACATACCTAATGTGGCACCCACTATATATCGATATATAATACCCCAAACTAGACTATTATGGTGTACATCACATTAAGGATGCATGGAATATGTAACGCCTGCTTCCTGATTCAAATGAAAATTCTAATGGACCTAAGGACGTTTTTCTAAAGGTTCAGATGAATGGTTTCCTTGGCACTGGGTAAGGTCTTCTGGTCTCCAGGAATCCCAAGAAAAGGTTTGATTGGACATGAGTTCAGATCAACTGAATGTTAGTAATGTTTCAGAGCTGGGCACTGAGTAAGTCATTGCACAGGATTTTTCTACAAAGCCTTAGTGAGGATTTATAGTGATTACCAACTTTTTCAGGGAAAGCTCAGTTCTAATTATCACTGAGTAAGTTCTCGAAAAAAGTTATCAGGGTTTGAGAAATGGTTTTATGGGCTCTCAGGAATGCTTCTACGGACACTAAGTAAGGTTTTCTTAAGTGTACCAAGAGTCTAGAGGAATAGTTCTAATATGACCAGAGTATTTAGAAATATTAGGAATTTTGACATCATGCCTTGTACTAAATCAGACCATGATGCAATTTTAATAACTTATGAAATTGGTAAAAGGCAGGTTAGGGGACCAGGTTTTTGGAAATTTAATTGTGATTTATTAAACGATGATTCATATTCTAAAATGATTGAAATACAGATCTCTGATGTCGTGGGTGAAAACAAACATATGGATGATCAAGCTTTGTTTGAGTTTTTAAAATATAAAATTCGAGAGGCGACAGTTGAATTTTCAAAAAAGAAATCACAAAAGAGACGAAATAAGGAACAGGAACTAATGCTTGAACTACAGAATTTGGAAGAACAAATAGATGAAAATTTAGATGAGATGGTATTAGCCCAATACGAAATTAAAAAACAAGAATTAGATGCTATTATTGATAATAATATTAGAGGTTCAATTGTAAGGTCAAGAGTTCAATGGTTTGAAAATGGTGAGAAAAGTACAAAATTCTTTTTGAATTTAGAGAAACATAATTATTCAAAAAAGACCATTGTTGAGTTGAAAAAAGGGAATGAATATTTGACGAGTGAAAAAACATTTTAAAGGAAATTAATAGGTATTAAAAGGAGCTATATACATCAGAAAAAAACAATTTGGAATTTAGTGATAATGATAATTTATTTTTCGTAAAAGAAAATATTCCTATTTTATCAAATGAAATTGCACTACAGTGCGAGGGCCCACTTACTAAGGAGGAAGTTTTTGCTGTGCTTAAAAAAGCTCCTCAGAATAAGACTCCAGGTAGCGATGGTCTACCCCCCGAGTTTTATTTATTTTGTTTGGAATATATTGGAGATGCACTAGTTGCTTCACTCAATCATGGTTATAGAAAAGGCATGATGTCAAACACACAAAAACAGGCAGTCATTACCTTATTGCCAAAGCCAGATAAAAACCTGCTTCATCTAGAAAATTGGAGACCAGTTTCTTTATTAAATAGCGATTATAAGCTAGCAAGTAGGTGCATTGCAAAACGTCTTGAGAATATTTTGCCTAAGATTATCCACGAAGATCAATCAGCTTTTATTTCGGGGAGGAAAATTATGGATAATATAAGGCTTATTTCTGATGTTATCGATTATTGTGAGGAGTATAAGCACCCAGGGGCAGTCATGTTTGTGGACTTCTCTAAAGCTTACGATACTTTGGAATGGAACTTTATAAATAAGGCATTGAAATTGTTTAATTTTGGTGATTCATTTATACGTTGGGTAAATGTATTTTATAATGATATTAAGAGTTGTGTTGTAAACACTGGGGTTTCCACAGATTGGTTTGTATTATAACGGGGTATACGACAGGGCCGTGCTTTATCGACTGCACTATTTGTAATTGCTATCGAACTTTTTGCTATTTCTATACGTGCCAGTAAGGATATTGAAGGAGTACATTTGCATTATGACAATAAAATTCGAATTTTAGGGTATGCAGATGATACCACGCTCTTTTTTGGGGATCAGGTATCAGTTAAGCACATTCTTATTTTGTTAAAGTACTTTCATAAGTGTTCCGAATTAACTTGCAAAAAACACAGCTTTTATTAGTAGGTACTATGAAAAGGCAATGGCGGGAGATAGATGATATTTCTCCCACTGATGAGCCAATTAGATATTTAAGCATTGATCTGGGCCACAATAAAAGGTGTAATAAGAAATTAAATTTTGATGATAAGATAACTAAAATTTCAAATATTCTGTCAGTCTGGAAATCACGTAATTTAACTCTCAAAGGAAAGGTTATTTTAGTTAAGGTATTTGGTGCATCAAATCTGGTGTATTCTATGACTGTGGTTTCAACCCCGAGTAATGTTATTAATGAGGCTAGGTCCTTGCTAATCAATTTCTTGTGGAGGAATAAAAAAACATCATATAAAGCGTAATACCCTAATTGGTAACTATGATCAAGGAGGCCTTCGTATGGTGGATATTGAAATTTTGAACAAAGCAATAAAACTTTCCTGGGCTGTTAAAATTATAGATACAGAATCAACTATAGCTGTATTCAGTCATTATTGTCTTAGAAATTATGGGGGTTTGCGATTTTTACTCCAGTGCAATTATTATTGGGGCCAAATAAATGGTAGAATACCTCCCTTTTACATGGATATTATAAGATATTGGAGTGAGATAAATAAACAGAAGGAACCAAGTTGTGTACAGGAAATTATAACGCAAACAATTTGGAATAATAGATATATTTTGATAAATGGGAGCTCTGTATATTACAGTAAATGGCACATCAGTGGGGTAAGATACATCACTAATTTGGTAGATAATAACGGTAAATTTCTAACGTGCCATCAGTTTACTGAAAAATATAATATTGCTGTGAATTTTATAACATATACAGGTATTAACCTGCAATATTATATTATTCAGCAATTTTTCGGCAATTCCATCAAAATGGAAAAATCTTTTGAAATCTAATGACCATGTGCATGTAACTGAACAAAATGTTCAAAATACAATTGATTATGGGAAGGGTAAAACAAAAGATTTCTATAAAATACTGATAAAAAGTAAATTTGAACCTCCAAGCTCAGAAACTAAATATGGGTCAATGATATATGGGCAGGGCATAGCAGGAAAATGGAAGGCAATTTGGGAGTTACCTTATAAGGTAACATGTGAAGAAAAAATGAGAATTTTTCAGTTCAAAATTTTGCACAGAATTGTAACAACAAATTTATTCTTATACAAAAATAACTTAAGAACAGACAGTTTGTGTAAAACTTGTCAAAATGAGGAAAATTTAGAACATTTGTTCTGGTATTGTTCAACTGCACAAAGATTTTGGAATTCGTTTGACGAGTTCTGGAAAAAAGATCTCTGATGATAACACAAATTTAATCACATGTTCAAGTATTATCTTCGAAGTACTGGAAAACAAATCTCTTTTAAATTTGTTGTTACTAATTGGTAAATATGTCTTGTATTGTAGCAGGTTTACTGGTTATAGCCCAACAATAGCCTATTTTATGAGTAAAATCAGAAACCAAATTAACATTGAAAAAAAATGTTTTAACTGAAAAAAAGTTTGAAACGAAATGGAGCAAAGTACTGCAAGTGATTGAAGAATATTTGTAAGTTAATTTTATAAGTTTACTCACCATGTACTCATTGTAAATTAATGAAATTCAACATTTTATAAAAGAAAAGAAATGAACCCCTCCCTCATACACACACTAACAACAATAGCGCCCCCTCCCAACCATTTTTTTCACTTTTCGCCCCTTCTCTTTTCTAATATTGCTTCATTTTATGTTGTTAATTATCGTTTTGTATATCTTTTTGACATGTAAGATTATTTTGAAGTAATGTAGTTTTTTGGGAAAATATATGAATAAAACAAAATTATAAAAGACAAAAAAAAAGACTAAATATTGTTTTTCTAGGGTTCCTAAATTAAATGGTACACAAGTTATCTATTATATGTGTCTTTTTAGACCACTTCACCATTAATGACTGTATTCGCAGCATTTTGGTTGATTTTTATCTTCAGCTTTTTTAGTAGTTTATTTGGTTTTATTCACTAGTTAAGTTGGAGGGTTAAGTGGTTAATTACGTTGTTGGTCGTAACAACTGAGCAGACCAGTGTGCGTGTGAGCCACAATAACAAAACGACTTTTGATATCTACCATACTACGATATGTATTGATGTTGCATCATATCTGACGAGTGAAATGCAAGTCAATAAAGTATGCCACACTCAAGTGTCGCTGGAGAGAACGCTGTATGTATTGATCATATTTCAGAATATAGTGTTGAATAGGCGAGTAGATGAAACGTTTAAAATATGAAGTGCATCAAACCCCACGTCAAAAAACAGTGCATTGAAATTCTTCTGATACCCGAGTGCCCCACGGGATTGCAAATAACACCAGCGCTCACTTACTGAACCGAATTAAGAGGCCGCGTTCTCGCAGATATCGTAAAACACTAATTCGATACAAGTACGAAAACCGTTGTAAAGCATGCCTGCTTTTATTGTTGTCTTTCAGAAGCTCGACGTTTATTAGCACGTATTCAAAACTACATTTACAAAATTAAGCAGCGTCGTGTGTCGTGTGTTTGGAGTGCCGTTGAGAAGAATGCATTATCGGCGCAAATATAAGGCTGGACAATATTGTAATCAGGTTGAGAGCAGCCCAATGCATTTCCCCGCTAGTTTGTTTGAAGAACAGTTTACTACGCTAAGAGATTTGACTGATATCAAGTATTCCCTTGATAAAAGTTAGTAAGAGTAAAAAAAAAATACATTGTACTGTATCAGTTTTGGCAGGCTAAAAAGGAACGTACAATTTCCGGCTCCTATTCAATCTTTCGACGGTATATTCTTAACTTATGGATGTGAAGTATTTTGGAGGAACCAAAAAACAAACAAGCATATTTTAAATACATTTTGCATCAAACAAACTGGATGTACGGTCTAGTGTCAAACAAAGAATCACATTCTCACAGTCTGAACACCTTTTCCTATAAATCACGCCCTCTAGTGACCAACCGATTCTATGACGTAAATGGCTCACACGAATGCCGTTCAAATCGTCAATATCGTTTTGTTCTCTAGTAGTCAATCAATGAAGATTATGTTTATGAGAGGTTTTATTATATCCAAACGACGAACGACTACACAGCCAAACACAGTTGTGATTTGGACGACATTCTCTTCATCCTAGACTGGCCAGCTGTGGTGATTTTTGTTCAGTTTTATTATAATAATAAAAAACATTCGCAGATTCGTGTTTACATTTCCATTTTGCGACATTTTTATTTAATTTAAACTTTAAAAATAAATAAATCGCCCAGACTGTGCCAGTCTATCATCACCCGTATACGCCATTATTTACGTCACGTGAGCTTCCCGTCACACAGGCTGTGATTTATGGTGATGGGGTTTCCTAATATATGACGACCACATTTATGTTAATTTTCTCCGTCAAATGTCACATATGATGTAAGTGTAAACAAAAGGACATAATTTATACTTTTAATAGCGTTCTACCCTAAGCCAAATTCCCCGTATTGAGCTGGTACCACTTACCGGCATAAATTCAATCACCACAGCGTTTGTACCACGTGTAAAACATAACAAATTACACTCAACTTACGGATGTCAAATCGGAACTAATTGCCAATAGCAGTGACAAGTGAGTGATTGCCGTACACACGTCACAATTTAATGTTAACTGTTTTTGTCTTCATGGAATTGTGCTGACAGAAATATGATTGTAATTCAATAGAAATAACAATATCCGTTTAAATCACCATTTTGTCATGTTCGGACATGTTTTAGATGAATATTTTGAAAATTTATTATGAAACCTGATTTCCAAAGAATGGCACTGACATGCTGAGGCTGAGGTTGACACGCAATAAAGTACATTACTCAATGTTAACGTAGAAATTAGGACCACCACAAGCACACCGGTGACTTTTATCGTGCCCTTCGAGGAAACGTTACAAGCGATAACAATATTGCTCGTTATACTACTTTTGACTCGGGACACTCGGCAATGGCAAAATAAACTCACATTATGACTAAAACGGGCTAAGTGTTAGAATCGCATGATGTGCTCATGAATCCGGAAGTGACGTTTTATCCGTACATAATCAATAATGGCACGTTATAGCATCTAATAACAATAGCGAACAACTTACTTATGCTTGCGCTGAAAATCTGAAATATATCACCCAATACAAGCATTACATATAATTCTTGTTCATATCCGGGTCAATGTTACATATCCGGGTCAAAGTTACATGATTCTGGAAGTTAAATCATGCAGTATTGCCACTGAAGTACATGTAGTAAAATTATAATTTGTAAATCAATGTATGTTTAATTACTAAATATTTACCCCATGGAATGCGCTAACGCATTATTTGTTTACAAAACTGTGAATTATTGAGTGTGGTGTGATGCGGGCCATGTGAGCAATATCTATTGAAGGGAGTGTATTTAATGTAACAGCCATATATTCAACATTGATGTAACAGCTATATACTCAGCATTGATGATAATCCTATCTGAGAAATAACCGCGAACGTTTGTGGCATTATGTAAGAAGTGATTACCATTGATTAGTTGTTCCTTAAAGCGCGGTAGTCGTCGCGCTGCACATGTGCGACATATGTGTTGATAAACATTGATTTTCCCACAATCCAATGCGCTCTTCAAATGGAAATCATAAGTATGAGGTTTGACCTGGGCGCGACTTGCACTGATTACCGCCGGTGACTCTTTCGATACCTTCCAATCACATGAAAATTACCTGATTAAAGCTTGGAAACGTCTCAGTTCGTACTCGTTGATATGTGAACAGTCAAAGTCGCCATCTTTGTTTATATGAGACCCATATATCTCGCACATGCGCAGCGCGACGACTACCGCGCTTCAATTGTGAATGTGACAACAAGCCATGTGATGTCTTTTTAAAAATTTGTTTCTATAATTTCCTGTTACATTTTTACCAAACAGCTATAAATGTTTTTTGTTTTGTTCTGAAGACGCATCGAACTTAAAGATTTAGCAACTTCAAAAATGTGCTCGATAGTAGTTATTTCATTAGAACATGGCGATTATCGTTGAGCTGTGTGTACTTTCAGCCATTCTGTATTGGCGATTGCTTCGCTTGCTGCATATTAACATGCTAATTACACTGGTTTTCAGCGATCATTCCGTCAATTTGTTTTTTTTTAGTCACGCTTAACAATCTACGTCAATACAATGCCATACATACTTTCGTACACGAATACAGTGCCCCCAAAACCATAGAGATGTTTGAGTGTAATCGATACTAGAAAACAAACCCCACGTACAGAAGTTACAAATCGTAATTACTTAAGCTTTATAACTGTACCTGTGTCAAGGCGGCTCCAATATTCATGGCACTATAACTACGATTAATGAGCCATACAAAGCAATTAGTCTTACCGCCAGACTATGCGACCAACATGGCGAGAAAACGTAAGTTAAAAATCAATAATTACGACTCTGGAGACAAGTTTTAGTCGACAATCAAGTGATTGAAGAATCCGTTCAGTGCTGACTAAGAACCATAATCTTGGAATTAAATCCACTCTCCATGTCCTTTTAGATTACCATAAACCTACAGCAATTTACATTCGCCTTAAACGTTAACGACCACCGAGACCACGTTGAGAGCGAGAGTATGACGCTTTTAATGAATAATTTGGTGGGAAATTAAACGTGCACACATTGTGTATTGTAAATTTTGCCAATGAATATCTAGCAGACAAAATTTAGACATAATTTTTACATACAATGTGTTAATTGAGCTCAAGACAGAGTGTCTTCCATAAAATATGACACATATCGTACTAGTAATATATATTGATATTGAACTTGAGATTTGAATATACGGCACAAACTCCTCGTTGAATTCGGTAACTTGCAGCATTTCACTCACTTAAATGTTTCTCTTCTTAACGACCCCCAGCCAACATGTCACCTGTTCAATTGAACATCCAACCAACAAACCAAGTCCACTAACCAACCAATGTCTCTGTCCGTTCGTTCGTACATCTGTGTTATCGATTTTTACTATACAATTGTGATATGTTGTTATCCGATTTTAATTCAAATTTGTGCTTGTCTTTACTGCTAGATTTATATTTATTTCATCAAAACACGGGCGCATCAAAATTTGAATTGAGCTAACCGATGATTGTCACACTTACATGACTAAACGTAACCTTCTTTTGTAAGAACTTGAAGGCTTTGCATGACCATGCCTTAATGATATTGACTGCAGTCAGACATAGTCGACGTTAAGGCATATGACGCGCATAAGTATTTAGGTCTCATGCCACTAATTAACCAATGGCTGCTCGCAATTTAAATGCCCAGCAAGAACCAATGAAATTTTTTAAATATTTTTTTTTCTCAGGTGCTCCCTGTTTGAGGGCGTAATCACCTGGGTCAGAGGTGAGACCAACATGTGGTCTTTTGTTTACTACTTAGCGGCTGTGTACCTGTGGGTTTATTCTGTGTGTTAATGGATGTTCTAATCTTGGTGTTTTTCCAGTGATTTCTCTTGGTGCAATCCAAATACAGTAGGTGTGTCTTGTTTACCTGAGATTTGCAAGAGTTTGAGCTGGCCAACATGTTAGTTTTTTTCATATGGTTGATTACTGGCATGTTGATTTCCCATTTTTGAGCCATATTTTCAACTTTCTTCGTCATTTTCATATAGCAATCTCGTCATATGTTAACATTGTCGTCTATGGAAATTCAATTAGTGGTATGAGCCCTGAACTGTTATCATACGCGCCCGAATCTGTAGCCACATAGTTAGACAGTATGTTGCATTTATGACACTTTGAGCGTGATGGCGATCTGATTGGTTGATAGATAAACGAGTATTATTGCGATGCCTTGTCAGTACTTGTTCAAGTCTCGCGGTGATTTGTGAGAAATTACGTTTTATTTAACTCAACGGATTAGGTGTTATCTTCTAACGGCTATTAGATTGCAGATATCGTGTTTCTCTTATCGTGTATGTTTCCACCGATCACCGCGTTCAAGAGTGATTGCATGTAGGACATCGTACAGAATGCACAGAAACGTGGATTGTATTGATTGGTTAATTTTCTTACTTATATACACAACGCATTGTAGTACAGATTTTAACTTCAAGGCAAATATAAAATACGCATCTTAATTACTCAGAGAGTCTTCAGTTTTATGAAATTATGTGATAGTTAAACTGATTATTAATATGAAATAAAGACATTAATGACTCTCTGATTATAACTAATTACACGCACCATTGCAAACTATTGATATCCTCCTAGTTTAACATTACAGTTTTTCTATTCATAACCAGGCGTGTTATTGCGAAAGTGAAAGTAGCCAATCAGCGGCCTCGTTTCAGCTGGTGATTTCTTGCATTGATGAGGCCACAGTGTAACTGGGCATAATTGCCAACTGCAAACTTAAAGGGCGGCAGTCGTCGTGCCGCGTCCTGTTCGATATGGGACTCATAGCGACGTATACAACGCGTGTAAAATACATTGTTTATTCACATGAAATTCGAACACGCGCTGCACGGCGACCACCGCGCTTTAAAAGCAGCTTAAACGTATGTAGACGGGCACACAACAGAGTTCCATCCAACCATGATCCAACTACAAAATGTGTGTTGCCACACCTTTGTTCACGCAAATGTGTTTATTTTAGCAATAATAAGCGCCCGTACTTGATTCAAGGCAGTTCTGCGCATGCTCTCAAAGCAAACCCTCTCGCACAAACATATGTTTTAGACAATGCTGTCAACTTCTGCAGAAAATAGGAAATTGTACTTTAAAGCGGGAGGGTCGTCACCTGCGCACTAGCGGGAATCGAGTCCCACGCGATGATAACAACACACGCTAAAAACGCAAAGGCTCATGGGTAGACGCTTACTTGTAAACAATGACATGATATGGAAATCTGACGCATGCGCAGGTAACGACGCTCCCGCTTTAATATAAAATACCTTATTCCCCACAAATGTGCAAATAATATGTCGATAAATGCTTTAGTAACACAATAAGCTCATGTCGGTAATCCCTTTAATTAATTCACTCACAGATGTCCTGATGAAATCATGTAAGTAGGAATGAAATGATTACTGTGTAAACCAGTTCGAAGTTCATTATATATACTTTCTTTCCCACACCATGGCAATGTAACTCAAAAGTGAAACGCGTTTTGGACGATAATATTATCACTAATATTACGCATATGTGTGGGATGTGTTTACTGAAAAAAAGGAAGCTGACATTATTCCATAAACGCACCGCATCGAACGGCGAATAAACCGAGTGGTAATGAATGAATCAATCAATCAGAACTAAAGCAGAATAGACAAATGATCAGTCATCTCTTAATGCCCACTATTGATTATAAACGTTGCAAATGAGGAATCAATCATGCTATTTGTACTCGGAATAAGACCCCAATCGGCGTTTTTAATCAAACTGACATTGGATTTGGGCCATGAGTGATGGCTAGTCTACCATTAAAGGTATTGGCAATAACCTGGACATTATGGGTCGTTAATAACGGAACAGATTTCAGCTGACGGCGTGAAGAAGAGACACATTTTTGGTTTACTAGCGAAATCCGTTGGCTAGCAAGACGCGTTCTTACACATATATGCTATGTTGTGCATGTTACACATAAGTTAAGCAACATTTGTGATACTGAATGAGTAAACACATGGTAATATGCCATTTATCATGGAAAACATATTGACTGGCTATAGCACACGTCTATTTCATCTCAGGGTTTATTGGACGAGTCAAAGATAACATATTTAACTGTCAGGTTGAGTGTTCTTAGAATTTTGTGAATCTTTGTCGGGAACTAGGTCGACCTATTCTTTGCCTGGAGAAACATGGAAAAGTGGATTTTTTTTGTAACCAATCATAACACATGATCTGGATGACGTGTCATAAATTGTGATAATAGCATAACAGTATGAAAACAATTCCAAATAACTGGAATATATATTTTAGGTGAGCGGAATTTCATTTTCCAGCTATCCCAAACGTATCCATTTCCAGGAATAATTGTAATTTTAAATTAATAACAATTTTTTTTTTAAAAAAGCATCCCAAGCCCTTTACACACATCTGTATAATCAGGTGATTGATATATTATTTTAAAAAATACATATTTAAAACAAATATGTTTCAACAGGAAGTAATTTCGAACTGTGTGCTTTTGATATCAGTTCAACGTAAGAGTTGCCTATCAACTCGATCCAAAGTCGTCAATTTTAACCGTTTGTTGGAACTGACACTTTTACTTTTACAAATTGCTTGCATCAACGTCCATTTCCGGTGAATGTATCCCAATTCAAAGTTTGTAAGTAGAATATATCTAAAAGAACTGTCAAGCACAATGTGAGTTACGACCTACAGTCAACGACTAAGGTCGGAATAACGTACCATCATTTCGCGGCTTTCTGGTGCACGTGATATTCTGTCTGTTAACGACAGCAACATGTCCACAGTTGTTTCATGAGGCACACGATCACCGTGTAAATAAATAAATTTGACAGAATTGTAATGTAATTTGGCAATGGTGTTTAAATATGCAAATCTGCTCGGCTGTGAAGTTGTTCGTCATTTAGAATGTAACACGTCTCTAAAAACACAGGATATAACAATATGGACTTTGTAAATGGAGTCGTTTCAACGAATTGACGTCACATAAACTCCGCGTCACTGGAGGGCGCCACTCATAGGAACGCTGCAAACGTTTTATTCCATGAGGGTAATTTACCTAATCGACATGCGGTTGTTTCTTCTGTTTTCGTGTCACTAGGGTTGACAGTCACTAATGTAAATGGCACGGATAATATTAGATAGCTGTGTGATTAATTAAATACATATTTGTCCAACGTCTCCGATATAATCAATCACGAATTATTAATTTAAAAAATTGTCAGTAGTCGTATCTCTCTTCATTGCGTTCACTATTCTGAATACAGCGATCACATAGATCTGTGGGAGAGTCGAATCGATGATGCGAGAGAATATAAAACTATTTGAGTAGAAAAACATACCTCGTAGTCATCTGACGAGATTACGGCGGTTAATTACGTCTAAGATTTATTCATTGCACGCTATGGTATATCACGCGTGTAAATATGACATTGAGCTAGTGTTCGCACTGAAGGACACAGACAGTGGATTCTGTTTTTTTATCTCATTGCGCTAGAAAACTACATTTTTAAGTATCGACACCGTAGTACTACGCATTAGTTAACAGGGATACTTAGTTAACATGTTAACTTTTGTGCGAAGCTTCTATGTAGTTCATCTCCATTGCTGTCGCAGTTTTGCGCATGTGTAGAACGACAGCAACATCACACCATAGACGTACTCCACTGAAAACACATAATATTTTGACGTGGATGAATCAGCTATCATTGAGTGGATCAACACACACATTTAACTACACAGCAAAAATGGTCAAAGTTTTCCGAATTATATCTGGGTAAGAGTGTCCTGTTAAGTTTAGTAATTTCATAGATTATATCCGACTGAAACGTGGAGATCGTCCTAGGCACGTTATGTCAGATTCGGTTGAATCAGTGTGATACTTTCAAACGATTTGACACTTTCACTAATTACTCACGTCATCATCATGATTCCTTCCGAGTTTCCAAGTAACAAAAAAAAAACATTCCAAATAAAGCCGCAAGATCGATGCTAGTCGTGTACTTTATTTTGAGGAAGCCCAGTTGTTTGCTGAGCTGCGATAATTGTCGAGCTGCTCATTTGGCATTCGAAGGTGAAGATAACTTATTATTCGTATCTATGTATTGCAAAGTGTAAACATCAATTTAACAATGTAATTGGGAAGATTGCATCCTGATTAAATCTGATTAAATGCTTTGTGCACTGGCGTGATCTACCTAATTCCTAAATTGTCTACATATATATATATATTATATACAACTAATTTAGTAACTTCCGATTAAACTACTCATGCATTAAAATGCCAATCTCCCTCTAATATGTTTTTTATTTTGCAACTAGTATTATATCCATAGGACCTGAATCGAAACGCGTAAATCAACCCGGCTAATAAATTGATACACTTTCTTACGTAAATATTTTTGGAACTGGGTATGCTACTAGAAATCCAACAGTTATCAAATAAACAATTAAAGTATCGCGACAAAAACATTAAAATGATTCATAATTCTCTCCAGATTACCAGAAATAGTGACAAGATTTGAAAGTAGGCGGCCCGGATCTCGACAGACAGATGCGACAGATGTTTTTTGATAAATTCTGTTGTCTATGTAATCATAAGATCCAGGATATTATATTGCTCGACATTCACTTTATCGCATGTGATAAACATGGAGTCTTTGTCTTCCGTTTCACTATAGGCTGCCATAGACGTCACGTGACCTAAGGCACCCCCTCATCCAAAAAACGTGCTTCTCTATGATCAGAATTATGCAGCTTGTGACCCCGAGCTTATGAATATGAGTCTGAGAATCAAAAAATTCCCTCAGTCTGAATGAGAAAGATTTTCAAACACATTATTTATTTTCAGTTTCAGTCGTTTATATTCCCACATGATTATAAGTTTGAAGCTGTTGGTATTGGCGGGTCAACTTCGAGTGTTAAAAATAATATCTTTGTTGTCATTGTCACTGTGCGTGGGTGCATAACCATTAGTCTTCCCGCCCCCAAATAATGCCATTTTGAGGTCCTAACTAAATAAATTCTGTGACATAATCATGAAATATTATGTTTTGTGTTTTCTTGTAGTCTAGAGGATTAAAACAACATCTTTTTCTCTAAAAGCTTTTTTCCCGCGGGTTAGCATTCCCCTAACCATTAAGATCCGCAGGGATTACAGATAATAATCGTATCTGTCTTCTCAAAATGATATTATTTCAAAGAGGTTTATTTTCTTCAAACCAGTATTCTAAAAAGACCGTTGCCACGATCAACAACTAAAGTCCAAATGCATAAGAATACATTTTTAACCAAACTGTATAATTATGACAAATGTAAATACAAACGACACTGAATTAATCTATTATTAAAAATGATGGTTGTCTGCTGTTATTCTTCATCCATGTGGCTCAGGTAATCAGGTCAAGGTGGATAGACTATCTGTCAATGTTACCCAATTTATAGGACATGACATTCTGTAAGTAAAAGTTACAGATTCAGTTTCAGCATCTGTACAATAAACGTACACGTTGCCAAGGGAACTTAAGCGTGATTTATAGATATACATCACAGCAAAGTATGAAATATTGTATGAAATGAATAAACCACCATAGTTTCTTCCCCCAACAACAACTATTAATTAACTTGCTTTCGATTCTATCATTTATGGTGAAAAAATCTATATATTGTTTTTTTGGCATCCCCATTGTACGTATATACGTAGCAGTGGCCCAGGCAGTGTTTATTGTTAGTGTGAATATATCTGCTTGTATTTGTTGTAAGTGCTAGTGGTTTGGTGTCTGTATATCTGTCTTCTTTGATCTATCATTATCGCGCCCATACCCGTCATTTTCGTTTGAAGTGTCTCAATCCATCATTCTCAGTCTGTCAGCGTATCAACATGCATCTTCCAAATCTCAAATATCACATTCGGTTATTGTTCGTTTTTTTTTGATCATCTGACGTTATTCCTATAAACAGATCAAATGCAGTTGAGTGCAGTGGACATAACAAAGACAGCATGTTAGTTGAACAAGTGTAAAACAGCAATAGATTTTATACGCAAATGGCCGCCGAAATCTCGTTGAGACCGAGAGTGCCACGAGACTTGTTTTCAAATAGTGTTTCCTTCTCCCCCATCATTACATCAACTATTCCACTGAATTATGTAATCATAGTATTTGGAACAGAGGGCGCGACGGGTTCTCGCTCGCAACGAGATCTCGTTGACAGTTTTCATCTAAGATATTTTCTGTAAAAGTGTAAAAGTGTAAAGGTGTAAAAGCAAATCTAAATTAATTGATTATACGTGAAAAGTTCCCTAACTCGACATTTAATTTTAAAATATTTTTACTGTCCTTTTTTCTAATCGCTTTTTACGTATTTTTGCATTTACAACTTGGTAAACCACAAATGCATTAGAACATAACACACTATGCCTTAGATATCTTGGATTCTAATCTCTACTTCAAATGCATCAGAAGCATCAGTGATGTAGATCTATTCTTCCTGCTTACAACAGTAACATGGCGTCAAAGTTTGTATTTTCAACCACCATAAACACCCACAGTATGAGATCAACAAGGCGAGGATGAAAGATGAGTTGAATATTAGTATTTTTGTAAATCCTATCAACTACCTCTCTTTTTTTCATGTCTCATGTTCATTGTTGACGTCATTGAATGTGGCAGAAACACTAAATACTCCCTACACGATCATAAACCCGTTCTATGGGAGCCGAGGTCGCTGCTCAGTTGGTGCCCTTTGAGACACGCGAGTCATGTTACATTTCACGTACATGATTACTGCGTGGTATCACAAATGATAAATCCGACTTTAAAATAATCAGAGAATTTAGGTCAGCAATGTTAAAATCAGTAAAGGACATTCTGAATTCCTCTTTTCTCTACCCCCTGCAATTATATGGGGGGTCATAAGTGGTAGTAGCTATCGGGATGAATAGCTTCCCTGCAAAAGCTATAAATAACTTCTACATAAAAACTGTGGTTTCCCGCAGCTGAATCTCTGTGACGTAATGAATAGACTTTCCGAATGTTTACCTTCCTTTGACAGAATGACCACTCGACCACAAAGACTGCGGAAACATGAATTGACAAGAAGTAGGTAAAACCGAATATTTGCCTGTCAGAAAAAAAAAATAGGAAATTAATTTTCGGGAAACAGCTTAGCTGGAATAACAAAAATCTGAAATGTGTGACTTTGTATGCCAGCGACATTCATTGAAAACAATGCCATCCTGCTTCCACGTTTATATTCATTTGTGTAACACATGTTCGTATTTAATTAAACACTAATACACTTACACACGAAACAATTACACCTGCAGTGATGTGTATATTTCATGATTGTACATCAACTGTACTTTTCAGTCTGTCACGTGGCTATCTATGACGTCACAGCCACAACATGGGAAATCCTACAGGTGCAAGTAAGATTAATGATAAACGAGCGAGTATAATTTCCCGAAGTGTAAAATAATAATAAATGTGTATGTCTACAAACATTGCATAGTACACTTTTCTCTTCTCGTGGTGATGTGAAATGCGGAGATTACAGTATGTTTTTGTCCATGAGATATTGCATTTGGGGAACGCATTAACACATACTAAATGCATATACATCTCCTTTTACACATTCTGATATCATTTGGTGCTATGTTTTTAGCTTGTTGCAACACATGGGTATTATACTTATATTTCAGTGTTACAACAAAGACGATAAACAAACACGATAGGTTACAATAACTTATACGACAATTACATTACGGTATATATACATTAAATAATGGCACATTGCATAAAATCACATTACATTACATTGCATTGGATCACTTTCGATTTGTGTTCTGACGTATTCGTAAATACAAGCTTATTACAAAGCCAAATATCATTGAATTATACCTCAGTTGTTGAAGTCGCGGTAACGTGTCGGTGGGCGCATTTACTCGTTAATTCTTGCCTTCATCTAATATGCCAACTCAGGCAGTTTACATCACGTACGACCATGTTCGATGACAACTATTTTGACCTTTTAACTTTCAGTTCGATCCAACCAATCACAATCGGTGACACATGCCCACTACTAATTTGAACTGAGTGATACCGCGTTGACTGAGCTAAAGAGCTGCAATTCAAAACCTTTTTAAACAGTGTGAGTATATCAATCAATACATCGCACTGACGTGTTTTACATCTATACCAGGTCGTCCAGTGTGTGTATGTATTTGGAACGACCACATACATATCGGTAACACACTTCAATTTGGCGATTTCAACCATTGCCAGAAGATCATACAGTAATCATTTCCTGAAACCCAGCCCATGATTTATACTGGCGTAATAGCTTTTCAGGGACAAGAAATTCACATCCTAATGGACGCACGTTACTAGAGTGTACGATTGTGAGCAATTAATCTGACAATTCACCGTACACACTTTTAATGCGTCTCACGTTCAGTCTTTAATGATCCCACTTATTGCAGTCGTACTGGGGTGGTGTAAATCGTACATCGATTTGCAGTCTTTGGATATGACAGTTCTTTTCATAATTTCTTCCGCACAATCACACAACATGTGTCGTGTACTAGGACAGACGATTGCCGGATATTACCGCTGCATATAGATCCATTGATACCCGTATGACGTAACGCATGACGTAATAGTCTCTTTCCTAGCGCCGTATTTTATAAAGCTTTGAAGACGATTTTTACACTTAACAACACGACCGCCATATAATACCAACATAGTAATATTTTAATATTGCGAAATGTACGAATAACTCATAATTATTTATTATTCGGCCATAAAGGATTATGGGATAGGTCAGGTGTGAATGACCTAATAAGAGCATCTCACAATTCGACCAAAATGAGGTAGGTCGTTTATGACGGTAATGTAAGTAAGTGTAACATATGTAAATAAGCTTTCCATGAGCCAACTCTGGTTCTTGACCAACCGGCACAAGTACTTTCGCCCCCTATAAGAATAGAGCTAATATAGAAATTATACACTTCACAAACCATGACCCAGGGGGTACTCCCATTGTTGAAGTACACGTACGTGTTCGTGTCGATATTATGCCCACCTCCCGCATTTTCATGGTTTAGCCGATTTTTTAAAAAAAATTGTTCATATGAGCAAAATTTAGGACATTTTTGAGAAAGCGCCATCAACATCGATCGCATGTGTTCTTAATCCAGGCTGGCTGCGGAGCACTCCCACGCAAAATCCAGGTGAGTACCAGATCACAACCCTGTAGTGTTTACATAACATGTTTTGCTCACTGCAGTTTTAGTAGTATTCAGGTCAGGAGCACAAAAGTTGGAACGTGAGTTCATGCTCTCCCGTGGTCGGGTTGCTGAGAATAGCCCACCAAGGAAGTGCATCTGGAAAAACTTGTCAACAACACTGACATATTGTTGCCATTGATTCTTACTAGAAATAGGTGAAATATAATGATGAATAAACCCTTAGTTCTTTCCAGCTTGCATTGCTATTAGAATCCATTACTAACAATATAAGTAATATATGCAATAATAAAAATGTATTCTATTCTATGTATAGTCCCCGACGAAAGTGATCGGGTATCACCCTGGTTACAAGGTCCTTTCCAACTTGCGAATATTATTTAAAAGAGTACTCAAACGATGCATGTTATCTTGTTATAGCGATTTCATAATCATTTTGACAGACTGACAAAAAAATCTAAAACCACATGTGACAATTTTCTTCAGAAATCTCTATTAGTAACGTTTTCGCATTAATATGCTCGTTTTTTTGCTCTCCAACTGTATAAGACATGAATAAGCCAGAATGCATTGTTGTTAACTTTGCGATTTTTAAAGCTTCGCTTTGGAGATGTTTATGTGTGTATGTGTGTATGTGTGTGTTAGTGGCAGAGGGGGAGTGGAGCACCATATTTACCACGACATAAGGCGATGCCGTCATACATTGACATATTAAATTAAGATGTAGTCTAAATTGTTGAAAAACTATATATAATATGTCGTAATAATAATACAGAATAATATGGAAGAGGAGATTAGTATATATATTTTTACACTAATCAATCTTTTCAAGCCAATGAAGTTTTTAAAGTCTACTTAAACATTTAAACTTTTCCAAACGTCGAAATCGTGTGTTTTATAGAACAGCTTGAAACATTCAATAGGATTTGTTGGCAGATATTATTTTATTAGAGTGTCGTTTGTGTTTTCATATATATGTTATAAATGAACAACAACATATAATTATCAAAATTCAGTATTTACAAATATCTATACTATTTATGTTGTTAACTGTTATTTTACTATGCAATTTAATTATAAACTTACTGTAAAAAAACATGTTTATTCCATATACAATGATATCATTATATACATAGAATGATTGTATTTTGATATACATGTAAAAACCACAAGTTTTTTAAATTTAAATAAATAATAATGAAGATATGTTCAATATAAAAAAATATTATATATAAATTAACAGTCTAAAATAATATATGAATATTATAATACTTACAATTTTATATTAGAAATTTATTCAAAAGTTTCAAACGGTTTTCACATTTTTTTGGCTAGCTATAATGATGATGTTAAAATGAAGTCTCATATAAACATATCTGGTGTTAAGTTTGCATACGAACTATTGTACGAACTATTAGTTTTCATTTCTTAATGGGGTACTACATACCAATGTCCAATACATAAAATAAATAAATATATAATTGTTTGATAAATCTTGGAATTTGGGATATTGTTATATTAGTTCAATTATATTTTCAGCAATTAAGTGAATTCATGACAGTTATAGAAGCCCACCGTGCAAAATGCATTATTTATATATAATGGAAACTGTTCACCGGAGATTATATTATGAACATATTGCATGAAAATTACATTCACTCCACGCACATTATATGTATTATCATAATTATTATTGTTCACTAAATCATTGAAGTACACAATTTACTTGAATATATAGCTATTTCGTTGTACTGATTGTGTCCTTTGACAAATCCCATGTTACTTGATTATTCATGTTACGTCTGCTATGGAGACGAGAGAACGGTCTATTTATATATATTTAATCTTGAATAAAATCACCTGGGCCGCAACATCTGTTATATGCATATCATGGAAAGTGATAATATAGGGCGCGCCATATATCCTCTTGCCTGAGCCGTAAGTTTAACTGAGTCAATGAGATTCATTGGACAATTTCACAACGATCGAGATCATGGCTGGATTTCCAATGTTGAAATCGGGATCAAAGTACTGAACGGAGATCAACCTCGAAGACGATCGAGATTAAAACATTGTCGATGTCTAGGAAAGCAGACTAAGATTGAGGTAGAAGCCTACTCCTAGTTTTTGAGGAAGTTGGTCATAAATCGCATTGCATTGTGCTTTGGTTTATTGTGTACAATCATGGAGCTATTGTCCCATGGCACAATAAAATGGGATTCTTTCTTATGATACAGCGACGTTTTTTGAGAAACTTATCTTAAGATTTGCAGCTTACATCTCCAGCCGATATTTAAAATATGCTATAAAATCTCTGCCAATAGGAACCTGGTAACAGTATTTATTTATAATACTGCGAAAATGGAAACTAGCCGCTAAAATACAACCACTAATTGTTTGAAAATTAGGCTTGTGACCCCTGACTTTCTTTAAGTGAATATGTCATTATACAACTTATTGCAAAACGAATAAATTCTAGCAATTTTGCAACAGAAATACTGATAACGGCTCAGATTGATCTATTTGTCGGGCCAAAACGTATGTTCCGCGCGTCCTTGTACCACTTTTCACTAAACTCATATATGGCGAATTTGTCATTATATTCATACAAAGCTTTAGTGGTCCCGGAGTGTATTTTTCATTATATATGAATAAGACCTCCTCTCGTCTTAACATAGGAGGTAAAGCAAATAATTACTATTATTTGTGTATATAATGTAAGCTCCCGGCGAGATTTCTGCATTATATATAAATAATGCATTTTGTGGGTTTGTATAACTATTTACTGTAATTTATTTATTTGGAGTATTACTCGAATTATTGTACATTTTTCGGAACCTTAAAAATAAAAATACTTCACTATTCACGATTTGTCGAACAATTATATTGAATAATAATGACAGCATGCCGATTGTGCTTTTCTCGCGGTTTTTTCTGGTTAAATTAATATATATAATTGTGGGTTGAATTGACAAATAAATTGCAATTGTTGAATTGTATTTATATAATACTGGTACATTATTTAACTTTACTGTTCATTCCTATATAATATATCTCATTCTGAATATATTCACATACAATGAAAAATATTTATTTAGTGAATTTAGAATTTATATTTATATAAAGAAACAAAATAACTCCCATGTATACAATACTATCGCCAAAATGGAATAAACTTGTTCATATATTATAAGTATACCTTAATTATTTACAAATAAACAGTTGATATCATCAATGTTTTAATACATAAATATGACAAAGATACACATATTTTGTCAATATTGAATTTTAATAATTGTATTATATAATGTTAACAGTAAAATTGTATTTATTTGTAATAAATTGTATTATAAATATTTATAATTAATTGATTTTTATAATTGTTGATTACAAGTCAAATATATATTACACAATTATGTATAATGAATTCGATTGCGAAATTTATAGAATATACGTTTCTAATTGAAAGTATCTAATTAAAATCATATTTTAATTTCAGCACGTTTTCAATGACTTGACACATATTCTCGCAATATGTCTTGAGCTCCATATGTATTATTTTACCGATTTGACCATCTACCATGAAGCTTTAATATCGACCACTTATCACGTTATTTCTACGTTGCGGAATATCGTAAGCAGACTACAAGAAATCATGAACATCCGGGAATTTTAAAAATGTGCACGTTACGCCACTTAAATGCGTTTGTAGGAAGTCGTTGGTCTAAATATATCTAAATATATATCGCGACGATTTTCTAGAAACATCGTTTTGTAACGCTTCTCAATTGCCAGGAAATTGAACTCTTTCCCGCGCTTTTTAAATCGGATATGATTTTTAAGATATTCGAAGGCAGCATGAATAGGAGGTATGATTACTGTCAATGTCAAGTCGTGACTGTCTGGCAGTAGTAATGATGAGTCCTTAATTAATGTTTACGCCGATACCATTTCATGCGAGACGTGGACGTAACGGAGTGGTATATTTGTTGTCATGACAACCAAAGTGATCATTACATCATTGATTGTAAGATTCACAATAATCACAACAACAGTAACAACAGAACGGTAAATTTCTTCACCTTTGCGTCGAAATTGTGACCAGTAGTTTATTTGTCTCACGTGTGAAAGACGCGTTATTCCTTGATAGCGGTTATCCATACAACTATCTTACACACTATCGTATCTATCTTTTTAATATTTGTTTTCGTACAGACATCACGCGGTCTAGTGGTCAATTCTGCAAATGTACAATAACAACGACCCTTTTTTCAAGGTTAAAGCTTCTTGACATTCATAAACTTATTCGCCTTGTCTACGGACGGTTATACGTGTGATATCATAACAGTCTTGTCCTTGGATAGTGTACCAAAAACATGTTGTCTTACTCACACATAACAACACAATCGATACTCGTAAACATCTCTAAAAATATTTCCGGCAATACATACCGTACATAGTGCCTCTTAATACATAATAGGGCCAAGTTAATGCCAAGAACACAGGGTGTGTGTTGGCTTTTATTCACTTATTTTCCAATTTAATGTTTATTAGCGCTCATGGAGTTTACGTGCGCTGTATTTTTGTGTGTGCAAATACCCTGATTTAAATGCTTTTATGATTGTACTTTATCGCGTAATTCATGTAGTCGTGGCATATACCCATAGCACTGCGTATTGTTCATTGCATACTAGTATGTCGTTGATGGGATATCGAACTGTCTGTCACGCAAACAGCTATTACCTCCAAGTCTTGAACCGGTATTGCTACACAGTCATAGAGTATAATCTTAGGATTTGACATTTACATTGACATTGACATAAGACACCATCTAAATTTTATTCTTGGGTTATAAATAGAAGTACTGATTAAACAGTAAATCACGTTGGATTACACGTACTAGGTACAGACATCAAAAGTCCCGATAATAACGACGAATGCACTAGCGCGCACTTAATTATTGGGAGTCCCCTCTATGAATTATCGTTAATTTGCTTAATAGGCATAATGGAATGCAATAAATATTGTTTCTGCTATTAAGAACCGCGCCGGAATTTGATGCCAGCAATACAGAGTTCAAGCGGCATCTGTAATTTGTCAGTTTCATCTAAACACATCTGATAAGAGTAGTCGGCTATTCCTAACACATAAGTTCCAAATTCCTTGACTAGTAAAAGTTCAAAGGTGTAACCAAACACCAGTTCCTTCTACGTCAAATACGGGACATATATAAATCTGACATTACTCCCTGTAAATGTATAGCAGCTGTGACAGAAACACGTTTTTACTGAAGTTATCAAACACACCACTTGATGTTTGCAACTCTAATATGTGGATGAGTATGATTTCCAATTCTGTATTTGCAGTGTTGTTCATTATACAATTCAGATTAAAGTTACTGGTTTGAACCATGGAGTAAGTTCAAACTTAAAGCGGGAGGGCCGTCACCTGCACACGCGCGGGAGTTCCAAGCGACGATAACAACACACGCTGAAAACGCAAAGGCTCATGCGTAGACGATTGTTTGTTAATAATGACACGCTATGGCCATCTGACGCATGCGCAGGTGACGACTATCAGTCCATTTTAAAAAAAAAAGCAATACATCCAAGTAACAGTTAATGGCGTAGGGCTTAGTGATCTTTTAAAGACAGAAACGTTGCCAACTTCACTGCAGTTACGCACTATGAAGGCAGCAATTCATTTTTAATATAGCCTGGAATCCAGCCGATACACTCAGTAATGGCTTGGTAAATTGCACTGCAACTACATAGTTAGCACAGAATTGTGTCATTGGCTGTTTCCATGACATAAATTACCATAAATTACACACGTGCTGACCTGTAAGTAAGCCCCACCCATAACACTTCAGAGTGATCCACTAGTCTGTTGTACGCAGCTTTAACAGTCATAAACGGAATCTAGTTTAACATTCCAACTTAAAAAGTGGATTTCACTCTTTACACTGTAAATCTAGGTATGACACATGACACATTATGACACATTTTTCCCCCACTTTAAAAATCACCTCATATTTAACACATTAAGTGTTTTTCTTAAACTCGCAAATGAGTTATTTTACAACACTATTGTTTTAAAATACACGTACTGTACATGTGTTTCTACCAGAAACATGTATAAGTGTTTATGCTCACGGTATATAGACAAGTGTCTCAACTGAAGACATGTTTTACTAATAACAACTTTCTGAAAAGTGATTTCACTAGACACAGATTGTGAAAAAAAGTTTCATCCAGAAATATGTATTAACAAAGTGTTATTCATCGCAACACTTTGAAAAGTGCTTTCACGCAAAACACCAACTGAATATATTGACAAGTGCTTGTAATAGAGACACATTTTAAAATGTATTTACACTGATAACATGGTAAAAGTCACTAACAATATCATTTTGGAAAACAATATATATCTTGTGACAGGTTAATGGTACGCACACTCGCATTATTATATAAAACTGAATTAAGTAAAATTATCGCTACATGTACAATGACAATGGTCACGTATGTGAATATTTTTTCCAATAAATATGCAGCATACAGTAGACGGCATACAAAAGTGTTCTGTAATGAGCGCTTACGTAATTGGATGTTTTAGGTTGAAACATTGCATGTGCATTTGTTTTAGGGGCTACTTTAAAATAGAGCAGTTTGGAAGAAAGGTGTTATAGTTACACTGATGAAATTGTGTACATGCCGTATATACAAACACATGCATGGTCACGTGTTTACCTTGAAACATTACATGTGTGTTTGTTTTAGGACGTGCTTCAAGATAAAACAATTTAGAAGAAAAATGTTTTAATTACTCTCATGAACACAAATGTCTGGTGTTTTGGGTTGAAACATCGTTAGTTGTGCTTTCTGGAGTGTTACAAATTAAATTCTTTTCGAGAAATGTCATTATGAGTTGAATTACGTCACCTTCGGTGACTGTCTTGTTGGCATATATAACATATAGTTTACTTGCGAGTCCTCAGACCATTCACTCAAATGTTGTCAATAAACACTTCAATGATACATTTATGTCTCCGTAAAACATTCCATTGTCAGTCAGTATTCGTTTACTTCCACTAATTTATATATTAGGTAAATTTCCAAAGCACCAAACAGTACCATTTAAATAATCAAGTAATTCTAATACTAATGTAATTCAAATACTCATTCACATATCAAAAGTAATTCAAATACTCATCAAAATATCGCATATGATTCAAATACGTATTCAAACATACATCCATCCATGTAATATAATTCAAATACTCATTCACAAATCACACGCAATTGAAATGCTTATTCACATATCACACGTAATTCGAATACTCATTCACAAATCACACCCAATTCAAATACTCATTCACTTATTACATGTAATTAAAATACTCATTCACAAATCACATGTAATTAAAATACTCATTCACTTATTACATGTAATTAAAATACTCATTCACAAATCACATGTAATTCAAATACTCATTCACTTATTACATCTAATTCGAATACTCATTCGCCTATCACATATGATTCACATACGTATTAAAACATTAATTCATCAATCACACGTAATTCAAATACTCATTCTGTTATTACATGTAATTCAAATACTCATTCACAAATCAAATGCAATTCAAATACTCATTCACCAACCACATATAATTCCAATACGTGTTCAAATATTCATTTACTGAGCAAATTCAATTCTTATACACACTCACATATAATTCAAATACTCACAAATCACATGCATCTCAAATAATCATTCAACAATCACTCGCAATGCAAATACTCAATTACAAATACTGATTCCTCTAACACATGTAATTCAAATACTCATTCACAAACCCCATGTAATTTAAACTCACATTAACCTATCACATGTAATTCAAATACTCATTCCCCATCCCATGTAATTCAAACTCACATTAACCTATCACATGTGATTCAAATACTTATTCACAAACCAGATGTAATTCAAATACTCATTCCCTATCACATGTAATTCAAACTCTCATTAACCTATCACATGTAATTCAAATACCAATTCAAAAGTCACATGCAATTAAAATACCCATTCACAAAAGAAATGCAATGCAAATACTCATTAACCTATCCAAGTAATTAAAATACTCATTCACAAGTCACGTGCAATTTAAATACTCATCCACAAATCAAATGTAATTCAAATACTCATTCACAAGTCACGTGCAATTCAAATACTCATTCACAAATCAGATGTAATTCAAATACTCATTCCCTATCACATGTAATTCAAACTCTCATTAACCTATCACATGTAATTCAAATACTCATTCACCTATCACATGTAATTCAAACTCACATTAACCTATCACATGTAATTCAAATACTCATTCACAAGTCACATGCAATTAAAATACTCATTCACAAAAGGAATGCAATGCAAATACTCATTAACCTTTCCAAGTAATTCAAATACTCATTCACAAGTCACGTGCAAATCAAATACTCATCTACAAATCAAATGTAATTCAAATACTCATTCACAAATCAAATGTAATTCAAAAATTCGTTCACAAAGCAAATATAATTTAAATACTCATTCACCTATAACATGTAATTCAAACTCTCATTTACCTATCAGATGTAATTGAAATACTCATTCACAAAAGAAATCTTTTTCAAATACTCATTCACAAACCCCATATAATTCAAACTCTCATTAACCAATTTCATGCAATTCAAATACTCATTCACAAATCCAATGTTATTCAAATACCCATTCACTTATTTATTGCATGTGATTCAAAATATTATGAACATTCAAAAGCTGATCATTATGTATTTTTTTAGTGTGGCGTCCACCTGCCACAATTTTAATACCTTATTAGAACAATGGCAACAACAACAACACAATTCCCAAGGTTCGTACCACATACCACGCCACAGTACATTTTGCCCAGGACAAAATTTATTTGTGTACGGGTGTTGAGAAAAAACTCGTTGAATGTTTTTGAAATGTCAGAGTTTTCCAAAATATATATTTTGATAATTTGGAGGTGACAGTCAGGTTTGTTCGGGATAATTATTTCCAGCATTTATTACATGTAATTACAAATTCAAATGTACACATGACATGAACTCAAAACATCCAATCAAATACCCGAATTGTTTCTCGGAAGCAACTGAAGTATAAATTTTAATTAAATGTCGTCATTTAATAGGTTCACCTGAACTCCATGTGTGAAATAATTTTCTCTGCAATAACCTGGTCAAAATATATCTAACTTCATTTTACCTCTGTGAAAAAATGTCAGTTGGACCAATTATATATCATGGATCGGACATGTTGCTGATTTCGCTGTAGATATTCCTACCCCTGGTGGTCAAACATGTTTTGGGCTTTCAACTATTCCAGTAAATGTGCCTATCTTACATCAATGGGAAAACATACATGTCACATGGCATAATATGAGTTCGAAAAAACGATGTGTTAAACATGCATTGTATACGTCTCTTTCATGGTGTGACGACCACATCTTTTGACGTAACATCGCACATGGTCCGCAAAACCAGTTTAACAAGGAACCGGTGTAATTATAAACTTTTCCTGACGTATTGTGACATGTTCATTGATCGTAGGAATAGTAATCTTTCCAATCATTACCCGAGCTCATTTGCGCAATGAAAATGGTATGTTGTTGTGAATGTGGTTTAAATTAGCCGATCCTTACTAACGTCATCATCGTATCATATGTTGGTAATTGTGGCGTATTTATGTCAAGTACCAAACACGCCGACAACGAGAAAGCAAGGTCTAAACAACTGATGATTCGTGTTCATCAACCACGACGTTGTCTAATGAGCCATGTTCACATACACCAGGTGTGGGCACGGTGCATCGCACTCTGTTTATATTATAACTTATTGCGTATCAATTACGCGAAACACCAGACCTTTTCGACACGTTGACGAAGCTTAGTAAACCGTAGCATTCAAACTCTGTACTGTAGCTGTATGCAAGCTTAATCAACTATCCTCGAAGTAACACAGCCTGTATAGACCGTCACACTTGTTTACTGGTTGGCAAGAAGTGCTCATTCCCACCCAAAATATGCATATATATGCTTCTGTTAAGGGCGGGGTCGTCACCTGCGCATGCGTCAGATGGCCATAGCGTGTCTTTGTTTACAAACAAGCGATCCTTTGCATTTTTAGCATAGGTTGTTATCGTCGCTTGAGAGTCAATTCCCGCGCGTGCGCAGGTGACGACACTCCCGCTTTAATAAGATAAGTTATGGACAACGTTGTCGCAAAGTTCGTGATCTAGTACTGACCAGTGAGCATCATTTGTTATCAGACATTCCTACTCTCGTTGGAAAAAATGTAAACATATGTCGTCGATGACAAAGTGCGACGGCCTAGAGCGTTAGGCAATTCAGGGTCATCCCTGCTACTACGTCGTTGTTTTGTATTGTTGGAGCTGCGCGCATAAGTTCAAAAGTAGCCGCTCACGATTTTCTCGTTTCTGTCAATTTGAAAAAAATAACAAAAAACAATCTTTTTTTATTAGCCTAAGTGCACGGTATTCTTAATTGCATTTGATGTGACGTAAATGTTGATATGCGTAAGACGATTGAAATGGAACAACAGTTGCGTGTGCATCAAAAATACATTAATACGATAGCATGTAATAAGTACGAAAATACAATTGATATGCACGTGATATGGCCCTTCGGCAGTAGAACAAGGTTGATTTCAACTAGACTGTTATTTCGGTAATAAACAGACACACATCACGCTTGGTGCAGCAGGAAATTACACGTATTTGAAAAGAGTCACCGGAGGCCAATGTGTTTTCTGATGGAAAGCCGCGACAAGAGGCGCGAACAAAATGCACACATCAATAGGGAATGAAACGTTGAACCATGCGACTGTTAACTATTAATTTAAAAACCATGCCGTTACCCGGCACATGGCGCTCGCTTTGTGAGTAATTGTGTTCGGCATTTTTTTTAATTAAACTACTGCATCTATTGAACGATTACTTAGAAATGATTGCGTCATAGTGGGACATGGTGTTCATTTCACTGGTCCAGGTAATACTGGGTGGTAAATATAACGCATTTAATTCCAACAATATAACGCATTGTGTGAAGTAAACTGTACTCACAGTCCGTCCCTCAGGCACTGTGCCGTATTTTATGCGGGAATGCCCGGTTAATAATCAAACTGTACATCTACAAAACAGATGCGAAGCAAGGCCGAAATGTTGGACAGATAAATGGAATAGAATTGTTGTAGTGGAAAAAGATATTCTTTCAACAAATCCCTATTATTTTGTAATTCGAACTATCTTCTACACAGATACAATTTCTGTCATATCCGAATTTGCACTAGGGACAACACATTGACTTTTTCAAATATTAAAACAATATCATACCATCATTTGCATCGTCCAATTTATAGGTTATCACCTCGTGTAGTCTTTATTGCCAAGGGTTATTTCTTCGTTGAATATTACACTGGATACTTTAACGACGTTTTACTGTGTGTTGCTTTCCGATTTAATCACGTGAGCCTATATTGTGAAACAGAATAAGCATTGGTAACGTTTAGTTCAAATCACGTGTTTAACGATTGTCAGTCAATGCGTTGAATGGCGGTATGGTGCAAAAATATGCCAGTCATTGAACGAGCCATATATCCACATTACATTCTAATTGGTCAATGGATGTATTACTTTGTACTGGACAAATGTTCAAAATAGAAGCCATCGGTCGGCCATTTTTGGTTCAAACTATGAACTCAAGTTGTACACAAATATCCCATTGTATTGTATGCATAGGACTCGACGCTAACATATCAACACACCAAAATATGCAAAATAGTCATGTATTGTTAGTATATTGATTTTATTGAGTAAATCGAGATTCTTAGTTAGAAATATGTGAAGTTTGAAAAACAAAATGGCCACTGATATGAAATGCGCGAGACCCCGGATGATGAGCACACTCGTCTCGTTTTATACTCGCCTGTTTATGATCATAGTTTCAATGCAATTGGCCAAATGAATTTCTACACTCTTAAAAAAGATATGAAACAAATTTATTTATTTTTCTCATACATTTGAAAAAAACCTTCATCGTTCCTTTGGGAAGTAAAAGTACGTATATACGCATGCGTGAGCGAACCAATAAGTTATATAACGTGAACTACACGAGCTCCAAAAAACCCACACATTAAATTATAAAATATGTGATGTTATAAAATGTCACTGTGCATGATTATCTTTTAAACTATAAATAAGAACCACTATACACGTACATATCTTCTATAGCGTAAGTCTTCTTCAAAGCGTATCACACGTCATACACCCGTGCAGCTGTGTGATATTTTATCCCAGTGGCATTTCCACTTTTTATTCTCCCGGGGGCTAGATCGGATGAACATCTACAGGCCCCGGATGAAGTTATGCTCACAAATTCTCAAATTTTTATCGCGATTTGACTACACAGCAGCTGTATTAGGATTTAACAATATCTGAGTTGATCTGCCTCGTAATCTTAACTGTCCAGACTGGAACGCCCCCAGCGGGTACCTTCGTAATACCATTTCATCTCGAAGAGACAGAGGCAGACTACTAATAGAAGGACAGTGTCTAAGCATGCCGTGATGATCACAAAAGCGTACTTAGACATAGTTGATAATATTAGACATTTGTTCGACTTACTGGACACGCTGTGACGACTCTTAACAAGGCCGAATCGCCAATTTATACTATCTCAGAGGGAAAGGTAAGCTATCATTAATCACACAAGTTTCCTCCTAATCGACACACGCATAAACGTGGAATGCATGGATGGCCAGATCGCATGATTACCTTTGTATCACCGTGCTTGATTTAGCGGAATTAAAAGCCAGATCTTGTCTAGACATTAACGTGTCGTGTGATGGGCGAAGCAAACTACTATAATTACCTTCTGTAAATAAATGTTCATATGAGTACAAGTCTGACTGTTTACAATATACATGACTACATGTGTAACCGTGAGCATTGTTCATATGAATATATGTGTAACCGTGTAAATTGTTTATATGAATACATCTGTAATCGTGTGCATTGTTCATATGAATACATGTGTAACCGTGTGCATTGTTCATATGAATACATGTGTAACCGTGCGCATTGTTCATATGAATACATGTGTAACCGTGTAAATTGATTGTCCATATGAATAAATGTGTAACCGTGTACATTATTCACATGAATACATGTAACCATGTACATTGTTTATATGAAAACATGTGTACCCGTGTACATTATTCACATGAATACATGTGTAACCGTGTACAATGTTCATGTGAAAACATGTGTAACCGTGTACATTATTCATATGAATCAATGTGTCACCGTGCACATTGTTCATATGAATACATGTGTAACCATGTACATTGTTTATATGAATACATGTGTAAGCGTGTACATTGTTTACATGAATACACGTGTAATCGTGTACATTGTTTCTATGAGTACATGTGTAACCGTGTTCATTATTCACATGAATACATGTGTAACCGTTTACAATGTTCATGTGAATACATGTGTAACCGTGTACATTGTTCATATGAATACATGTGTAACCGTGTACATTGTTCCTATGAATACATGTGTAACCATGTACAATGTTCATATGAATACATGTGTAACCGAGTACATTGTTCATATGAACACATGTGTAATCGTGTACATTGTTTATATGAATACATGTGTAACCGTGTACATTCTTCATATGAAAACATGTGTAACCGGGTATAATGTTCATATGAAAACATGTGTAACCGTGTACATTGTTCATATGAATACATATGTCACCGTGCACATTGTTCCCATGAATATATGTGTAACCTTGTACATTATTCATATGAATACATATGTAACCGTGTACATTAATTATTTATATGAAAACATGTGTAACCGTGTACATTGTTCATATGAATACATGTGTAACCGTGTACATTGTTCATATGAATACATGTGTCACCGTGCACATTGTTCCCATGAATATATGTGTAACCTTGTACATTATTCATATGAATACATATGTAACCGTGTACATTAATTATTTATATGAAAACATGTGTAACCGTGTACATTGTTCATATGAATACATGTGTAACTGTGTACATTGTTCATATGAATACATGTGTAACCGTGTACATTGTTTTTATGAATACATGTGGAACCGTGTACATTGTTTATATGAAAACATGTGTAACTGTGTTCATTATTCACATGAATACATGTGTAACCGTGTACATTGTTCCTATGAGTACATATGTGACCGTGTTCATTATTCACATGAATACATGTGTAACCGTGTACATTGTTCCTACGAGTACATGTGTAACCGTGTTCATTATTCACATGACTACATGTGTAACCGTGTACATTGTTCCTATGAGTAGATGTGTAATCGTGTTTATTATTCACATGAATATATGTGTAACCATTTAAACGTTCATGTGAATACATGTGTAACCGTGCACATTGTTCCCATGAATATATGTGTAACCGTGTACATTGTTCATATGAATACATGTGTAACCGTGTTCATTATTCACATCAATGCATGTGTAGGCATGTTCATTATTCACATGAATACATGTGTAACCTTGTAAATTGTTCATGTGAATAAATGTGTAACCGTGTACATTGTTCATATGAGTATATGTGTAAATGTGTACATTGCTCATATGAATACATGTGTAACCGTGTACATTGTTTATATGAATATGAATATATGTGTAACATTGTACACTGTTCATATGCATACATGTCTAACCGTGTACATTGTTCATATGAATCTATGTGTCACCATGCACATTGTTCATGTGAATACATGTGTAACCATGTAAATTGTTTATATGAACACATGTGTAACCGTGTACATTGTTCCCATGATTATATGTGTAACCATGTACAGTGTTCCGATGAATACATGTGTAACCGTGTACATTGTTTATATGAATACATGTGTAACCGTGTACATTGTATATATGAATACATGTGTAACCGTGTACATTGTTTATATGAATACATGTGTAACCGTGTACATTGTTTATATGAATACATGTGTAACCGTGTACATTGTTTATATGAATACATGTGTAACCGTGTACATTATTCATATGCATACATGTGTAACCATGTACATTGTTCATATGAATACACGTGTAACCGTGTACAATGTTTATATGAATACATGTGTAACCGTGTACATTGTTTATATGAATACATGTGTAACCGTGTACATTGTTCATATGAATACATGTGTAACCGTGTACATTGTTCCTATGAATACATGTGTAACCATGTACAATGTTCATATGAATACATGTGTAACCGAGTACATTGTTCATATGAAAACATGTGTAACCGTGTATAATGTTCATATGAAAACATGTGTAACCGTGTACATTGTTCATATGAATACATGTGTAACTGTGTACATTTTCTATCTGAATATATGTGTAACCATGCACATTGTTCATATGAATACATATGTCACCGTGTACATTGTTACCATGAATATATGTGTAACCTTGTACATTATTCATATGAATACATATGTAAGCATGTACATTAATTATTTATATGAAAACATGTGTAACCGTGTACATTGTTCATATGAGTACATATGTGACCTTGTTCATTATTCACATGACTACATGTGTAACCGTGTACATTGTTCCTATGAGTAGATGTGTAACCGTGTTTATTATTCACACGAATACATGTGTAACCATTTAAATGTTCATGTGAATACATGTGTAACCGTGCACATTGTTCTCATGAATATATGTGTAACCGTGTACATTGTTCATATGAATACATGTCTAACCGTGTTCATTATTCACATGAATGCATGTGTACCCATGTTCATTATTCACATGAATACATGTGTAACCTTGTAAATTGTTCATGTGAATAAATGTGTAACCGTGTACATTGTTCATATGAGTATATTTGTAACCGTGTACGTTGCTCATATGAAAACATGTGTAACCATGTTCATTATTCACATGAATACATTGTTCATATGAGTATATGTGTAACCGTGTACATTATTCACATGAATGCATGTGTACCCATGTTCATTATTAACATGAATACATGTGTAACCTTGTAAATTGTTCATGTGAATAAATGTGTAACCGTGTACATTGTTCATATGAGTATATGTGTAACCGTGTACATTGCTCATATGAAAATATGTGTAACCGTGTTCATTATTCACATGAATACATGTGTAACCTTGTAAATTGTTCATGTGAATAAATATGTAACCGTGTGCATTGTTTATATGAATATTAATATATGTGTAACATTGTACACTGTTCATGTGCATACATGTCTAACCGTGTACATTGTTCATATGAATCTGTGACACTGTGCACATTGTTCATGTGAATAAATGTGTAACCGTGTACATTGTTCATATGAGTATATGTGTAACCGTGTACATTGCTCATATAAAAACATGTGTAACCGTGTGCATTGTTCATATGAATACATGTGTAACGTGTGCATTGTTCATATGAGTACATGTGTAACCGTGTAAATTGTTTATATGAATACATGTGTAACTGTGCACATTGTTCATAGTAATACATGTGTAACTGTGTACATTGATTGTCCATATGAATAAATGTGTAACCGTGTACATTATTCACATGAATACATGTAACCATGTACATTGTTTATATGAAAATATGTGTACCCGTGTACATTATTCACATGAATACATGTGTAACCGTGTACAATGTTCATGTGAAAACATGTGTAACCGTGTACATCATACATATGAATCAATGTGTCACCGTGCACATTGTTCATATGAATACATGTGTAACCATGTACATTGTTTATATGAATACATGTGTAAGCGTGTACATTGTTTACATGAATACACGTGTGATCGTGTACATTGTTTCTATGAGTACATGTGTAACCGTGTTCATTATTCACATGAATACATGTGTAACCGTTTACAATGTTCATGTGAATACATGTGTAACTGTGTACATTGTTCATATGAATACATGTGTAACCGTGTACATTGTTCCTATGAATACATGTGTAACCATGTACAATGTTCATATGAATACATGTGTAACCGAGTACATTGTTCATATGAACACATGTGTAATCGTGTACATTGTTTATATGAATACATGTGTAACCGTGTACATTCTTCATATGAAAACATGTGTAACCTGGTATAATGTTCATATGAAAACATGTGTAACCGTGTACATTGTTCATATGAATACATATGTCACCGTGCACATTGTTCCCATGAATATATGTGTAACCTTGTACATTATTCATATGAATACATATGTAACCGTGTACATTAATTATTTATATGAAAACATGTGTAACCGTGTACATTGTTCATATGAATACATGTGTAACCGTGTACATTGTTCATATGAATACATGTGTCACCGTGCACATTGTTCCCATGAATATATGTGTAACCTTGTACATTATTCATATGAATACATATGTAACCGTGTACATTAATTATTTATATGAAAACATGTGTAACCGTGTACATTGTTCATATGAATACATGTGTAACTGTGTACATTGTTCATATGAATACATGTGTAACCGTGTACATTGTTTTTATCAATACATGTGGAACCGTGTACATTGTTTATATGAAAATATGTGTATCTGTGTTCATTATTCACATGAATACATGTGTAACCGTGTACATTGTTCCTACGAGTACATGTGTAACCGTGTTCATTATTCACATGACTACATGTGTAACCGTGTACATTGTTCCTATGAGTAGATGTGTAATCGTGTTTATTATTCACATGAATATATGTGTAACCATTTAAACGTTCATGTGAATACATGTGTAACCGTGCACATTGTTCCCATGAATATATGTGTAACCGTGTACATTGTTCATATGAATACATGTGTAACCATGTACATTGTTTATATGAATACATGTGTAAGCGTGTACATTGTTTACATGAATACACGTGTAATCGTGTACATTGTTTCTATGGGTACATGTGTAACCGTGTTCATTATTCACATGAATACATGTGTAACCGTGTTCATTATTCACATCAATGCATGTGTAGCCATGTTCATTATTCACATGAATACATGTGTAACCTTGTAAATTATTCCTATGAATACATGTGTAACCATGTACAATGTTCATATGAATACATGTGTAACCGAGTACATTGTTCATATGAAAACATGTGTAACCGTGTTCATTATTCACATGAATACATGTGTAACCGTGTACATTGTTCATATGAGTATATGTGTAACCGTGTACATTGTTCATATGAGTACATGTGTAACCGTGTTCATTATTCACATGAAAACATGTGTAACCGTGTTCATTATTCACATGAATACATGTGTAACCTTGTAAATTGTTCATGTGAATAAATGTGTAACCGTGTACATTGTTCATATGAGTATATGTGTAAATGTGTACATTGCTCATATGAATACATGTGTAACCGTGTACATTGTTTATATGAATATGAATATATGTGTAACATTGTACACTGTTCATATGCATACATGTCTAACCGTGTACATTGTTCATATGAATCTATGTGTCACCATGCACATTGTTCATGTGAATACATGTGTAACCATGTAAATTGTTTATATGAACACATGTGTAACCGTGTACATTGTTCCCATGATTATATGTGTAACCATGTACAGTGTTCCGATGAATACATGTGTAACCGTGTACATTGTTTATATGAATACATGTGTAACCGTGTACATTGTATATATGAATACATGTGTAACCGTGTACATTGTTTATATGAATACATGTGTAACCATGTACAATGTTCATATGAATACATGTGTAACCGAGTACATTGTTCATATGGACACATGTGTAATCGTGTACATTGTTTATATGAATACATGTGTAACCGTGTACATTCTTCATATGAATACATGTGTAACCATTTAAATGTTCATGTGAATACATGTGTAACCGTGCACATTGTTCTCATGAATATATGTGTAACCGTGTACATTGTTCATATGAATACATGTCTAACCGTGTTCATTATTCACATGAATGCATGTGTACCCATGTTCATTATTCACATGAATACATGTGTAACCTTGTAAATTGTTGATGTGAATAAATGTGTAACCGTGTACATTGTTCATATGAGTATATGTGTAACCGTGAACATTGCTCATATGAAAACATGTGTAACCGTGTTCATTATTCACATGAATACATTGTTCATATGAGTATATGTGTAACCGTGGACATTATTCACATGAATGCATGTGTACCCATGTTCATTATTAACATGAATACATGTGTAACCTTGTAAATTGTTCATGTGAATAAATGTGTAACCGCGTACATTGTTCATATGAGTATATGTGTAACCGTGTACATTGCTCATATGAAAATATGTGTAACCGTGTTCATTATTCACATGAATACATGTGTAACCTTGTAAATGGTTCATGTGAATAAATGTGTAACCGTGTACATTGTTTATATGAATATGCATATATGTGTAACATTGTACACTGTTCATATGCATACATGTCTAACCGTGTACATTGTTCATATGAATCTATGTGTCACTGTGCACATTGTTCATGTGAATAAATGTGTAACCGAGTACATTGTTCATATGAAAACATGTGTAACCGTGTTCATTATTCACATGAATACATGTGCAACCTTGTAAATTGTTCATGTGAATAAATGTGTAACGGTGTACATTGTTCATATGAGTACATGTGTAACCGTGTACATTGCTCATATGAAAACTTGTGTAACCGTGTTCATTATTCACATGAATACATGTGTAGCCTTGTAAATTGTTCATGTGAATAAATGTGTAACCGTGTACATTGTTCATATGAGTATATGTGTAACCGTGTACATTGCTCATATGAAAACATGTGTAACCGTGTTCATTATTCACATGAAAACATGTGTAACCGTGTTCATTATTCACATGAATACATGTGTAACCTTGTAAATTGTTCATGTGAATAAATGTGTAACCGTGTACATTGTTCATATGAGTATATGTGTAAATGTGTACATTGCTCATATGAATACATGTGTAACCGTGTACATTGTTTATATGAATATGAATTTATGTGTAACATTGTACACTGTTCATATGCATACATGTCTAACCGTGTACATTGTTCATATGAATCTATGTGTCACCATGCACATTGTTCATGTGAATACATGTGTAACCATGTAAATTGTTTATATGAACACATGTGTAACCGTGTACATTGTTCCCATGATTATATGTGTAACCATGTACAGTGTTCCGATGAATACATGTGTAACCGTGTACATTGTTTATATGAATACATGTGTAACCGTGTACATTGTATATATGAATACATGTGTAACCGTGTACATTGTTTATATGAATACATGTGTAACCATGTACAATGTTCATATGAATACATGTGTAACCGAGTACATTGTTCATATGGACACATGTGTAATCGTGTACATTGTTTATATGAATACATGTGTAACCGTGTACATTCTTCATATGAATACATGTGTAACCATTTAAATGTTCATGTGAATACATGTGTAACCGTGCACATTGTTCTCATGAATATAGGTGTAACCGTGTACATTGTTCATATGAATACATGTCTAACCGTTTTCATTATTCACATGAATGCATGTGTACCCATGTTCATTATTCACATGAATACATGTGTAACCTTGTAAATTGTTGATGTGAATAAATGTGTAACCGTGTACATTGTTCATATGAGTATATGTGTAACCGTGAACATTGCTCATATGAAAACATGTGTAACCGTGTTCATTATTCACATGAATACATTGTTCATATGAGTATATGTGTAACCGTGTACATTATTCACATGAATGCATGTGTACCCATGTTCATTATTAACATGAATACATGTGTAACCTTGTAAATTGTTCATATGAATAAATGTGTAACCGTGTACATTGTTCATATGAGTATATGTGTAACCGTGTACATTGCTCATATGAAAATATGTGTAACCGTGTTCATTATTCACATGAATACATGTGTAACCTTGTAAATTGTTCATGTGAATAAATGTGTAACCGTGTACATTGTTTATATGAATATGAATATATGTGTAACATTGTACACTGTTCATATGCATACATGTCTAACCGTGTACATTGTTCATATGAATCTATGTGTCACTGTGCCAATTGTTCATGTGAATAAATGTGTAACCGTGTACATTGTTCATATGAGTATATGTGTAACCGTGTACATTGCTCATATAAAAACATGTGTAACCGTGTGCATTGTTCATATGAATACATGTGTAACGTGTGCATTGTTCATATGAATACATGTGGAACCGTGTAAATTGTTTATATGAATACATGTGTAACTGTGCACATTGTTCATAGTAATACATGTGTAACTGTGTACATTGATTGTCCATATGAATAAATGTGTAACCATGTACATTATTCACATGAATACATGTAACCATGTACATTGTTTATATGAAAACATGTGTACCCGTGTACATTATTCACATGAATACATGTGTAACCGTGTACAATGTTCATGTGAAAACATGTGTAACCGTGTACATTATTCATATGAATCAATGTGTCACCGTGCACATTGTTCACATGAATACATGTGTAACCATGTACATTGTTTATATGAATACATGTGTAAGCGTGTACATTGTTTACATGAATACACGTGTGATCGTGTACATTGTTTCTATGAGTACATGTGTAACCGTGTTCATTATTCACATGAATACATGTGTAACCGTGTACATTGTTCATATGAATACATGTGTAACCGTGTACATTGTTCCTATGAATACATGTGTAACCATGTACAATGTTCATATGAATACATGTGTAACCGAGTACATTGTTCATATGAACACATGTGTAATCGTGTACATTCTTCATATGAAAACATGTGTAACCGTGTACATTCTTCATATGAAAACATGTGTAACCTGGTATAATGTTCATATGAAGACATGTGTAACCGTGTACATTGTTCATATGAATACATTTGTCACCGTGCACATTGTTCCCATGAATATATGTGTAACCTTGTACATTATTCATATGAATACATATGTAACCGTGTACATTAATTATTTATATGAAAACATGTGTAACCGTGTACATTGTTCATATGAATACATGTGTAACCGTGTACATTGTTCATATGAATACATGTGTCACCGTGCACATTGTTCCCATGAATATATGTGTAACCTTGTACATTATTCATATGAATACATATGTAACCGTGTACATTAATTATTTATATGAAAACATGTGTAACCGTGTACATTGTTCATATGAATACATGTGTAACTGTGTACATTGTTCATATGAATACATGTGTAACCGTGTACATTGTTTTTATGAATACATGTGGAACCGTGTACATTGTTTATATGAAAACATGTGTAACTGTGTTCATTATTCACATGAATACATGTGTAACCGTGTACATTGTTCCTACGAGTACATGTGTAACCGTGTTCATTATTCACATGACTACATGTGTAACCGTGTACATTGTTCCTATGAGTAGATGTGTAATCGTGTTTATTATTCACATGAACATATGTGTAACCATTTAAACGTTCATGTGAATACATGTGCAACCTTGTAAATTGTTCTTGTGAATAAATGTGTAACGATGTACATTGTTCATATGAGTATATGTGTAACCGTGTACATTGCTCATATGAAAACTTGTGTAACCGTGTTCATTATTCACATGAATACATGTGTAATCTTGTAAATTGTTCATGTGAATAAATGCGTAACCGTGTACATTGTTCATATGAGTATATGTGTAACCGTGTACATTGCTCATATGAAAACATGTGTAACCATGTTCATTATTCACATGAATACATGTGTAACCTTGTAAATTGTTCATGTGAATAAATGTGTAACCGTGTACATTGTTCATATGAGTATATGTGTAAATGTGTACATTGCTCATATGAATACATGTGTAACCGTGTACATTGTTTATATGAATATGAATATATGTGTAACATTGTACACTGTTCATATGCATACATGTCTAACCGTGTACATTGTTCATATGAATCTATGTGTCACCATGCACATTGTTCATGTGAATACATGTGTAACCATGTAAATTGTTTATATGAACACACGTGTAACCGTGTACATTGTTCCCATGATTATATGTGTAACCATGTACAGTGTTCCGATGAATACATGTGTAACCGTGTACATTGTTTATATGCATACATGTGTAACCGTGTACATTGTTTATATGAATACATGTGTAACCGTGTACATTGTTTATATGAATACATGTGTAACCGTGTACATTGTTTATATGAATACATGTGTAACCGTGTACATTGTTTATATGAATACATGTGTAACCGTGTACATTGTTCATATGCATACATGTGTAACCATGTACATTGTTCATATGAATGCACGTGTAACCGTGTACATTGTTTATATGAATACATGTGTAACCGTGTACATTGTTTATATGAATACATGTGTAACCGTGTACATTGTTAATATGAATACATGTGTAATCGTGTACATTATTCACATGAATTCATGTGTAACCGTGTACATTGTTTATATGAACACATCTGTAACCGTGTTCATATGATTATATGTATACAGCTGAGGTCGCTCACAGTTTGCACAAATAATGGCCACATAACCATGAGTGCTGTTATGTATCAACCGAAAATTGGATTATCATCGAATATTTATATAAAATCGTGACTTTCCTGGCATAATTACTTCACGCATGTGCGTCACTAGGCTTATCCGGAAACCTTTAAACGTTATAGGAATTGTAAGTCTATACACTTGAACAAAGTAAACAGCATCCGCCAATCCTTTGTATGGCTATTCAGTAAATGAGAAATGTACACAGAGGATTTCGATATACTTTGCAATGGATTACGTGTAACAGCCGTTATGATCCGACGCCGAAGTGTTTTACTAGAGTTGAAATTAAAACGCGTATGCCCGGGGGATTACACCGGTGAAAACGCTTGAACTGGATTGAAATCTGCGATTTGAAAGGTAATTCTGGAATCTTAGATATTGGCAGTTTCGTTGATTAAATCTATTAGGTTTTAAAATGGCTCTGTTCTGGCTGAGTCGCGTTTCAGGGAAGGTGAATGATCAAGAGGTAATGGCTTTTTTTCCAAAGTTAGTTTTATTTTCCCGTGTTTGGTTCAACATAATTTAAAGCTCGTTGATTAGTCAGTTATAAAATTCGTTCAGCATAACGCTTTCGATTAGCAATTTTAATATGGACGCAAAACAATATGACCGTAAATGACCACGACGTGAACGATACTAATTGACAAACCCTGATGATTGATGTGTTCATTGCCACGCGCAAACTTGTATATCTAATGTGAAATCCGTCTCAAAATAATGTCAATGTATGTTTGAACAGTTGCCTGGCAACGGTTTTACGGTTAAACGTTCAAGCAATTACGCTTTGGTACAATCCCAGAAACGTTAAGTACGGTACGCAAAAACAACACAAGATACAGCATATATAGATAACTAAGCACGTTTTAAAGTTACTCTGAAAGAACTCATACAGCTACATTGGGGTCTCGAGTCTACCATGTGAACTGATTTTCATGGTATGAGTTTGTGCGAATTTTGGGAAACATATTTCCAGCATATCTGAACGCTGGTGGCGATCGTTTCGGCTTCCCATATGATTCTGTGTACGAAGTTACTTATCTAACGGTACTGTTCCAAGAAAAGCAGAATCCCGGGGAATCCTTGTTTTTGTCACTCAATGAATGCAAATTCAGACCATAAAATATATTCACATATCAGTCTCAATACACCAACAAAGCTTTGCGATTACTATTTGGTTGCATTTTATATGAGGATAAAATCCGAGACAGCCTGGAACGCACTTTTCTAAGTTTCCAATTATCTCTTATACAAAAATGAACATTGCACACTTACATCAATACCACAACACTTTGAAATGAGAGTGAATCACCCGTTCAAATATTTTAATCTACGACCGAACATGAACTAACTGAAAACAGTACTGCGCCCTCTATAGTGCCTATAGTAATAGCAATATTTGCTCCGAAATATTGCCAACTGCTGAACCGTGTAATCCATACGAAGCTTATTGTATAATACATCACTCTATATAACCAGGGGGCGCCCAATTTCACGATCAAGCGGCGATTACTGGACTAAATAGCATCAACCTGTTAACCCCCACTTTGAATCATTTTTGTTAACCCTAATTTGTCACCATAACACCATATTTCTAAATCGTTCCTAAGGGTTGATAGACTCGTTAACATTGTATTGTACACATATACAAGAGAATTGATTGTGCCCTGCAATCAGTATACGGCTCACTGATTGCAAAGTGTGTGTTTGTACGATATCTAACTAGGAAGAGTATGACTTACATACGTAGCTTTGTACTTGAATTCTCTGGCGATTAGAAGCTATTTATCGCACTATTATATAGCAATCAGTCACTGTCAGTGCCATCAACGGTTACTATCATTAAACATCGCCAGGGAGGTCATCCCATTTCACTGAGATTAATCTTCCATCGGACGAAAACACTACTGCGATGGGTTTTCTAAATGAATGTTCAATTGCACACTAAAACTATCACGGACTATATTCCGTACGATTATCCCAGCAGCTTGTAGGCTCGTTGGCAGCTGTTTCGTGACGCTCACAATCACCGTCTTGTGTATACAAACAAATTAGTCACGTGATTACATCCTTTTTTTGGCATTTTCACGGTGTTTCAAACACTTACCTGCCTTCAGTGTCGTCATATATTGATATTTGGAAGTCGATTTTAGTGATTATTGGAAGCCGACTACGAACAAGATAGTAGATTGTACCCAGATTGTATGACGCAATCGAACAAAAATACCTGGTGATACTGAACGCGCATGGCCTCTATTGAAAGAAGTACAATTAACAGTACGCTTATAAAGCTTATTGAATTACAGTGCTTTTCACTTTCACTTCAAAAATTTCGGATTTGAAAACTTAAATGACACAGATAGCCAAATACTATCCACAAGGATCCCGCTGGACTGAGAGCGATTGCATACTTGTTTTTGCCCATCAAATAAATAACAATAACAGGTCTCACGGCTCCCTCGTCTCGGCGTCTATTTGCGGCTAAGGTCAATTCGGTTTAACGCAATGAATGACCACGCGACCAAGCCAGATGCACCACGGGATAGCACATTACACGCACGGCTTTGGTATACCAATCGCCGTATTATCTAAACGTATTTTTTCACCCCTCCCCATCATTTATATTTTAAGATTTAACTACACACATGAACTAATCTACCACAGCGTAGGCAATGATATTGTCCTACATACGTGTTTTTTCTTCTTCACACTTCACCTCCACCAATGTGTGGGCGAGACTGTTGGTTGATTTGATGGCGCTAATGATTTCTAAATACTGTTTACGCAGTATACACTGACTTGCAGTGACATTGCCGTTTTGTTTTGTGAGATGGCATATACAAATCAACCCATTCAATTCCAGACAACAATTTCCTGTTGCCATTCTTGGCAGTGCGATTTCATATTAAATCAAGGACGTACAGCTACGTTCAATGAATAAATAAACGCTGCTCGGACTGATAAATATGATATATAGAAGATGAAATTTGGTAATCGTAGTCCTAAATAACTATTAAAAATAGCTAGACGTTTCGAGCAATGGCTCTTTAACGATAGCATAGAAGAAAATGTTAAAACGTACAGGTAGAACATAGAAACGTAGGAACGCGCATGAACCATAAATTAGAATCACAAAAAATTCCACAATAGAACAAATAACGCGCCTTAGGTAGTTAGCTCAACAAATGAGTTGAACTGTTTGTTGATTCCATGGGGTTCAATGAACGCTGATTTGAATCCGTCCAAAATGGTCTTGAATTTATCACATTTTCGTGATATAAGCAAATAACATATAGGAAGTCATTTAGAATAGTTGGTTAACATTAACATTTTTTACAAAGTATTTTCATTTTTAATTTCGATGTTAAAACTACTTGTAATCTATAAAATGTAACTATGCATTTCCATAGAAATAAGACCACATTATAACTAAATAATGCATGGCAATACGAGGTTATGATTGTTAAAAAGTAGTTAATGAAACGTTACCCCATCAAGTGACCTCATATTGTGATCAGCACAAACGACAAACACATCAATATTACCATGGAAACAATATATATATTCCCATTTGAAGCTTAAATCGTACTTTCATAAAAACGAGCCAGTTATAATCCCTCGGCCGTATTTTGCAAGCTTTGCAATAAATGAAAAGTTATATCTTCGAACATATTTATAGTCATAAGCCATTGATCACACCATCTAATCATACTCAAGAGAGCCTATAACCGGGGATTAGTCACCGTATATTAGTGCACAGTATAACCGTCGCAGCTGAAACAGATCACTGATATGCGTACACATGAAACGGGTCAGTTATTTAAAGAGCCTGTACACACATATTGTCACGTACGAAAATGATATATTTTAACATTTGCATTTGAACAAAAAAGGGAGGGGATAATACATGTTACGCATTAACGAAAACATGCAAAGTGACGGTGAAACATCGCATATATATTGTACCGCCTGATAGGGAACTAACTCGATGACATTTATCTCCGATCTAGAAGGTTATATACAACCTTAAGCGATGAAATTAACTGTGTCTCCGAAATACAAATCCAGGTCATGTCAATTACATTACATACGATCAGACTAAGATAAATATGTACAGGTTTTAGTAGTCACATTACATTTGTTTCAAACATAGAAAGATTATATATGACTTTAAATCAAAGTGAACAACGATATTATTATGTCCGAGCTACGTAAGCTGTCCCTGCCTAAGTTATGGACAGTAATTGAACAGATTAAGAAGTTCAATTAAGGTGGGAAAACGAGAAAAATGCACTTTAAAAAAATATATCTGATAACGTAATAATGCATTTCTTCTATTTTCTAATATAATTTTTCTATTTACATGTCTATTTTTATATATCCATGGTCAAAGGTTACTATTTGAGATGTATCTGGAGCGTAATTTTGAGTTTATTTCATAAAACCTAGTTGATTGTATACATATCATCGTATATTTATAATTGAATAAATTAGCTGCGCGATACGCTATCTTGCTTAAGTATTAGCCAATCAATTTTGTCACTTTCTGGGTTACAGATCATCTCCTTTATTTTTTTTTTTTTTTTTTTTTTTTTTTTTTTTTACAGAATAACAGTTTTCAGTATATCAAATATTTATTTATATTTATTTAATATATTTTAAGTAATGTTTGTAAAGTATAGTCGAAGTTTTACTCCAGTTTATACCCCATAAACCCCAGGATAATTCGCGCATGCCCGTATAGGCAAACTTTTTTTTAACATGGAATATTAAACAATACTAACATTAACAAACATACATTGAAATATATTAGAAAAAAAATTATTTTGTCCGTGACTTTAGGCACAGTAGTCCTAATAAAAAATATGTTGACATCAAGCTCAAACAAAACAGTATTTATTAAACGTTTTCCTTAATGTGTGGTTAACTAAATATTTCCACACGAGAACTACTTTACTATATATCGAATTATCTATCAAATGAATGATACGAGGGCTTAGAATCATTATTTCACTAGAATAATTAGTATACTTGGTACATGAAGTGACAAAATGTAAGCTAACCATCCATATTTTCAAATATGCATATTATAATGAAATCACAGTTTTGACGTAAAACAAACATGTCTCACTCATCCCCATCGTAAACAAACACCTTCCTATACATACGAATGACGCATCACCGCCATCTGACGTACTGTTTATATATAACTTATATCTGTGTTAATGTATATCAATAGTACACGCTGCATTGCTGTTTATTTAACAACTGTCTATTATTTACCATCCGTTAGATCTGAGTTGATAAACTACGAACTGTCAAACCATTTTGCAATGGCACAGGAAACTTCATGAGGAATAGTTTTAAAGGTTTCATTTATCGCCAACGGAATATTTGCGCGTCGATTCGTTGCTTACCATTCATAGGAGTACTATTTAATGCCCTTTCATAACTAAAAACAACTAATCATAATAGAAACAATTGATTGATCGCTTATTCCACGGGCTTTTTTAAACTGCTCGGGGTGTTCGAAATTGGACACTTTTTACCAGCTTTGTTTATATGTTAAGATTGGAA